>NC_090647.1:271686435-272032730 GCF_040937935.1 Hyperolius riggenbachi | reverse complement strand
GCATGGGGGAAGAAGAGGGGGGGGGGAGATGCTCAAATAAAGGGGATCGAGCAGGGGGTGGGAGGATCGGACCCCCGGGAGGGAATCCTTAGTTAGTGTAGTTAGAGGGAGGGGGGTAAATAAGCCCAGGCGCGTGCCAGCACGCACGCTGTGCTCATTAAAGTTAAGTGACTTATAATCATGTCGTGTGGCTTTCGTGAGCCACTTACAACGACGTGATTATACTGTAGTTAGGATGTGAACTGGTTAAGGTGGTAAAAATGGCAGCAGAAAGATACATTTGGCTTTCATTCACAACATTATCAGGAGCCAAATGTGCTAATAAGATAGCCAAGACTGTAGAATCAAGCCTTGCAATCTGCAAAAGAGAAAGTGTGAGAAGAGATAATACTGCAGCTGACAATAAAGTCCTTCCACTGAGATAAGAGGAGAGTGGAGCACAGCCCTTACATGAATGAAGACAATGTGAAGTAGTAATGGGTGGCTAGAGACAAAATGAATAGCTATAGGTGCGTACACACGCACTACAAAAGGCAACGACGGGTCTGCCGGACCCTCCCGCTGGGCGGTCTTTTAGCCGACAGTAGCGTGTGTGTACGCGCTGTCGGCGGACTGATAAGGCTGTTTCTGAACGATCCGCTACTGTCGGCTAAAAGACCGCCCAGCGGGAGGGTCCGGCAGACCCGTCTTTGCCTTTTGTAGTGCGTGTGTATGCACCTTATATAACAGGAGACTTTAAATTAAAAGGAGTTTTATGGCTAATTATCCTTATTTTTCCAGATTATGATGCCATTTTGGCTACCTGAAAATTGAGGTATGCCACTCATTCGGAAATAATACTTATGGGTAGTTTGGATATGCAAAATTGTTTATTTATGCAATACATCAACTTTCACACGCATGTGATTACGGACTAGTGTTAATCGAAACATGTCAGCTATGTGTTGTTGTGTGCGGACTTTTGTATGCATCCATTAATTAAAGTTACTGGGACAACGTGCGGATCATCCTTCCTTTTTTATATGTTTTTTATTCCATATGCTCAGTTTGGACTGCAAAGGTTTTAATATGTTTACATTAAAGTGTACCGGAGGTGACATGTGACATGATGTGATGAACATGCATATGTACAGTGCAAAACATATTAATTAATAACCAGGCTGTTTTATTTTACCAGGCTGTTTTATTTTGCTGCCTGAAAAGGCATGGAAGTCACAGCTTCTGTCTTGTCGGGAATATAGTGAACATCACTGATAAGATAATTACAGCCATAAAGGTATTCCAGGCAGAATACAACTTTTGAGAGCAGAGAGCGAGAAAATACATGAGCTATTGACCTTTTTCTAACTCTGGGGCACTTATTAGGCTGCTACTGAGCAGAGGCAACAGAGACCAAGGTTTGAATCTCGGCTCTTCTTGTTTATTAAACCAGCACCTACTCAGGAGACTTTGGGTAAGACTCCCTAACACTGCTATTGCCTATAGAGCACGTCCTAGATGGCTGCAGCTCTGACGCTTTAAGTCCACCAGGATAAAATTGTGCTATACTGTAAATGTTCTGTCTTGTGCTGCCTGCAGTAGCCATTATTCCATAGCTATAACTCCACCTTACTGGATCTTTGCTTGCTATACTGTCCTCTTATCAACTGTAAACAGGGAGGGCATCTTCTTGATCTGGGAGCAAGCCAAATCCAACCATCTTACTTGTGGATACTAAACAGGAAGCCTGGGATCATCATAAAAGAGGCACTGTAGTGACATAACAGTGACATGCTGCCACACGTAATTATGCATCACACCACCACACATGCATTGAGGTGTGGTGCTACAGCATGCATCAACTGCAACACTAGCCAATGACTGTAGTCAAAGGGCACAATGATAAGAATTAATGGCATGTGTAAAAATGTCTAATTTGACACAATAAATATAGTTATAATGATTCATGTTTTTGCATACATATAGTAGTGTTTTAAAGGCTTGAGAAAATTCAGAACTGTGATATGTTGAAGTTGTTTTTCTGTGAGTGCTGTATATGCAGTATTCTTGCAGGCTATTAAATAAGATCTGACATCTGGCTCTGGCTAGCCTGCTTAATTATTAAAGGAATTGCTTAACAGCCACATCTCTTTTTGGGGGGGGAGAAGAATCTTGTGCTTTCTCTGGCTTTGTGTATTCTCGCCTCTAGCTGTAACTGACTTATATAATCAGCCGGTGTGTCGTCTTCTTTTGCTATTAATATATTGAAAAAAATGATATTCGCTGGTAGTTCTGGTACAGCTGTTCACTTTAGTCAAAATCATTTCTCACAACTGGAATGCAGATGTGTACAGAACGTGGCTGTGCACACATTACATACATACACAAGACCTAAAATGTTATGCCTTCATTATTACATTGGCATTAGATATAACAGTGTATGTAGAGTTATTTTTTCAAAAAGTTCAATCAATTCAATATCAATTTGAAAATATTTTTTAACTGTATATGGTTTTGCTTTATTAAAGGAGAAAGTATTTTTTTTTGCAAATATTCAGCTTTGCTTGAGCATGAAGGTTCTGTCATTCAGGTTTGATGGCTTCCGAGCATGGACAGCTCTCTTTAACTCACACCACAGATTTTCAGTTATATTAAGGTCTGGGGATTGAGATTGTCATTCCAGTACATTGTATTTGTTCCTCTGCAAGAATGCCTTAGTGGCTTTTGAGCAGTGTCTAGGGTCGTTGTCTTGTTGAAAGATCCAGCCCCAGCACAGCTTCAGCTTTGTCACTGATTCCTGGACATTGGTCTCCGGAATCTGCTGATACTGAGTGGAATCCATGCTTCCCTCAACTTTTACTAGATTCCCAGTCCCTGCACTGGCCACACAGCCCCACAGCATGATGGAACCACCACCATATTTTACTGTAGCCTAGGTGTTTTTCTTGGAATGCTGTGTTCTTTTTCCTCCATGCATAACGCCTCTTGTTATGCCCAAATAACTCAAATTTTAGCTTTATCAGTCCACAGCACCTTATTCCAAAATGAAGCTGGCTTGTCCAAATGTACTTGAGCATACCTCTGTTTGTGCTGTGGGCGGAGAAAATGCTTCCTCTGCATTACTCTTGCATACAGCATCTCCTTGTGCAAAGTGCGCTGAATGGTTGAACAATGCACAGTGACTCAATCTGCAGCAAGATGATGCTGTAGGTCTTTGGTGCTGGTCTGTGGGTTGACTCTGACTGTTCTCACCATTCGTCACTTCTGTCTATCCGAGATTTTTCTTGGTCTGCGACTTCGGGCCTTAACTTGAACTGAGCCTGTGGTCTTCCACTTCCTCAGTATGTTCCTAACTGTGGAAACAGACAGCTGAAATCTCTGAGACAGCTTTCTGTATCCTTCCCCTAAACCATGATGGTGAGCAATCTTTGTCTTCAGGTCTTTTGAGAATTGTTTTGAGACCCCAATGTTGCTACTCTTCAGAGAAAATTAAATACTCTTTCTCATAATTGGATTCACCTGTGTATGTAGGTCACGGGTCACTGAGCTTACCAAGCCAATTTGAGTTCCAATAATTAGTTTTAAAGGTTTTGGAATCAATAAATTGACAACAGTGCCCACATTTTTGCACCTGCCTAATTTTGTTTAAACAATTATTGCACATTTTCTGTAAATCCAATAAACTTCATTTCACTTCTCAAGTATCACTGTGTGTGTCTCCTATATATTTAACTGAAATGTTTATCGTAACAACCAACGATTTATACAGGAAAATCATGACACTTAACAAGGTTGCCCAATCCTTCGCATCCCACTGTATTTGTTTTTCTACTTTTTATTATTCATACAGTTATCATATTTGCTTTTGTGCACAAGTAAGATTGTCTGTCTACAAATTACAAGTTTCCAAAGTGTAGTTTATCTTGCCCTGAAAACTGTCATTGCATTTTATTCTTAAAATGCTTTTTATTATATACTAGTAAAAAGGCCCCCCCGTTAAAAAACAGGCGCTAGGTCACAGCCGCTACCCCCCGCAATGCGCGCACATACGCGTCCCGCTTGCTCATTCCCCACCCCTGTCTGAAGTATATGCACACAGGGAGTGTCCAAATTTATGTACCTGCCTAATTTTATTTAAACTGTTATTGCGCACTTTCTGTAAATCCAATAAACTTTTTCACTTCTCAGATATCACTGTGTGTGTTTCTCCTATATGATATATTTAACTGACATTTTTTATCATAACAACCAACGATTTATACAGGAAAATCATGACGATTAACAAGGTGAGGAGGAGGGAGAGGTCAGTTTAGATGCAGAGGGAGGTCACTATGGGTGCTGCTGGGGACAAGAAGGTTGCCACTGGGGGAGGGAGAGGTCAGTGTGGGTGCTGGGGGAGGCAGGATTACTGCAGTGCTAATGCTGGGGACGGAGAGGTCAGTATGGGTCCTAGGTGGAGGGAGAGGCCACTGTGAGTGCACGGTTAAGGGAGAGGTCACTGTGAATGCTGGGGGGGGGGGGGGGGGGGAGGTCACTGCTGTCGGGGAGACACCATCTTACCTGCTCCTACACAGCTGCAGGGATGGTTACACTAGGAATCCTGTATGGGACCTCTTAACGCCAAAGTGTCCCAGATGGGGATGAGCTTCCCGCGGGTGGTGGGCAAGGCTTTCTGCATGCAGTGGGTGGAGCTTATCGCGGGTGGGGCTTTTTCTTGCAACCAAAGGTGCCTTTTCATGGGTATTTTAAAAGGGGGGGTGCTTGGGCACCCAGAGCCTCCCCTCTGCACGTGCCTGCAAACAGTTATCCTATACCGTTTACACAAACAAGAAGGACTACGTTAATTTCCCAAGTAATGAGCTAGGGTGCATTAGGAAGTTGCTGGCCCAACCAAACAGCACACTCATGCTAACCCTTTGCACCTATTTGCACCATTTTTTTTACAGGCAGCATCAAAAGCACTACTATTGTTGTGTAAAATATGAGGATCCACATGTTAAAAAAAAAATTAAAATTAAAAAATACAGCATGTGGTACAAACAAATTAACCATGCAGCAAGCACATGCATAACACTGCTAGCAAACATCTTATTCACTTTAACTCACTAGGAGCTGTTGTTTTGCTATGTGAAATCACAATATGCTTCTAAACCATTTTAAGTTAAATGGAAGACTCCTTGGCCTCAATTCACTAAGCTTTATCAAACACTTTATCAAACGTTTGATAATTTACCTCATGGGTAAAATCTAATTTTGAATTCACTAAGGTGTTATAGATTTATTGAACGTTTTACCGATAAAACATTCAATAAATATATAACACCTTAGTGAATTCGAAATTCGATTTTACCCATGAGGTAAATTATCAAACGTTTGATAAAGTGTTTGATAAAGCTTAGTGAATTGAGGCTCTTGTGTTTATCTGGCTCTCCATTTTAAAGAACATTAGCAGTGTTGTGTGTATGAATGTATTGAGTGGAAGGTGTAATATGAACACATGCAATATAGATCATAGGCATTTATGGTTTGGACAGTGTTTCTCAAACCTGTGCTCGTGACTTTCCAACGGTACATGTTTTGCAGGCAAGCTCACCTATGCACAGGTGGGGTAATTAGTGTCTCAGCTAAGTAGATTCCATGTAATTGAGACACGAATTACCCCACCTGTGCATAGGTGAGGCTGCCTGCAAACATGCACCTTTGGGGAGTCAGGAGGACAGGTTCGAGAAACACTCAGTTATGAGAATGGTTTTTTAGTACGGGTGTTTTTAGCAGGAAAACAGCTGTCTGGCCAATATTATCCAAGCCAAGATTTTGGGCTTTAGACTAGCTCCAGTAGTTAATAAGAGAACCAACAGAACATCGTTATAGCTAGCTAAGGCAAACAGAGGCTTGTATAGATGCAAATCTTGTAGTGTATGTGATCTGACAGAAGGCTGTTAATGACCCTGTGACTGTACTTCCTGACTAGCATCAGTATTTACAGGATTAGGCAAGGAAGGGCCAAGGAAACAGAATTCCCCAAAATTGCACGCATCTTGGAGCTGGGCCAGTCAAATGTACTTCCTGTCACTTTTAATTGGCCCAATTCCAAGCTGCATACAGTTTGCATTAAAGTCAGAAATATTTGCATCTCAATAACCATCTCTTTTATAACCTCGATGTATCGTTAAGCACTAGGACTCCCCCTCTCCCATAGTGTGTTTTAAAAAGGTATTATTTTTTGAACATTATTCTTCCTTCTGCCTGCCAGTAATCTACAGTGCCTGACCTACAAGAAGGCTTGGCATGCGCTCCACTCATATCTCTTCTGGGTGTATGGTGGGAGCAGCGTACAAGTGTAGGACATCATACCAAGAAGAGTAATATATAATACCTTTGCTGAATATGCTATGGGGGTCCTTGCACCTAGTGATTTTTCACCAATAAATAGAGAATTACTTTAACTGGGAAATAAAAAGATAGTAATATTCATGAGCTGGTTTGTTATTAAGGTATCCTAAATATTGTCATATACCCCACTATGAATTGGCGTTAAATTCACACATCCTTGTTGTAAGAATCTGTGAGGTTCTTGCAATACAAAACCCTCATTCACTTAAAGTGTACCAGTGACAAACAAGAATAAAAAATGTATACATACCTGGGGCGTCCTCCAGCCCCCTCCGCACCGATCGCTCCCAAGCCGTCTTCCTCCATCTCCTCATTCTCCTGTTAGCAGCCCGTAAGTCACGAAGACAACGTGGGAGCAATCGGTGTGGAGGGGGCTGGAGGAAGCCCCAGGTATGTATGCATTTTTTATTATTGTTCTCCTCAGGATCATTTTAAGAACCAATGTTTCAGCAGAAGACAATATTCAGAGTTCTCCCTTAGAACATATTCTAAGAGAACAGAATTTTAATAAAGCAATGGAACATTGTGCTTTGCCGAAGGCCATTTAGCTTCTAATTTGACTGGATGTGCCATCTGAAAGACACCAGGATTCCTTCAGAACCATAACAGTTCCAAGAAAATCAGGGAAGAGGGGAGCTTACAATTCCAAGTATAGCCTGGGGTTTCCTGCATGTGCAGTATATCAGTTGTCAGTCATTCAATCATACAATTATATCAAGAGAAGCAAAGCATTCCAGGAGCGACTCATCTACTGTAAAAATATAAACTTTTAATATACTTCTTTGTAAAAAAAACATACACTGGTAGTCAACGGCTAAAATTCAAAAAATACAAAAACAAAAAAGAAAAAATGATACTTAGCAGGTCACTGCAGGTAATGGAGGTGCGGAGGTGAAGTCGACGGCCGTTTCGCCCCGCTATGAGGGCTTTCTCGAGACCGAACACCTCATAGCGGGGCGAAACGGCCGTCGACTTCACCTCCGCACCTCCATTACCTGCGGTGACCTGCTAAGTATCATTTTTTCTTTTTTGTTTTTGTATTTTTTGAATTTTAGCCGTTGACTACCAGTGTATGTTTTTTACAAAGAAGTATATTAAAAGTTTATATTTTTACAGTAGATGAGTCGCTCCTGGAATGCTTTGCTTCTCTTGATATAACTGAATGGACTCTCTATTTGATTCTGGATGTTGCACCATCTTTTTTGTATAAGGTTCAACGGCTTTTATATTGAGTGCACTCGCCACACTACCTCTTTTTTGCATGTTTTTGATTCAATCATAGAAGCCAATACAAAGCTCCTAATGTGGTTGACACCTGTAATACACCCATAGCCCACCTACAGTGGGATGTGACCAATTAACACTTGGTAATCTGGAGATTTCTATATCTAAAATGTATCCATAGATTTATAGTTAGCGCATAAGTTAAGCTGGCCATACACTAGGCCGATTCCCGCCAGATCGACAGCAGATTGGATCACTGGGATCGAATCTGCTGTCACATCGTTCCCGCAACGCGCCGAATTACGATCCATTTCGTCCGATCCCGTCGATCGCTCCGTGCGGAAAATTACTGTCGATTGCCCGCGGGTAGGGAGCGCGTCGCTAGCGGCGTTCGAGTACCCGACGACCGACGCAATAGAGCCCGCATACATTACCTGCTCCGCCGGCACGACTGTCCCCGGTCACCGCTGCTCCGTCTCCGCGCTGGTCTGGTCTCCAGGTCCGGCATGCTTCACTTCTTCTAGCCCGGCAGGAAGTTTAAACAGTAGAGGGCGCTCTACTGTTTAAACTTCCTGCCGGGCAGGAAGAAGTAAAGCATGCCGGACCTGGACACCAGAGCGGAGACTGAGCAGCGGTGACCGGGGGCAGTCGCGCCGGTGGAGCAGGTAATGTATGCGGGGGGGGGGGGGGAGCGGCGGCAGCAGCAGCACCACCACCACAACAGATTGTGACCGGTTTCAGGCTGAAATCGGTTCACAATCTGTTTGCAGTAAAGGTAGCCATACGATCCCTCTCTGATCAGATTCGATCAGAGAGGGATCTATCTGTTGGTCGAATCTGATGGCAAATCGACCAGTGTATGGCTACCTTTAGTCTTAGCTTAGCTGCACCTTTATCTTTTATGCTGATGTACATGTTGCTTCCTGTGTTTCCGTTACTTTGATGCTACTTTCAAGATATGCCATGATATTCTTGCTTCTGTAACCAAGATTGCAATGCGTTTCACTGCTTGATACAATAAAGTCTTAACTGCTCTGAGCGTCCAAGGTCTGTGTAAAATCTGCTGAATGCTGTAAGGACTCCCAAACTGATAAGAGACAAAGGGCTTGATTCAGTAAACCGTGATAACTCATATCACGGGTGCACTAGCGTTTCCATGCACAATCGCAAATTTTCACACGCAATCGTGAATTTTTGTGCGCAGATATTCGCAATTGCGCACAAAAATGCTCGATTGTGTGCGAAAAAGCGCACAGAAACGCTAGCACGTCCGTGATATGAGTTATCACGGTTAAGTGAATCAAGCCCAAAATGCAGTCAATGATCGCTGGTGCCAAAGGTGAAAGTATTTCCACAAGGTACAAATAAATTTAACAGTTGTTAATCAGTGGTTGTAGTCTATCTAGGATACAGGGTGAGCCATAGGACTATCTGATATAGGTGTAGGTTTTTACATAAAAACATTCCGAGACAATAGCAATCCACATACAAATACCGTACTGGCACTTGAAAAGAATATACAGTATAATGTTGTTGACCTGTCTGTTTATGGGCTACTTTTTTTCCTCAGGCATGTGAGATTGAAGAAAAAGAGTATAGCCTGTACTACTATATATACTACTAGCCTGTACTACTATAATCTCATAATTAAATATATTATTCTGATAATTTAGAGAAAGCAAACCAACACAAGAGCACAGCAACATATAATTTAATCTGCTTGCATTAGATAAATGACCAAGCAACAATATGTGCATGATCATCCTATGAGGCTGATGTAAACCTGCCTATAAGGATAATAATCCTATGCTGGCCTATCAGCAGGTCACTACATTTAACCTGCTTTTAGGCTAAAAGTGGAGGGGGTGGGCTTGTGCATGCATCAGCCTATCAGGTACATCTAAAGTAATAGGCAATGTAAAAATAACTTCTGACAATGACAAAACAGGTGAAAAAGGAAGGTTGCAGTAGGAGACTGGGGTGAAGTGCATGCCAAGAACAGTTTGAAATAGGCTACTATATTCAAGGCTAAAGTCATAAAAAGTAAAAAAAAAAAATACTCTTCATCAGTGAGATGCAAAGAAGAGTCACGCTGAGGTTGGCTAAAGACCACAGGAATTTGACTGTAGAGGATTGGAGTAAGGTCATCTTCTCTGAAAAGCCCTATATTAAGCTTTGTCCAACACCTTTTTGCCAAAATGCAGCAAAGCTGTGATTACAAATAAGGCCTCATTCACAGTGTGACATTGCGCTGTAATGCAATGTTAAAGTCACAACGCAACGCATAGAAAAAGTGATAATGCTGCATTAATGCTGCGTTACCGTCACATACAGTAGGTACAGTAAAGCATACAGGCAATGAAAAGCATGCTTCCCTGTACCTGGTAGCATGTGCGTTTAGAGGTAACACACTGCAAGCAGTGTGTTACCATAACACTACACGTTACAATGCAACACTAACGTTGCACTGTGAACGTCCCATAAGATTAGCATTACAGTGTGGTAAGCTGTGCTATAGGAGTTCATAACGTATTTCTATCGTATTTCTATCCTATCTATCCGGGTGGTGAATGGCTTGTTCTAGGAGGTGAGAGCCCTGGAGCAGGCTGTTTGCGCCCGTCCTCCTCCCCCCCCCCCCCGGAGTGTTGCGTGTGAGCCACCCCTGAGCCCTACAAGCTTGGGGGGCCCATCATGCTTCACTCCTTTCTTATGTGTCACACTCAGGTCATGCACATGCAGCAGAACGCAATGGAAGTTAAGCTAAGTGCCTGATTTTAATTTTGGGAGGTGGGTGCGGGCGGCCCTTCCCAGAGCTGGCCATGCTGTGGTGGGGGGGGGGTCGCCTGCACCTCCCAGCCTCCCCCTCCGGGGTGCCGCAGTGTGGGTTCCTGTCAGTGAGAAAGCTAGCCCCCCGGTTGTATGGGGAGCCTCCCCGTGGCGCCCCTGGATAGTGCTAATGTAGCATGAACTAATCCCCACGGGGCAACCGCTTTGCGGTATTAGTTTCAGACCCTGCATATTTTGACATGTGAAAGCAAATGCACATTTGCATGAGTGGTGTCTTGTGATTAGCCAATTAGGCTAAATTTTCAAAGCCATATTTATCAGGTTCTACTTGGTTGATGCACACATTTTTTCTTTGTTGAAATCAGTATTGCATTTCTATTCTTTGGAGGTGGGTGGTGAATGGCTTGTTCTAGGAGGTGAGAGCCCTGGAGCAGGCTGTTTGCGCCTGTCCTCCCCCCCCCCCCCCCTCTGGAGTGTTGCGTGTGAGCCACCCCTGAGCCCCACAAGCTTGGGGGGCCCGTGCTTCACTCCTTTCTTATGTGTAGTGCCCAGGTCATGCACATGCAGCAGAACGCAATGGACGTTAAGGTAAGTGCCTTATTTTAATTTTGGGAGGTGGGTGCGGCACCTTCCCGGCACTGGCCATGCTGGGGGGGGTCAGCTGCACCTCCCAGCCTCCCTCTCCGGGGTGCTGCAGTGTGGGTTCCAGGCAGTGAGAGAGCTTGGGGCCCCCGCGGCCCCCCGGTTGTATGGGGGCATTGGGGAGCCTCCTTGTGGCGCTCCAGGATAGTGGTAATGTAGCATGAACTAATCCCCTCAAGGCAACCGTTTTGCGGTATCAGTTTCAGACCCTGCATATTTTGGCATTGAAAGCAAATGCACATTTGCATGAGCGATGTCTCGTGGTTAGCCAATTAGGCCAAATTTGCAAAGCCATATTTATCAGGTTCTACTTGGTTGATGCACATATTTTTTCTTTGTTGAAATCAGAGTTTATAACGTAGCTCCACAATGTCCCACTGTGAATGAGGTCTCAGGGTTATTACATGAAAAAATTATTTCTTTAACCGGTTCAACGCCGCAGTGCCGAAAATCTCATGCATCCGAGCAACGTTCACCTCCCATTCATTCGCCTATAACTTTATTGCTACTTATCACAATGAATTGATCTATATCTTGTTTTTTCCGCCACTAATTAGGCTTTCTTTGGGTAGTACATTTTGCTAAGATTTATTTTTTTCTAAATCCATTTTAACAGGAAGATTAAGAAAGAAATGAAAAAAATTCATTATTTCTCAGTTTTTGGCCATTATAGTTTGAAATTAATATATGCTACCGTAATTAAAACTCATGTATTTTATTTGCCCATCTGTCCCGGTTATTACACCGTTTAAACGATGTCCCTATCACAATTTATGGTGCCGATATTTCATTTAGAAATAAAGGTGCATTTTTTCAATTTGCGTCCATCACTATTTATAAGCTTATAATTTTAAATAATATAATAACATACCGTATTTCGCGCCGTATAAGACGCTCCGGAATATAAGACGCACCCAAGTTTAGAGGGCAAAAACCTGGGAAAAAATATATATATTAAATCTGGTGCGTCTATATTCCAGGAGCGTCTTTGTACATGTTGTGTCCTCCCGTGTACCTTATCTCTCCACCTGTGTGCCCCATCTGTCCTTCTGTGTGCCATCTCCCACATGTGTCCTCCTGTGTCCTCTCCCCCATGTGTCCTGTGTGCCCCTTCTCCCCATGTGTCCTGTCTTCCACATGTGTCCTCCTGTGTCCTGGCTCCATGTGTCCTCCTGTGTCCTGGCTGGCTCCATGTGTCCTCCTGTGTCCTGGCTGGCTCCATGTGTCCTCCTGTGTCCTGGCTGGCTCCATGTGTCCTCCTGTGTCCTGGCTCCATGTGTCCTCCTGTGTCCTGTCTCCATGTGTCCTGGCTGGCTCCATGTGTCCTCCTGTGTCCTGGCTCCCCCACGTGTCATTCTTTGACTGCCTCCCCGCATGCCTCAGCTTTTCCCCTCTATTTTCCTCCCTCCATGTGCGCATCTCAACCCACCCCCCGCGTCTCAGATATGCCCGCTGTAAATCCTTCCCCCCTGTGTGGGCAATCACTGTGCCTGGCTCCCCCGCGTGCCTTAGCGTTTCCCCTCTATTTACCTCCTGCCCCCCTCCATGTGCGCATCTCCCCGTTCCCCCCCCGTGTCTCCGATGTAAATATTTCCCCCCTCCGGGTCTGCAGCTGCAGCGGCTTACCTAATACATGCCGCCGCGAAGTCTGCAGACAGCCGGCTACTCCATATGTTTCCTCTACTGCGCGGCTACTGATGACGCAATCAGTACAGGCCGCGCAGTAGAGGAAACATATGGAGTAGCCGGCTGTCTGCAGACTTCGCGGCGGCATGTATTAGGTAAGCCGCTGCAGCTGCAGACCCGGAGGGGGGAAATATTTACATCGGAGACACGGGGGGGAACGGGGAGATGCGCACATGGAGGGGGGCAGGAGGTAAATAGAGGGGAAACGCTAAGGCACGCGGGGGAGCCAGGCACAGTGATTGCCCACACAGGCAGGGAATCCCCAATGGCGGCGGGGCGGCGGTTTATAGCGGCGGGCGTTCGCAAGTTGGGGATTCCCTGCCTTTGCCGTATAAGACGCAGGGACTTTTTCTCCCCATTTTTTGGGGAGAAAAAGTGCGTCTTATACGGCGGAAAATACGGTACTCTCTTGACGTGCATATTTAAAGAGGAGCTGTTAGGTATAAGGTCTCAGAGAAAATAAACACATATATCAGCAGCTAAATATAGGCTGTACTTACATTACATATGCATTTCACTGTCCACATTTGGATTTCACAGAATTTTTATATAGTATATGCAGAGAATGATGCTCCTGACAGCTCATGGCAGGTTCCATGTTTGTCTGTCTCCTATGAAGCCAAATGTGTCGTCATGTCCTCCCTGCTTCCTGATCACAGAAAAGCTCCTACTGAATAACAGTAGTGTGCAGTGAATATTAATTAGCCATGTGGCTAGGAACAATAGCGGACTCCTGCAGTGTACTCTGCCGGGAGATTTATCAGTGCTGTGCGCTGGACTGAGTTACATGCTATTGTTACTTGACCCTGTAACTTCTCATTAGCAGCCGAGGGGAGAGCCCCAGAATGCTTTGCAGTATGGAATGCGGCTTGCGTCTTCTTAAGAGCTTGGGAATAACAGCTTTGCTGATAAGCACACATCAAATGTAAGAGAGATTTTTATCTTCAGTAATGCCTTTTTGGCTTCCTTCTAAACTGTTTAACACAGGAGAATAGAGGTTTAAATTAGCTTTTGTAGCCTGACAGTTACTCTTTAAAAAGTTCAGACCCTTGGGTAACTATTTATGTTGTTTTTGTTTTTTTTATTATATTTTTTTTTTATTTATTTTTTTATAAAAAATGTATGTGGGTAATTTTTGGTGTGGGAGGGAAACTGCCTATTTTAAATGTAAAATATTATAATTCTTTAATTAAAAATGTATGTGGGTGCAGTTTACTATTTGTGAAAAAAGTCCTGGATGCAAACGATCTCGCATCCAGTAAAAATCAGAGGAGAAGTTTCCTAGGGGCAGAAATACCGCGCTCTCTGGATAGAAAGCGTCGGTATTTCTGCGGGGAAGTTAGATCGGTGAATGGGAATTATATTCCCATTCACTGATCGGGGGGCTAGCGGCGGGTGCGTGGGTGGGCGCACGCCCGATCGCGCGCACCACGCAGGCAAAGCAGCAGTGCCTATCTGGACGAGAAAGCAAAAATGAGTTGAACTTACCTGGGGCTTCTAATGGTCCCCCACAGACATCCTGTGCCCGCGCAGCCACTCACCGATGCTCCAGCCCCGCCTCCGGTTCACTTCTGGAATTTCAGACTTTAAAGTCTGAAAACCACTGCGCCTGCGTTGCCATGTCCTCAATCCAGCTGATGTCACCAGGAGCGTACTGCGCAGACACAGACCATACTGGGCCTGCGCAGTATGCTCCTGGTGACATCAGGGGGATCGAGGACACGGCAACGCAGGCGCAGTGGTTTTCAGACTTTAAAGTCTGAAATTCCAAAAGTGAACCGGAGGCGGGGCTGGAGCATCGGTGAGTGGCTGCGCGGGCACAGGATGTCTGCGGGGGACCATTTATAAGCCCCGGGTAAGTTCAACTAATTTTCCCCCGACCCCCCTACAGTGTCCCTTTAAGTTCTTAGATCAAAACATTATTGCAATTTGTTTAACATGTTGTTTAACAGTTAACAGAGGATTTGTTTTCTTTGAATTATTCAAGTTCTGCAAACACTGCATTATTTATCTTATTTTTATGTATTAATGTCTTTATGTATGTAACCTCTGTGAGACAGAGGTGCCTGGCTCTTCTACTGACCACATATGCTATTGCTCCGTTGTTATTGCCTGATGAAGCGGGATCAAACCTGCGAAACGCGTTGCATATTTGGAATTCATAAATAAAATATATTGACTGTCTTTACTACAGTCGTTGTGTGTCTACTTGGAGAAGGTAAGTCCACCACTACCTCCTCTATTTACCAAGAATTTTGTTTTTAAGCTCATTTAGCTTCCTTTTATCCTTTTGGCGCCTCTGTTCTCCTGCATAATATTGAGTCCACCCTGGGTGGAGGGTTGAACCCCCTTTTTTCTCATCTACAGAAAGCGACTTGAGTGGGGTCAGGAAAATCTCCCCACCTGCCTTTACAGTGGTTGCCTAATGGTCACCCTGGTTTGTGAGTATTAATATTTACTCTATCTAGTAACCATTTACCAGTACATATTACACTATTGGGGCTCTTGGTGTTCCTTGTTTTTATTTGTACACTAGTAACTGAAATAACGCACGAGTATATACAAAGGTCCACAACACTAACCTTTATGGTAATAGTACTAACACACAATTAAGTTTGAATGTGCACAAATTACTAGGCACACAATAAAGTTAATAAAAATAAAGGCAAGGTTAGAATGGGAATATTTTTGCTTTATCGTTTCTCTATCTTATCTTGCACATTTGATGTTAATGCAAGCTGATCAAATCATATGTTGCTGCTCAGCTGTGCTGTTGGTTTGTATTCTCTACACTATGAGAATAATATAAGTATTTATGAAAGGCAGTCTCTGGAGATTTTGGTGCCCTGGGATGGAAACAGTGGCATAGCAATAATGGGTGCAGAGGTAGCGACCACATCGGGGCCCTTGGGCCAGAGGGGTCCAGAAGGGTCCATCCTCTATCACAGTATTATCTCTCTATTGGTCCTGTGCTGGTAATAATCACTTCTATAGATACTTTGAATAGTGGACACACTGTTCCCCATCCCCTTCTTGCACCTCTGACACTGTGGTTGTCCTTGGCAGGTTTTTGTGTGCCATATCAATTGTTATGTATAGCGTGCTTGGGGGGGGGGAGGCCCATGTAAAACTTGCACCAGGGCCCATAGCTCATTAGCTACGCCACCGGATGGAAAACCTATCCTACAACTACCAAAATAAATAAGAAACATATGCAAAAACTGTAGTAATCCTCCCAGCATCACTCTTGGGGACATTAATATGAGTACCTGCCAGTTGTTATAAGCCCTCCCATCTGTTACACGCACACCTCTTGATACTTATGGACCAGAAGAAGCAGGTTCAGCCCCATGAAATGCATTGTCTTGTATCAGTCTTTATCAGAATAGGCAAGCCATTTTCTTATATTTTAACTCGTTTTTAATTATTTTTCTTCCGTGGGGCGCCTCCTCCCTTCTAATGACAGGTGATTTTTTTGCGCCAGTCAGGAGTTAATTTGATGAATCCTGATCCTGTGATCACTGTAAGCCAATCACAGTGATCACAAAGTAAAAATAAAAGGGGCCAGAGCAACACATCTTAGAGTGGCTAACAATAAAATATGAACCGGGGCAATGCAAATAAAGCAAAAAAAAAAAAAAAAAAAAACAAAGCCTGTAAAATCGTTCATATATATAAAAAAAATAATAATAATTAAAATACTTGGCGCTCATAAAGTGCAAATGAAATGTATTTTTTTTATTTATTTTTTTTACACAATAGGCTCTCTGAATACACCTATACACATTAGCTAGGGCAGGGTTGCTTATCTGGTTGCTACAATTTTGTAGGCGATTGTACAGAACCATAATATATTTATAAACAGTTTGTTAAGTGTACTTTCCAATCCCTTGCTAACGGGACAATATTTGTTAAAATCGGGAGGCTATGTCATGTCTAAGCAATTTTACACAAAAAAAGCTCTAAAAGAGAAAGCACTAATCAAGAATAACAATGAATGCATAAATGGTAAGCCAGCCACATCATCCTGCTACATAATGTGGCTGGATCTATAAAAAGAGGTGGGGCCGGCACCAGTATAGTATCTGAGCAGAAGAACTCAGAGACAAAACACTGGGGCCAGTGTCTCTGCAATCAACAAAGAAAACTGCCATCAACATGGAGAGGATGGGCTGCAAGCAAGATGACAAGATTCTTTCAGCAAGTTAGGAAAACAGAAAGAAAACTTTTTGCAACTTAATAATTAAAGACTTGTGGCAAGTAAAAAAGGAGACTCAATTTAACCCATTGTGATAAATAAGTAGAGTCCTCTGAGTAGGGGTAGCTAAGAGGATGACCAGATCACCCCATAAGTCACCCCCATACCATCAGGGGGGAAGGCATTGCCAAGTCCTTTCTCCTTGTACGGTAACCACCAATAATAAAAAGTAGTATTGATCAGGACAGGTGGTGGAGCTTGAATTCTCAGACTCTGTGATCCTGGACATTATACTATAACCTGAAACAATCAGGAATACCTGAACAGTCTGCACTTGCACTTGTGGCAGGTCTATAATGCAAGGTTTGTCCCCCAAAACCTAAAAACATACTGGTTGGTAGTGATGTTTGAATTTGGCATGGCAAATTCCTGAGATAAGTGGATTACAACACTTAGAACAACCTCTGCATCTGTGACCACCCATTGATTCCACTGTCTCCACACTCTCTATGTTGTACAGTATAACTCTTTCTGAGCATTACTGCAATATTCAGTCAGCTGACACAGAGCACCGGGAGGGATTCTGGAGGAAAAGATAGCGCAGGTAATTATAACTTTCTATTAGAAGAGTACCCATTGAATGTTTAGTTTACGCTGAAGGTGTGTCCTTTTTTTTCAATACGTTTTATTGAGGTTTTAACATATTATACAACAACATACTTTACATTCAAGTAACTAGGTGCTATATATATATATCCGATGATTGTAAACATCCATATGTCCACCCATGCTATTACATTGCCTTACCAGCTGGTAGATAGGGAATATTGCTCCACACCAGTTGTCACAGCAGACTGTCAGGAGGAAAACCAACTACTAGCTTGGCAAGATAAGTATTACAGGATATCAAAGCCCATCTATTACTTCTGAAATGTCCTAGGACTGCAAAGAAGTACTTACCTGTCTTGTTTCAGCTTTGGATGAATTAGCCAATATTAACACACAATAACATATGAGCATAACTTCACCTAAAAATAAAAACTAAACATAAATAAGTACCCCAAACGTGCTAATAAAAAGCCTTAGAACTATTTAGTCTGCAAGGAAGACTCAGGTCATGGTGAACCTATAACAATTCTAGCACCAAAGTTCAGGACAAACTTTATACCACACCATAAAGTTCTTTGTTGAATTTTAGCTTCCATAAGTAGATTACCCTTGACTATTTCAAGCAATTGTGGAATGTCAAATTTACCTGCTGATTTCCATTCTGTCGAGATCATATGATGGGTAGCTAAAATGAGATGGGTAATATATGGGGCCCAACATTTATCTAATTCCTCTATACCGATGAGTAGTATCGCAAGATGTGGGGTGAAGGTGAATTCCTTAGAAAATTAGAAATATATTATCTGTTTAACATTTTTCCATAACTCCTATACAATTGCGCAATGCCAAAACATATGAGTATATGTCTGTAACGCCTGGGAACATTTCCAACCTAAAGGTGAGGCCTCTTTTGAGACAGTAGCTAATCATCTCCGAGTCAAATACCAGCTAAAACCCCATTTTTGTAATTGTTCCCAATGGGAGTTGCATCTTGTTAATTTGTTGAGAGTAAGACCTGCAGATACTAGTCGTTCTGCTTTTATACCAGCATTTAAATAATGTTCCCATGCTAAACTGTATTTAGGGATGATTGTTTTCTTATTGGAAAGTAGTTCCTTGTACCAAGTAGATATGCTACCTTTATGTTTGTTTATAGATGTTAAGGATACAGCAATATCCTGGTTTACTTTTGGTATCCTGAAGGTGTGTTTTAATTTGGTTCCCCATACAGCTAATCTCCCAAACCTAACCAAATGTAAAATTATATAAATCCATACCTTGCTGTTATACCCTAAAACCAAGGGAAGCTGCCTCCAAAGTGCAGGCTTTCAAAAATCTCCTAACCAATCCGATCAAACTGACGGGATAGATACAAAAATCGGATCGATTTAATTAATCTGATCGGAATGGGTAGGAGATTTTTTCCATTAGTGGTCACAAACCGTCATTTCCGATCATTCATACGAAGAATCGTTTGTAGTTCAATTTGTAGTCTAAAATAAAAAAAAAGAAAGGCAAAAGAGGGAAAAGATACACATAACAGGTCCTTGGAATGTCAACAAACCAGCCACAAATTAACATATAACTGGCCTACAAATTCTAACAGCATTCTAAAAGGCATGAGACTGAATGAATGTAACAATGTAATAGCCTGTGCCCCAGACAAAAAACACTTTGCTTAAATTTTTTGTAGAAGATATAGCTGCGGTACAAAAGTAATTTAATGTTATAAAAGTGATCCTTACTAAAACCTTTTCTTTCGGGAGCTCTGGTACACTTTAACCTGTGAGGTTTGCATAGGTCACAATTAGATACTAAAAAAAAAAAATCTACTTACCCAGGGCTTCCTCCAGCCCCTGGCAGCCATCCTGTGCCCTCGCTGCAGCTCCACATCCAGCCGTTGGGCCTTAGTGCCCTCCCTTGCAAATGCCGACCTCACCAGGTTGGCATCTACTGCAATTGCCGAGAGCCGTTCGTAGTCGTGCTGACGTGCTAACACTCCAAATCACATTAGCGTGAACGCAAGCAGCTCTAGCACAGGCACAGTAGATGCCTGTCGGCATCTGCAACGGAGGGGACCCTGGGCCTCTGGCTGGATGTGGAGCTGGGGCAAGGGCACAGGACAGCTGCCAGGGGCTGGAGGAAGCCCAGATAAGTATACCGGTATTTGTTTTTTTAAAATTTGCTTGCATCTGTCCTTTAAGTATCTAATTGTGGCCTTTGCAAACCTCACAGGTTAAAGGGGAACAAAGAACTACAAAGTGTCATGTATGAGTGCAGCTCAGATGCAACACATGTCCTGCCACTGGCCGTGCAGAGCACTAGCAAGTGCCTAGCAGATGCACATGAGCTGCTGACAACAGTAAATTACCCACTTTCAGCTGCTCACATAAAAGTGACCCAGAGTTTAAAATAAACTGATGAGATAAATTATCTATACTCCTACTCCTAATATGACTTTCTTTTTTTTTTTAGAATCCCGCATGTGGAGAACCTAGGCTACCAATCCTTTCTGATACACAGAGGAATAATGTAATGGTTTGCATTTTCCCACCCTTTATCAAAAGTTGCGCAGTTGCACCATTTAAGTAACAGGGGAAAAAAATGCCATCTTCCTATCTTATGAAATGAGAATAATGCAGTTTAGAGCCGGCTGGAAAGCAGTTAGGGCTCGTTCACACCTAAGCGGGAATCGCGCGATTCCCGCCCACGGCAAACCGCTAGCGGTTCTGCAAGAACCGCTACACAATGTAGCGAGTGGCAGTGTTCTCACTGCTGCGGTTGCGGTTAGCGATAACCGCAACCGCGCTGCATGCAGCGGTTTGCCGTCGACGAGCATTCCGCGATTTGCGATCGTGATTAGCGTGCATAGCACGCTAATCGCAATCGCTCCAAAACCGCCACAGTGTCCAGTGATTTCTCCGCGCTAATCGCGGGAAAATCACTCCTGCGATTTTAAGTGTGAACAGGCCCTAAGGGCTGGTTCACACTCAGTCACTTTTCTGATCACCAGCGATTAGCAAAGATCTGTTACAAATGTATCCCTATAGGATGTTTTTCACTGCAGTGCTTGCAATTTGTATAAATTGCAAATGTGCTGCATGCAGCCTTTTGGGGCAATTTCGATGTGATTCTCGTTATATTGAATGGAAATCACAAATGCAAATTCTAGGGCTATGCCACACCAAGAGCCCTTTCTTTTTAATCACTAGAGACTTTCAGAGGGCTTGTTCACACTGCAAGAACTTTTTAAGTGCTAGTGATTTTGAAAAGCTCTTGCTAATGAAATGCTATGGGGGATTTTTACAAAATCACATCGCTCCAGTGTGAATACACACATAGTATAACATTAACAAGGGCTTTTAAAATTACAAAGCACTTAGAAAAGCTCTTGTAGTATGAGGGTTTTGAAAAGTGCTTGGACAAATATATCCTATGGGCTATTTCACACCAGACAGAATTTTTTTCCCATTAGAATCACGAAAGCAATGCATATAGCTTTTGCTGAGCAATTGTGATTCTGTAACAAAATATAGAAAAGCAAAATAGTATGAAACAGCCAGGCCCCTTCACACTGGTATGCTTTTCCGCAGCATTTTGTCCCTTTGCTGATCATCACTGCCGATTGGCAAAGCGCTGTGAATACTATAGCCCTATGGGCTCATTCACACAGCACCGCTTGCCATTTACAAAAATAATTGCTAATGAGCTGCATGCAGCACCTGCAGGCCCCATGCAAATGCAATTTGCGATTCCGATTTTACCTGTATGCTATCAAAACAAGAAAAACGCAGAAAAACACAGCATGCAGTACCGATTAAAAATTCCAAATCAGAATCGCATGTAAAATTGCGTCAAATTTGAATTCTATATAGTGTGCAAGAGCCCTCAGAGCAATCGCAATGCGATTCTCATTCAGTGGGGCGACTGTGGATGAGTTTTGTGATTTCTGGTGTGAATGAGCCCAAATTACCGAAGTTAGAACAGTTTCACAATTTTAAGGGCTTGTTCACACTGTAGGTGTTTTTCGTCCGCCTGCGTTTTTTCAAAACGCCCCCCGAACCATGTGGCCAATTAATGTCTATGAGATGGTTCATATCAGCGCAGGTCGTTTGCGGTGCAGCTAGGAAAGCAGTGCATGTTCCATTTTCGGACGATTCCACGTCAATGGAAGGTATAGGAAAATCGGCCAACGCATACAAAAACCCGCAACAAGGCGATTGCGTTCTCGGTTTTTAAGAATAAATACATTGTATTTATTATTTTCAGGGTCAAAGAGTTCACTTCCTGACCTGCGTCAGGTAATGAATTACAAAGCCGCTCGGAAAACCACTAAGCACGAAAACTAATCGCCCACCCAAGCGCCTAGAATCGGAAAAAAAAGACGCCTCAAAAAAAAACCAACGCGGACACACATGCGAATGGAACGCAATGTGAACAAGGCCACAATTGCCTAGCACAAATGCCACAGAGGAGACCTGGCATGGTTGCACGTGTAGTTATCATCAGGTATGAAACTCCATATCGTGATCGTCCCTCACACAAACACTGCTTGAGCCTCATATTATGAGGCACTCACTGTATGCGCACAGCGAAAAAAAAAACAAAAGGCAGATTTCCTCTGTGAGCAGGGAGTTGCAGTTTTTCCAGCAAGGCGTTTCCCTCAGCAGACGTAGGCGCCGCAGGTGCATAAAGACTACCACCCCCACACTGCAATGCGGCTCAACCAACATTAGTGATGGGATGCATGCCCAAAGGCACCGCCTAACAGTCTTGATGCGCCTCTCACAAGCCCAGGAGCCGCCGACTGCCCATTTACGGCTGCTGACATCAGCTATGGGGGAGCAGGGCGGGGAAGAGTGGAGGTAGAATGACGCCACCGGGCGGTTCCACACACGATAGGAGGAGTTTGGGGAGTGGTGGGCGGTCCCATGAGGCACGATGGGAAGTTCGGATCTTTTCAATGATCCGGATGATTCGAATCGGATCATTGAAGAGATCCGGATCTTTGATCCGAATCTCGGATCATTTTACTACCGGAAGCATTCGGGGGTGAAATGAACAGCAGGACAGGTCTGTGGACAGGAGAAGGGGAGGGGGGTGGACACACAGAAGGGGAGAAGAATGGACAGAGGGCAGGGAGTGGACAGAGAAGGGAGGAGGGACGAGCAGAGAGCAGAAATGTTTGCACGTAATACCCACATGCTGCAATCATATACTTTATGTCATATATTTCACCTATATGTTCATCTGTACACTTTGAAAGAAAAGGTCGCACAGTGAAAGAAAGCATTCCCAGAAGATAAGTGCAGCTGTTTAGTGCCGAGTGCAGGAGGATTATATTGCCTTTCAATCACACTGTCTGCAAAGTTACTGAGCTGTGCTGAGCCAAAAGCTTCCAATGTGTTCACTGTGCAGCACTACGGAACAGCCAGCCTATAATGGGCAGCACATTGCAGCCAGTATGTGTGCTCTACACATATCTGGCAGTGGCACCCATGTCCACTCTCTCCCATCTACCTGTCTCCCTGCAAGGCTGCCTCCCATCCAACAGAGCGATCCCTGCTTCCAGGACCCCGCTGCCCGCTGAGAGGGGGCGTGTCGCTCCTGGCCCCGCCCCTTTTGCGATTCGAATCGTTCATTTTGATGATTCGGATGATCGACTCATAAAATAGATTCGGATCAAAGATCCGAATCGTTCATGATCCGGACAACACTAGCAGACAGCAGGGAGTCACCGGCGAGTGAGGAGTTAGACCGTTATCCAGGCTCCGCAGTACCAGCAGCACGCAGACACGAGAGCCAGCAGCAGTGGAGCAGCCAGGCAGCTCCCTCACAGCACAAATCAGGGCGTAGCTCTCCCCGCCCAGGTGCCGCTCTCTCCTGTGCACAGTGCCAGCCGCACCGAGTCCTCCTTGCCTGCCGCCGAGTCACTCGCCAAAGCTATACAAGATGGTGGACCGCGAGCAGCTGGTGCAGAAAGCCCGACTGGCTGAACAAGCCGAGAGATACGATGACATGGCCGCTGCTATGAAAGCAGTAAGTGCGGCATGGAGAGTGATGGGTGGGCGCTGCGTCTGGTGAATTACTTTATGGCTGTCTTCCTATGTGATTAGCGGCACTATGGTGACTTTTTTTTCGCCCATAGCGTCGTATAGCCGCTATCATTGCCATGCCTATGAATGATTGCTCCTGAATGAAGCTGCTATGAATGGTTCGAGTTAGAGTGCTGTGGGGAGTCCGTGTCCTGCTGTTACTATCCGAGATCTGTAAGCAGCTTGCTGCGGTTACTAAGGGGATCTGGGTGCCATTCCCCCCCGGGGTACATGTGGCCTCTCCAGTTTAGGGTGGGGGCTGAGGCGTGACTGGGGGAGGGAGACTGGTTTGTGTAATGTGTAGGGTCACAGATGTACACTGCAGATACCACGCTCCTCCGATTTTTTTACATGCACGCCCATCCTCCGCTCCCATGGTTTGCTGGGGCACTAGATTCTTTCTGGTGAAAGGTTCTGCCATACATGAACGTGCTTGCCATTCTAATACCACTACAGTAGTAATAAGCCGTTTTGCTGCTGAATGTCCAAATGATTAGCGTTGATTGCACCAGCCATCTAGACTAGTAGGGTTCTTAGTATGAAATGTACCTGGTAAAATTCCTTTCCCTGCCCAGCTGCTGGTACTCCTCACACCCTTTCTTCCTCTTGATTTTAAAGAGCCAGCTTGCTAGCTGA
Organism: Hyperolius riggenbachi; assembly: GCF_040937935.1. Taxonomy (NCBI): domain Eukaryota; kingdom Metazoa; phylum Chordata; class Amphibia; order Anura; family Hyperoliidae; genus Hyperolius; species Hyperolius riggenbachi. The sequence goes on along the minus strand of NC_090647.1, from coordinate 272,008,481 downwards.
AAAATTCATTTTTTCCACTCTCTAGTATTACCCATGTTACTTGCTGTCTATTAAAGGGGAAAACATGGCCATCCTCATCCTTTTGAGACAAAGCAATGGTGGGAGGCAGTACCAGCCCTTTCCAGAAGATTCTGCATTTGTCATATTGCAGAGAAGAGGCTGGACTGTCTGGAGGAGGGAGGGGAATCAGAAAAGAGGCAATTTGTTTAAATTAATTGGGAAAACTTGATTTTAGTTGCAGGTGCATTTGTTTTTTCATACTCTTAGCGCATATCATGTAGCCAAGTCAAATGGTGGTTGGGTTCTGAACAGAATTATGTACAGCTGTGTAGTGACATGCTGGGTGACACATTAGCACTGAATTTGTTGGAATGATTAGTTTGGTCTTTTGAAAATGGTTAAAATATTTATATGTGTATACCCTTAGTATGTAGTACGTTTCCTCTCTAGATTTGTCATTATGCTTTTAATGGGTTTCTATTACTTAATTTTTATGACACTGATTCCTACAAGCCTTTCTAAAATGGGCGATAAACTTCTGGCAAATGGGTTGTGTATGTTGAAAGTTTTTTTTTTTTTTCCTCATAGATGGCATGTATGCAAAACGATGTCCTTTTCTGCCCTCACACAGTTCAGCTGGAAATGTTACCTCACCTATTTCCATAGCAACTAGTGATGTCATTTGGAGACAATCTGCATTGCGCCCAGGTGGTTAGTACCAGACGGCATGCATGGCAGTCATCCAACATAGTGCAGTGATAAAATACTTTTCCACTTGTTAGCTTTGATGTAATGGTATATACATTACAATTTGATGGAAGTGACTCCTCTAATCTTAACCTTTTCAGCTATATATTCCAGTGTTTCCCAAACATGACCTGAAGTCCCAGCAATTGGGACTCCAGAGTTGCTTTAAATTCTGGAAGGAGAAATGTTTTATGTTGTGCTATTGCCAATATCACTGGAAATGATGATAAAAAAAAAAATTCAGGTCTGTATAATCCTGAGTAGTAGGGTGTGCTGTTGCACTAGCCCAGGCATCAAATGCCATATTTTAAATGTCTGACAGTAATATTCATCCTGGCTACTGCTTCTACCTGTAGTGTTTGGAACACTTCTCAAGGTATCGGGAGGGTATTGCTCATTTGCATCTCGTGCTTATGTGAAAAATATTCTCAATTACTTTTTTTTAAGGAATGGTATATCTATGTCCTCTTAAGGCAGCCATACACTGGTCGATTGCCACCAGATTGACCAAGAGATTAATCCCTCTCTGATCAAATCTGATCAGAGTGGGATCTTATGCTGGGCATACACGGTACGTTTTTGTACTGCTCAATCGAGCCGCCGATGGCTCGATTGATATTTTCCAACGTGTACGATACCCCGCCGTATCGATTCCGCGCTCAATACCGCGGGCAGAATAGAATAAAATGAAAAGATAAGTCCCCGCAGGGACGAGTGGGAATCGATCAGGGGACGTGCCGGAATCGAGCCAGCGGCTCGATTTAGCGGTACAAACAAAACGGTACCGTGTATGCCCAGCATAATGGCTACCCATACACTGCACTTAGATTTTTAATCGATTTTCAGCATGAAATCGATTCAGTCTATGGAGCTGCTGCCTTGCCACCCCTACTCTCCCGGCAAGCAGCAATACATTACCTGTTCCACCGGTGCGAGTCCCTGGGTCCGTGCTGTCCCTTTCTCCGGCTGGCCTTCTTTATATTCGCTTCCTGTCCCATCCTGTGAGAAGGGAAAGTTCAAGCAATAGAGCACCCTTTACTGTTAAAACTTTCGCTGGTGAGACTATTGCTGCGTTAACAGTTTTCACATCTAATTATGCGCAACCTGCCGGCGATAGAGCCAAGTTTTAGGCCTGGACAGATTGACGGAATCAATTGATTTCGGATGGAAATTGGTCAAACGGTCCGTGTTTGCATAATCTATTTTACAGCAGATTTGATTAGTGATCGAATCTGCTGTCGGCGGGAAATCAAGTAATTATATAAGCACCTTAAAGTGAACTTAAAGTCAAAGGAAAAAAACGAGATTTACTCACCTGGGGCTTCCCTCAGCCACCTGCAGCCGATCGGTGCCCCGCTCTGACGCTCCAGGACCCGCCGGCGAACACTTCCGGTTTGGCTGTCACCGGCCGACAGGCATGGGAACGCGAGTGATTCTTCGCGTTCCCAGCCTGTATACACTGTATACACCGTAGCTGTGCCAGCTTCAAATCAGGGGTCCTTAGTGAGCAGCGTGGACCTATAGAGCCGTACAGCGCTGTCCTTCGCTGTACGCGCACGGCGGCTGCAGCCTGCAAAGAGCTCGAGTCGGAATTTGGCAGTTACAAGTTGGGATAAACCCATCTGAGCGGACCAGAGGGGAGAGAGATATAACGGCAACATGGAGAGCGGTTACAGTGCCTCCTATCACACAATGGTTTATGCTGAATCGGCGTCAGATAGGTAAATCTTCCCGACGTGACTCCTTAGCTATATATATGTACTATCAGTGTACGAAATATTTTTCATCAGCCATAATACTTATCATTAACATTGCTACACATACAAATCTTCATGTTAAAGGGACTTAAAATGAAGAATTTAACCATAGTGCCCCTTTAATAACTCTTCTGAGCTGTTTTACAGTTATCACCATGGTGATATAATTGTGATAACTGTAAAACAGCTCAGAAGAGTTATTAAAGACAGGAGTTAAGATTAGTGAATTGAGGCCAATGTATTGGAAATTCTCATGTTTTCGTATGCAAATTTTACTGCAAAGACCCATCTCAGAGCATTATCTGGTCAGAGAGGGACCCATCTCAGAGCATTATCTGGTCAGAGAGGGACCAATCTCAGAGCACTATCTGGTCAGAGAGGGACCAATCTCAGAGCACTATCTGGTCAGAGAGGGACCCATCTCAGAGCACTATCTGGTCAGAGAGGGACCCATCTCGGAGCACTATCTGGTCAGAGAGGGACCCATCTCGGAGCACTATCTGGTCAGAGAGGGACCCATCTCGGAGCACTATCTGGTCAGAGAGGGACCCATCTCGGAGCACTATCTGGTCAGAGAGGGACCCATCTCGGAGCACTATCTGGTCAGAGAGGGACCCATCTCGGAGCACTATCTGGTCAGAGAGGGACCCATCTCGGAGCACTATCTGGTCAGAGAGGGACCCATCTCGGAGCACTATCTGGTCAGAGAGGGACCCATCTCGGAGCACTATCTGGTCAGAGAGGGACCCATCTCGGAGCACTATCTGGTCAGAGAGGGACCCATCTCGGAGCACTATCTGGTCAGAGAGGGACCCATCTCGGAGCACTATCTGGTCAGAGAGGGACCCATCTCGGAGCACTATCTGGTCAGAGAGGGACCCATCTCGGAGCACTATCTGGTCAGAGAGGGAAGGCCCATACAGACGTTGGAGTTTTCCGAACGACTGGTCGTTTGAATGTCCCGTTGTTCAGTCGTCCGCACGCCAAATCGGGCCGGGTGGATCGCTCAAACTCAGTCTTATCACTCGAACGACAGTCTGTACACGCGCCCGATTTGGCGTGCGGACGACTGAACGACGGGACGTTCAAACGACCCGTCGGTCGGAAAAATCCGACGTCTGTATGGGCCTAGACCCATCTCAGATCATTATCTGATCAGAGAGGGATCTCTGATTGAATCCCTCTTCACACTGTACAAAAATTTAAATAAATTTCATTCTGAAATTACTGAGCAATTGGTATGCACTGCCTTTCAGGTCTACCCGTCTGTAGACCCACCCCACCCTGGGCCGTGCAGAGTTTAGGGCAGCGGATCTTCTTTCCACCGCCCAGGCTTCTTCCTGTCTCCTTACTACCAGGAAGCTGTGTTCTATTACTCTAGGGGCGCTGTGTCCCATACCTTGTGTGACCACTAGAGGCCTCTAGTATTTGTCACGAAGCACAGCTCCTGGGAGGGAAGAGCCTAGGAGAAGCACAGATAGTGGAGAGAAGAACCCGGAGGAAGCACCGACAGAGTAGCTCCACTGCTGTCATTCACCCTAAATCGAATGCTGTGAGCGATGTGCTCCCGCATCGCAGACTGAGCAAAGTATTTCATCTGGTGCAGTCAACCAAACAGATTTCACCAAAAATTGTCAGTTTATTTTGATGTCTAGCTGATTCAGTCAAATGAGAGAAATGTCCGGCTATCTTCAAAAAAATAAAAAATCTATTAGTGGATGGCCACCTTCAGGCCAGGGCTGTGGAGTCGGAGCAATTTTGGGTACCTGGAGTCGGTGGTTTCATAAACTTCGGAGTTGGATGATTTTTGTGTACCAAATCAAGGGCCCTGGTAAGTATTAGACTTATGGTATCGATTATCCCGTTCGATCTAAATGATCGAATGAAAGTTAAAAATATTTTTATTTTTCGATCAAGAAATCTGAACGATTTTTGTCGTTTTTTTTTTTTTTTTTTCTTAGAAAAATCAGATCGGACATGCTGGAAAAATCTTTATTAGATCTAACGGAATAATTGAACTAAATTATCTAATCGAAAAAAATGAAATTGTACCATGTATGGCCACCTTAAAGAGACACTGAAGCGAAAAAAAAATTATGATATTATGATTTGTATGTGTAGCACAGCTAAGAAATAAAACATTAAGATCAGATACATCAGTGTAATTGTTTCTAGTACTGGAAGAGTTAAGAAACTCCAGTTGTTATCTCTATGCAAACAAGCCATTAATCTCTACGACTTTCAAAGTCGTGGAGAGGGCTGTCTTCTGACTTTTATTATCTCAACTGTAAGTGAACAGTTTTCTTTTTATCTGCCAGAGGAGAAGTCATTAGTTCACAGACTGCTCTGAAAGAATCATTTTGAATGCAGAGTGTTGTGTAATTTGCACATATTAGAGAATGATGCAATGTTAGAAAACACACTATATACCTGAAAATAAAAATATGAGAATATTTTCTTTGCTGCTAATCTTCTAGTAATTATTCATAGTACACAACCAATTCATTATATCATATATTTTTTTTTTGCTTCAGTGTCTCTTTAAGGAGCTATTTTGGGTACCTGGAGTTGGAGTCGTTTCATAAACTGAGTCGGAATATTTTTCTACTGACTCCAAATCCCTGCCATCAGGTACATAGCACACATGGCTGACAAGTGCTATTCTCATTGGTTTGATGTCCTATTTTCGCTCCTCTAAATGCAAACATCGGCAGTTGGAAAAGATGCTTAGGTAAGCAGCCTCTAACCACTTCCCTGGTCCAGCAACAGTCATAGATTTCTTGGGTCCAGTACTGTAACCAGCCTGCTGCAGCTACTATGCTCCAGCCTGATTATGCCTTCAAGCCTGTGCACCTGGCAGATAAATCTATCAGAAATGCAGACACAGGATCACTGAGAGAGGTCGGATACTACATTCTCAGCATGCTTTAACTTCTAAATTGTATATGGGCATCACAAGACCAACAGAAAATAACACAACACAGGTCAATGTAAGAGTACAGCATAGGGTGCGGTGTATATGAGGGGACACTGTAGAAGGTTCTATAAATGACACCACTATAATGGCGGTGTACTTTAAAGGACACATGAAGTGAGACTGATACGAAGGCTGCCATATTTATTTCCTTTTAAACCAGGGCTGTGACGTCTGTATGAAAATCCAATGCCTCAGTTTGAAACCTCCGACTCCTTAGCCTTAAGCTAGGTACACACGTGCCGATGTAACTTATCAATCGAGCCGCTGATGCTGATTGATAAGATCCGACAGGTCCCATCTCTCCACCACTCGATTCCCCGCGAGCGGGGAATCGAGCGGAAGATATGCAGGGACGAGCGGGAATCGAATCCGACGCATGCGCGGAAGAGGCGATCCGGCGGCTAATCGAGCACCCGGATCGCTCTGTCTATATTAGGCTTAATACTTACCAGGGCTGTGGAGTTGGTATAAAAATCAATTCAATTCAAATTTGCCTTCTTGGCATGACCAAAATATATACAAGTATTGCCAAAGCAAAGACAAGACATGGGGGTTGTCTTAAGGGGGAGGGATCGCAATGCAGTGGGTAGGCAGTCTGTAAATTTTCATATTTTGAGTTCCTCCGACTTCTCAGTTTTTGAAACCTCAGACTCTGGTACCCAAATATTGCTCTGAATTCGTACATTGCACGCAATTTCCCATTGACTTTCATTATCTCCAGAGGAAAAACATACAAAACCTAATCGTGTCTGGAAAAATGTGTATAGAAAGTCACAGGGATAAAGTTGAACCCTCTAACTGTTAAAATTCAGACAAGGTCACACTAGGCAGAATAGCCAGTGTTGCACAAAAGGTATGCGTTTTTGCCCATAATGAAAATCTATGGGGCGCATTAAAACACAAATATCTTGCACAACTTGCTGCATATTTCGCATATAATACGCACATGATGTATTTTAATGGGGATACAGAGGACTGTTTTACATGCATTTTTATTATACAATAACATTTGTAAAGTGCTTTTCTCACATAGATCTCAAAGTGCATAAGTATGTCTCAGATCGATACACTGTTACAGGCTGGACTGTTTCAGAGGAAATGTATTAATCGATGCCAGACTAAACGGGTTGCTTTTCAGTTTGGATGTTAGAGAGACTAACAATTTTTTCAGCCTTAGTTCTTCTATCCTATAAGTTCCTATGCATGTTCTAATGTGCTCTGGCTTACTGCAGCCTTTCCTAATTGCACTGTCTCTGTAATAAATCTTATCTGCTTTCCTCTGTCGGGCTAAGGCTTGAATGTGTGGAATGTGCAGGGCTGCTTGTGATTGGATAGAAGCGATACACACCCTCTGCAGGCCCCCTGCACACTCTGTATGACTCACACACTGTTTATGTGAGCAAGCTGGTTAGTTTGTTTGTAAACACTGCCTAAAACTGTTAATTACAAGCCAGGATTGCAGCAGAGAGTGGCAGAAACAGCACAGAGGGGCACAGGAGAAAATAAGGAATAGAATGGTATGCTTTTAGTGTAAGAATATTAGAGTACAGATTCTCTTTAATGCTTCTAGGGATGGAGATGTAATGATTGGGTGTGGCAGAGAATTCCAAAGTGTAGGGGCAGCATGACAGAAGACTGTCCAAAGGTTTTGAGGTGGACTCAGGGAGGTGACCAAGTTAATAGATCCTTTTGATCTAAGATTGTGGGAGGTGTGATGCATTTGCAACAAATCCTCTAAAGGGGCCCATACACTGCTCACTTTCAGCCATCGTTCGATGATCGATCAGCCAATCGATCAATTTGTGGCCGATTTCAATCCATTTTCGATCGACTTGATCTGACAGGATTGAAAATCTAGCTCGATCTGCTGCTGGCAGCTGATCGATGGCCCATAGAGTTGCATTGGATCTAAAGGGGCAATAATGCATTTAGATTGATTTTTCAACGGATTTCATTCTGAAATCTAATGGAAATCTGTTCCTAGTGTGTGGCACACATCAGATTCCTGCCAGATTCGACCTGACGGTCATCTGACAGAAATCTATCTGATTGAATCTGCTGCAACTCTATCGGTATATGGCGGAACCAAAAAAATCTAACTAACTTGTCTATATATCTTATCTAAAGTTTAGTTTACACAGCAAATCTATCTGCAAACAGCTTCAACAGTTTATGATTGATTCCTGTAATACGAGGGCAACCATGTTCTGTTTGGCACAGTACACAGCAGTAGTCTCCCCAGAAATTTTTTCCAGCTGGGTGGCATGAAAAAGTAGCTGGGTGGCATGAAAAAGTAGCTGGGTGGCATTAAAATGTAGCCGGGTGGGGTAAGATGAGAGAATGCAGGGCTGGCCCTTCTCTGCACAAGTCTGCTTGCAGCAGAGGAGGAGGTGAGCCGGTGACAGCCGGGTGGTCACCAAAACTAGCTGGGTGGAGCACCTGGCTAAAAGAGCCTGGGGAGAACACTGCACAGGTAAGCTGATAGCATCTCAGCCTCCCCTCCGCCTCTGAAATCTATGGCTAGTAACCTCCTCCTGCCCAGACTGAACTCCCATAAGCCCTTGGTACAGGACTCTGAAAATACCAAGGCTCTCTGAAGCTGTGGGTGAGGCTTGATTAGTTTATAAGGAATTAAAGTATTAAAACAAAACAAAAAAGTACTTTGCTTGAGGGATACCCTATAAACTATATGAAAGGAACACAATTATGCAATGAGTAAAAGTTTATCTCGGATCCACTTTAGAGAACCTAAGGTGGGTTCTAATAATCCTATTGGCACACAGAGGCTGAGTCTGCACATAATGCTGGAAGGCGAGTTAAAACGCACATTGCTCTGCACAGGCCTCCCGGCTACCACGAGTTCAGCTCGGGGATACCGATCCAGGCATGTTTTTCCATCCTGAGCTGAACTCGTGGTTACCGCTAAGGAGGTTAAAGGGAACCTAAACTCATGATCTGGATCTTTCCTTTTAAAATACCAGTTGCCTGGCTGCCCCGCTGATCCTGCGTCTCTAATACTTTTAGCCACAGCCCCTGAACAAGCTTGCAGATCAGGTGCTGTGACTGAAGTCAGACTGGATTAGCTGCATGCTTGCTTCATGTGTGAGATCCAGATACTACTGCAGCAAAGAGATCAGCAGGGCTGCCAAGCAACTGGTATTGTTTAAAAGGAAACCTCCATATCAGTGTCAGTTTAGGTTCCCTTTAACAGCCTTGCAGTGGCATTCTGTACTAAATGTGGGTTTTGCAGGTTTGGTTTGGAAGGCCTGTACAGAATTTATTAAGTGGACCTGAATTCAGAACTTCCTCTCTGCTCTAAAAGATACGCATCAGCATAATGACCTTTAGGCTGCTTTCACAGTGAGACGTTAAAGTCCCACGTTAGAGCAGCCTGTAACGCACAGTAATGATAAATTAATAGGCTGTTCAGTGCCCGCGTTGCGTTACATTTTAACGCTGCACGTTCTGGGAAAGTGCAGCATGCAGTACGTTATATGCGGCTTTAGCCGCGTTAGACACTGTGCACATGCTCAGTAATGTGTGGTTGTTTTTTTTAATATTTGCTGCCGGAGAGGAGGCGGGGAGAGTCTGCTAATGTAGCCAGGCACATGGCTACTTAATATTCACTGCACTTGCAGTGTTGTCTTCCTGGAGGGCCGCTGATTGGCTGGCGGGACCACGTGATGCAGAGTGGAACACTCCGCATCATGTGGTCCCGCCAGCCAATCAGCGACATGGAGACCACGTGATCAGCTCCTGATTGTATATTGTATTGTACTTGTGCATAAGTCAAGAAATTTAGGACTGACTTGTAGCATAAATGCAGGGGTGACTTTTACTAGTCAGTGCTACATTTTTCAACTTATAGCCTGTGTGTGTGTGTTTAGGGGTCACCTCTCTACTGTCCCCTGCAGTACCGAAGCATCAGCTACTTTGAACCCCCTCCCTATCTCCCACCCCTAACCAAAGTGGAGACGTGTCTCTCTAAAGCGTGAGTGAGAAGAGGAAGCTGCGCTTCTTGGTGTATGGTAACTGCTTCCGCTGCAGGGCTATTGGCTGCACTTTGGGGGGCAGGAGAGGTTAACCACTTCACCCCAAGGTGATTTTTACCTTTCAGTGCTCATCCCTTTCATTTGCCAATAGAATCACAATGAAATGATCTATATCTTATTTTTTTCACCATCAATTCGGCTTTTTGGGGTTGATATTTGTTTTCAGTAATGACTTCCTTTTCTATGCATTTTAAAGGAAATGCAAGGAAAAAATACTTTCTCCAATTTCATCCCTTATAGTTTTAATATGAACACTGCTACTGTGCATAAAACCCACACATTTTATCTGCCTATTTGTCCTGGTTATCATAACATTTTAATTATGTCCCTAGTACAAAGTATAGTGACAAAATATCATTTAGAAATGTGTTTTTTTTTTTTTTTGGTTGGATTTTTTTCAGGGCTGTGGAGTCGGGCAATTTTGGGTGCCTGGAATCGGAGTCGGAGAAAAAAATGCACCGACTCCTAATGAATTTGTAACTGTAATTAAAATAGAAAATATGATAAAATGTTCTATTTCTCAGATAATAGTCATTAAAAATAATGTGTATACATGCAGTAATAGCTGTGCTTAGTCCACAAAAATGAAATAAACCAATCAAAATCAGTTACTTGTGCTGCTTCAATAAAGCAGTCCCCGTATTTTTAAGGTCAGATATACATATCTGATTGTGACTGTATATATGTGTACACAGGAATCTCTTATATAGGTTATGGCCAAAACCAGAAATTGGTCAATTCTAGAATTGGCCGGCCGTTTCTAGAACTGGCCGATTTGACGTCAGCCAAAGTCCAAAATGCTGGGAATTTCTGACATTGGCCGGCCAGTTCTAGAAATGGCCAAAGTCAGTCGGCCAAACTGCAAATCACACAAATCCCAGAACATCCTGGGTCCAGTCCAGCACCATGAATGGCACTTGGAACTTCCTCTTTGCTACAGATACAGCATAATAATCTTTTTAAAGAAAAGCATTTCTTAGTTCTCAGCTGATACAAATCCTGCAATAAATCTGCAGTGTCTACATCCTGCTTTCATGGGAGCAGACATATTGTTAAAGGATACCACAACTGAAATGTGACATAATGAGATAGACATGGGTATGTACAGTGCCTAGCACACAGATAACTATGCTGTGTTCCTTTTTTTCTTTCTCTGCCTGAAAGAGTTAAATATCAGGTATGTAAGTGGCTGACTCAGTCCTGACTCAGACAGGAAGTGACTACAGTGTGACCCTCACTGATAAGAAATTCCCCTTTTTTACCTCTTTCTTGCTCTCAGAAGCCATTTTCTGCTAGGAAAGTGTTTTATAGTTGGAATTTCTTATCAGTGAGGGTCACACTGTAGTCACTTCCTGTCTGAGTCAGGACTGAGTCAGCCACTTACATACCTGATATTTAACTCTTTCAGGCAGAGAAAGAAAAAAAGGAACACAGCATAGTTATCTGTGTGCTAGGCACTGTACATACACATGTCTATCTCATTATGTCACATTTCAGTTGTGGTATCCTTTAACATCCTGTGCTGCTCTGCTGTGGCAGTCAGGTGACACATGAGAGATCAAATTACAATGGTGATTAGTCACAGATGAGGGTGAATTAGACAGGCTAAACTCATTAAATACATAGTGTGCATTTTGCCAAGGTTTCCTTTTGTCCAGTGCAAGAGTTTAGATCTACTTTAATGAAGCAGCCATATTTAATATCCTGTGCTTTCAAACTAGCTGCTCTGCCGCGGTAGTAAGGTGACACAGGAGGGATCAAATTACAATGGTTATTAGTCACAGATGAGGGGGAGCAGGCAGGCTAAACTCTCTGGATACATAGAGGGTGCATTTTGTAAGGGTTTCCTTCAGTCCTGTGCAAGAGTTAAGGTCCACTTTAAATTAGGTGGCTGCTCCGGTGCACTGCTCGGGAAGAGGAGAAGATAGAATGCAGAAGGCTGAGAAGGAAGGTGGCTGGGAGAGGATGCATAGGAGACAGAAAGCGGAGAAAGAAGGCTGTGGGGAGAAGATGGATAGAAGACGGAAGGCAGCGGGGGAATTGGCTGCAGCCGGCAGCATACAAGCCAGCCCCGGGTCCATACAGGAAAAGCAGAAAGCAGCTGCAGCCGGCAGCATGATAGGAAGCCCTGGGTCCTCGCTTGGGAGAGGGGGCAGACTAGGGGGAGAAAAAAATAAGCGGCAGCAGCAGGAGGGACAAATGAAGAGGAGGTAATTTGCGGTGGGGAACGGCACTTCGGGACTTGGACGGCCACATCTAGCCAGAATGTGTTCTGGCCGGCCAAAGTCCGCAAAAACGCGCCGTTTTGCACACTGGCCGGATCAGCCGGCCCCTTCGCATTCTGACCGGCCAGAACCCAAAGTGGCCAGACTTCGGGTTCTGGCCGTTATATATATATATATATATATATATATATATATATATATATATATATATATATATATATATATATATATATATATATATATATATATATATATATATATATATATATATATATATATATATATATATATATATATATATATATATATATATATATATATACATCTATGCTGTAAGAATAAAGCCTGATGTGTAGCTGTGTCACTAATAGAGATGGTCAACAAGATGGAAATTGTTCTGCATTGATGCTGATTTATGCAGATGTATGCACTCCCTTTGCTGAGGAAATCAAATAATTTGATATGTTGTTAAAATTTGGTTTGGTGACTACAAATTAAAGGGTAACTGAGACGGATGAAAAGTAAAGTTTTATACATACCTGGGGCTTCCTCCAGGTCCCTTCAGGCTAATCAGTCCCTCGCTGTCCTCCACCACCCGGATCTTCTGCTATGAGTCCTGGTAATTCAGCCAGTCAGCGCTGTCCGGCTACGTGCCGCTTCCACAGCCAGGAGCATTCTGCACCTGTGCAATAGTGCTGCGCAGGTGTGGTATGCTCTTGGCGGCGGAGTGTGTGCATGCGCACTACGCCTGACTGGCTCAAGTACCTGGACTCATAGCAGAAGATCCAGGTGGTGGAGGAGAACGACGAGAGGAATGATTATCCTGAAGGCGGCTGGAGGAAGCCCCAGGTATGTATAAAACTTTCATTTCATCTGTCTCAGGTTTACTTTGTTACACAGTAGTACTATACTCTACATATGCACTCCCCACAGAGCTGCAGGGAATCCACTGAGAATGCTGTGCACATTGAACAGAGGTGTTGTCTGTTTACAATCTCCTCATTCCCCTGCAGAGTACCTGCACATCACTCTTAGGGCTCGTTCCCACTATCGCGAATCTGCATGCGTCCAACGCATGCAGATCCGCACATGTAATGCAAGTGGATGGGCCTGTTTCCACTGTAGCGTTGTTGAGGTGCGTTTTTTTCAGCGTGAAAAAAACGCACAAAAGAGCCAACGATTTTGCCTGCGTCGGGAATCCGTGCGAATCGCCGCTAATGTATTTAATAGTAAAAACGCATGCGTTTGTTACATGCGTTTTTACCCGCGATTTCGCGTGCGATTTCGCACCTTTTTCAATTTTATTTAGCCCTGGCAGTGTCGTGGTTAATTTCGCATGGCACCCTGCCATGCGAAATCGCATGCGAAATCGCGGGTAAAAACGCATGCGGAAACTCATCCGCATGTGTTTTTACAAGCGTCGGAATGCGGCCGAAATCGCGTCGCAACAGTGGGAACGAGCCCTTACATGTACCCACACTTGCATTGCCTAGGGCCTGATAGATGTTCTTTGTTCCGGTTTGTACCTTTTTTACAAGCACTCTTACCAAGGACTAGTTTTAGTCTAAAGGGAATCAATATAGTAGTCTACTTATCCTTCTCACTTCAGTTGTCTTGTAAAATTCCTAAGCGTTGGCAGTTAAGAGATGCATTTCATGTTACATACTTTTAATCAACAAAATTGTAATATGCACATTAGGAGTCGGTGGAATCCTAAACTGAGGAGTCGGTGGATTTTTAGACCGACTCCACAGCCCTGGTTTTTTTTCAACATGCACCCGCAGGAGCCCGCACGTGCGTACGTGCGCACGCGCAGCAGCACTGTCTGACTTATAAAAACGTCCTGGAGCCATTAAGAGGCTCTTGCAGGACATTTTTATAAGTCAGCATGTCAATAAGTGGTTAATGGCTGCAATGCTTTGATGTGTGGACATTAACCCCTCCTGGTCCACAAGTGCAGCCATTAATTTTGCAGGATAGACTTATACTTAAAGGGACTCGGAGCTGTAAAATGAAAATAGATTTTTTTTCAGATTTTATACATGGGGCTTCCTCCAGCCCCATCCGCTTCCATGCCGCCGCCGTCGTCCGATGCCCGCAGCTTCGTGAACCGGGACCCATCACTGATGTCAGTTGTGGCTAGTTACGCAGGAGAAGTGCACTCTTTGTGTCTCTCTCCAGCAGCTGCTGGAGCGATACGTAGAGGGTGCACTTCTCTTACGCCAAACTGGCTCCGATTGGTGGAAGTGCAAGGGACTCTGTTCCCGAAGCTGCTGGCAGCGGATGACTGTGGTGTGGGAGCGGATGGGGCTGGAAGAAGCCCCAGGTATGTATAAAATCTTTTTAATTTTACGGCTCTGGTACACTTTTTTTAAGTAGTAAAAAAATCCACATTGGCCTCAATTCACTAAGCAGTTTAGACTAGGCTACTGATGGTTTTTAGTCTACTGATGGTTTGGTCAGCTGCATCAAAGGGGAATTCACTATTACCAAATGTTTTAGACCTGGTCTAAACCATTTGGTAATTAGGTGGGTAAAGCAAGGGAAATGATGAAAAGATGCAATTCACAAACAAGTAGCTATGACTGACATGCTTCTCCTTTGATGAGCTCTCCTCTGCATACTATTGAACTCCTGCATAATTCAAAAGGTTCCATCCTCACATCTAAAATACCTCACAGAATTACTGCTAAGAAATCAGCTGGTCTAATCTCTGTCAGAAAAAGTGGGCGTGGTTACTCCTTGTTTGCCTTTGTGAATTGTGTAATTACTGAATGTTAGACCAGGTCTAAAACATTACACAAAACCATCTGTACACTAGTCTAAACTGCTTAGTGAATTGAGGCCATTTATAAGGGTGAAATGTTGGGGGCGGCTTATACACGAGGTCGAATTGTATTCGAGTATATAAAGATGCCAGCTAGCATCCCCTACCCACTTTCATGCTATTTTGGCAGTTAGACAGAGCAACTGTCATTAAAAGCTTAGCGGAGCTCGTCCATGACCACCGCACTGGATTGCCCTGGTGGGACGATTTTCCTAATTTTTTTCTTTAACGCAGCTAGAACTTTGCTAGCTGCGTGTTGTACGCGATCACCGCCGATGCGCGCTACCCGCCGCGTAACAGGGCCCCTCCGAGACACCGTGCGCAGCCTGGCCAATCAGTGCCAGGCAGCGCCAAGGGGTGGATCGGGACTCCCTCCGACGTCGATGGCGGCGTCCCGATCGTCGCCATGGCGACTGGGGAAGCCAAACAGGAAATACCGTTCTGAACGGGATTTCCTGTTTGCGGAAGGGGTGGGGGGATGTCGCTGCACAGCGGCTATCATGTAGCTAGCGCTAGGCTAGCTACATGATTTAAAAAAAAAAATCTTCACCCCTTCATCAGTGGATTCAGGGGGTCACGGGGAGGGGGGGGGTGCAGAGAGCTGCGTAGAGGAGATATAGACTAGACACATGGCAGTTAGATTGGAACATGCTTGTGTCCCATTTGCCCCCCCACCCCAAATCCACCTTGAGTTCACTTTAAAGCCTTATTTTACCTGTTTTTACAGGATAATTGGGCAGAAAATAAGTTCTTGATGCAATCTAGTACTACCCCATGATTCTGTACACGTATCAGGCCATCATCCTCTGCTGTGAGATAGATAAAGAAAGGTGCGTACATATGCCATCAGGTCAGTTGGACGCAGGGTGAGCCAAATAAAGGCCCACCTTACTGACTCATAGCAACTCAGAGGGCAGGTAATTTGGGGTCAGGCTGTCGCCGGCACATGCTATGCTTAAAATTATTTCCTTTTTTTTGTGAATCTAGCATGAAGTTCTTCGCAATCTACTGGTAGATTGTGATCTACCTAATGGGCACCCCAGGTTTAGCCTGTCCAATGCCCCCTCATCTGTGACTAATCACGGCTGTAATATCTCTCAGCTGTGTCAGCTGGCTGCCTCAGCAGAACAGCTCATTTGGACACATGATGCTAACCCTATTTCTGCTTCTATGAAAGCAGTAAGTAGACCTACTTCAGACTTATTGCAGGATTTGTATCAACTGTAACAAATGTTGTTCGTTAAAGGTTATGCTGTTGCTTATCTTTAGAGCAAAGAGGTACTTCTGAGTTCAGGTCCGCTTTAAATGTGCTTTGAAGAGTCTTAAGCCCAATCTACATGATACAGTTCTTTGTACGATTCGATTACGATTCTATTTACCATCCGATTTACATCCATCATGTCCGATCAGGATTCGATTTGTCATTGCAAAACAATGGCAAATCGAATTGAATCCTGATCGGATATGTCTGATTTAATTGGATCGTAAATAGAATCTTAATCAAATCGTACAAAGAATCGTATCGTGTAGATTGGGCTTTATGGTAGTATGGAAATGTTGCCATAATTGGATGTTACCACTGTCAAGCTAGTTGCCATAAATGCCAAACCGTATACCTGACAGACAACATCCACAGAACACCATGCCTACAGTAAAGTGTGGACCCAGTAGCATCCTTTAGTATTACCAGAATCTTGTTACACAGATTAATTTTTTTCTTGCAAAAGTGTGATTCAGTTTAAAATGTGTGGGCCGTTTTCCAGAATACCCTGCACCATGTAAATTCATGCTAGCCAACTCTAATGAAGCAAAAATCTCTGTTTTTGTCACAAAAATGTTAGTGCAACTTTTTCAACTTTTCCAAAGTGTAACCTGAACTGATGTGACATTATAAACTTGGGTATGAAGTGTCTTAGTCCTACTGATAACTTGTCTGATGCCTATATCTGGCATTGCAAAAAAAGTGTTTTTATCTAAGCAAATGAGGCATGGAACAGTGGTGTGATTTATGCTGTGGATAAAGCTGGGTACACACTGAGATTTTCTGGCCGATTTATTGTCAGATCGGTTATTTCCAACATGTTCGATTTGCTTTCCGATCGATTTCCTATTAGAGTGAACGGAAAATGATCGGAAAGCAAATCGGACATGTTGTAAATCGATCTGACAGTAAATCTGCCAGAAAATCTCTGTGTATACCCAGCATAAAGGTACCCATACACTTATAGATTAGCAGCAGATTCGACCATTAGATTCCTGTCAGATGCCTGTCAGGTCGAATCTGACAGGAATCTATCTGATATGTGCCACACACAAGGAACATATTTCCAATAGATTTCAGAATAAAATCTCTTGAAAATCGATCTAAATAGTGTTGCACCATTTGATCCAATGCAAGCCTATGGGCCATCGATCTGCTGCAGCAGCCGATCGACCTAGATTTTCTGTTCAGGGCGATCGAGCAAACCGAAATGGAAAATGAAAGATCACAGACCAATTTTACACCTTCCATGTAGTATTGAGAGCCAGGGCTGTGGAGTCGGTACAAAAATCCACCGACTCCTCAGTTTAGGATTCCTCCGACTCCTCGACTCCGACTCCTTTAATTTGCATATTACAAACTTGTTGATTGAAAGTATGTAGCATGAAATTAGTCTCTTAACTGCCAACGCTTAGGAATTTTAAAAGACAACTGAAGTGAGAAGGCCATGGAGACTGCCTTATTTATTCCCTTTAGTCATAGACTAAAACTAGTCCTTGGTAAGAGTACTTGTAAAAGGTACAGGCCGGAACAAAGAACATCTATCAGGCCCTAGGCAATGTAACTGTGGGTACATGTAAGAGTGATGTGCAGGTACTCTGCAGGGGAATAAGGAGATTCTTCCTCTATTACACATTCTTCATGCACAATCTGAACCAGGTTTATGGGTGATAGACAGCACCTCTGTGTTCAATGTGCACAACATTCTCAGTGGATTCCCTGCAGCTTTGTGGGTAGTGCATATGTAGAGTATAGTACTACTGTGTAACAAAGTAAACATGAGACAGATGAAATGAAAGTTTTATACATACCTGGGGCTTCCTCCAGCCCCCTTTAGGCTAATCAGTCCCTCGCTGTCCTCCTCCGCCACCCTGCTCATCTGCTATGAGTCCAGGTACTTGAGCCAGTCTGGCGTAGTGCGCATGCACACACTCCGCCGTAGTGCGCATGCACACACTCCGCCGCCGAGAGCGAACTACACCTACGCAGCACTGTTGCGCAGGTGCAGAATGTTCCTGGCTGTGGGAGCGGCATGCGTCCGGACTGCGCTGACTGGCTGAATTACCAGGACTCATAGCAGAAGATCCAGGTGGTGGAGGTGGACAGCGAGGGACTGATTAGCCTGAAGGGGGCTGGAAGAAGCCCCAGGTATGTATAAAACTTTTCTTTTCATCCTGCTCAGGTACTATTTTAATTCGTAGTCACCAAACCAAATTTTTAACAACATATCAAATTTGATTTCATGAGCAAAGAGTGCGTACATTTGCATAAATCAGAATCGACGCAGAATTATTTCCTTGGCCATCTCTATTAGTGACACGGCTACACATCAGGCTTTATACTTACAGCATAGATGTTATTTCGTATATATGTTACGGCCAGAACCCGTAGTGTGGCCACTTCGGGTTTTGGCCGGCCAGTGTGCGAAGTGGCCGCAGCGGAGCGGCCAATGTCAGAAATGTAATTACTACACTAAGCTACAATGTATTTTACGGCCGTCTCGCTGCGACCAAATGTATAACAACTTGCTTAATTTCATTAAATATAGCCGGCGGCAATGTAATAGATGAAGCCGCCGGCTTTCGCACTGCCTCCTCTCCTCCCTCCTATACGATACGGAGCAGCCGGCGGGGACACGCGTGTCCCCGAGAGTCGTTCGTCGCGGCAGGGGAAGCAGAGCACCCGCTCTGCAGGAACGGCAGGATTCCCCTGCCGCGACGAACGCGGCTGCTCCGTATCGTATAGGAGGCGGGAGAGGAGGAGAGGAGGCAGTGCGAAAGCCGGCGGCTTCATCTATTACATTGCCGCCGGCTATATTTAATGAAATTAAGCAAGTTGTTATACATTTGGCCGCAGCGAGACGGCCGTAAAATACATGGTAGCTTAGTGTAGTAATTACATTTCTGACATTGGCCGCTCCGCTGCGGCCACTTCGCACACTGGCCGGCCAGAACCCGAAGTGGCTGGCCAGAACGCGAAGTGGCCACACTTCGGGTTCTGGCCGTAACATATATGAGATTCCTGTGTACACATCATATATACAGTCACAATCAGATGTGAATATCTGACTTTAAAAATATGGGGACTGCTTTATTGAAGCAGCACAAGTAACTAATTTTGATTGGTTTATTTCATTTTTGTGGACTAAGCACAGCTATTACTGCATGTATAAATTATTTATGATTATTATCTGAGAAATAGAACATTTATCATATTTTCTATTTTAATTACTGTTTAAATTCATTAGGAGTCTGAGTCGGTGCATTTTTTTCCGACTCCAGGCACCCAAAATTGCTCCGACTCCACGACTCCGACTCCACAGCCCTGTTGAAAGCATACCTTCAGTCTCTATTCTATTTCGCTGAACTCCCCATCAGATAAAAATCTTTGCAAGTTTCTGTGCACAAAGATGCTGTACACATGCAAAAGATCAGTATCTGCAAAATAGTCTATCTGCAGATCTCATACACACCTTGTTTAACCACTTCAGCACCACAGGGTTTTTTGCTTAAAAACCAGAGCAATTTTCACATTTCAGTGTTCCTCCCATTCATTCACCAATAACTTTATTGCTACTCATCAGATGTAAATGATCTATATCTTGTTTTTTTGCCACAAATTATGCTTTGTGAGGGTGATATTTGCTTTTAGTAATTATGCTATTATCTGTGCATTTTAAAGGGAAAAAAAGAAATACACTTTCTCCATTTCCATGCACTATAGTTTTCAAATAAACAATGTTACCATAGGTAAAACCCACACATTGTATTTGCTAATTTGTCCTGGTTATCTCAACATTTAAATAATGTTCCTAGTACAATGTATGGCGATAATATATTAGTTTCTGGTTTGTGTTTTTTGTTTTCTCATTGTACTCTATCAGTAATTAAAATTCCTTATCTTCATGATTAAAGGTGGCCATACACTGGTCGATGTGCCATTAGATCGACCAGCTGACAGATCCCTATCTGATCGAATCTGATCAGATAGGGATCGTATGGCTGCCTTTACTGCAAACAGATTGGGAATCGATTTCAGCCTGAAACCGATCACAATCTGTTCAGCTGCTCCTGCCGCCTGCCCCCCCGTATACATTACCTGAGGCTGGCTCCCGGGCGTCTTCTCCGCACTGCACTGCACCGCACCGCTGTTCTTGCTCCATCCCGGCGCTTCCTGTGTTACTCCGTGACCAGGAAGTTCAAATAGAGCGCCCTCTATTTCAACTTCCTGGTCACCGGAGTGACACAGGAAGTATAAGCGTACACTGGGACATGCGGAAATGCGGTGCAGCGAGGAGAAGAGGACCCCGGAGCCAGCTTCAGGTAATGTATACATGCTCGGATCGGGCCCGAATCGTACGCCGCAAGCGACGCGCTCCTACCGCCGGGCGATCGAGGGTAATTTCCCGCACAGTGCGATCGACGGACCGATCCGATTTCGGGAGGGAATCGGATCGGCGGGTGCGTTTAGCGCAAGCGATTGGCAGCAGATTCGATCCCAGGATCGGATCTGCTGTCGAAACGGCCGTGAATCGAGCCAGTGTATGGCCTGCTTAACAGTAATACACTCTCATGGCATACATATTTTAAAAGCTAAGTCCCTAGGGTAACTGTGTATTCTCTTTTCAATGCTGTCACTTTTGTTTTTTTTTACCAGTATTTATTTAGGGGTATAGAGTACATGAAAATAACAGTTTTATTGCTTTTCATTCAGTTTTCCGGTAAAAAAAATCACATGACTTAGCCCTCAGTTGTCAAACAACACAAAATCGATTCTCTCACTTGTCACGGTTAAAATGATACCCTATATACATAATCAGATAGCTTATTGGGCATACAGCACACTGTTTACCACAAGTACGCCTATCTACTCCCCTGAGCTTCAAGTAAACTTTTGTGGGGAGTAGATAAGCGTAGCAAGGGAGGTAAAGTGGTTAACGGGCATTCTTCTGATCAGATCCACCAGGATGGATCTGCAGATGAATGTCCATTAAACGAGGTGCGTGAGATCTGCAGATATCCTAGACTATGAATGCATTTTGCAGGAACTGATCTTTTGCATGTACACAGCATCTTGCAAAGATTTTTCTGATGGGGGTACTCTGCTTAATAGACTGTGTAGGTATGGCTCTCATATTCCATGGAAGGTGGTAAAATTGGCCTGATCTTTCATTTTCCAAAGACTTCTGTTTAAGTGTGTACTTAGCTTTACGGTACCTCGCCACAAAGGGAGATGGATCACAGAGACGTCCCACTACGAGCCCTTTCCGATCCACCTTCCTGTTGGCGAGTATGTGCAACAGCACATGACAATCGAACAGGACTTCAAGCGATCATGGTACTTTGCAATGGAGTCGACGCATCTTAAACCGGAACTCCAGCCTAAACAAACATACTGTCATTAAGTTACATTAGTTTTGTTAATTAAATAGATAGGTAATATAATCTCTTACCCACCCTGTTTTTTTTAAAAGAACAGGCAAATGTTTGATTTCATGATGGCAGCCATCTTTTTGGTTGAAATGAGGTGACGGAGCATGACACAGTTCCAACTGTCCTGTGTGCTGAGCACCTCTCCCAGTTGCTAGGCAACGTGAATAACATAGGAAATTCTATCATGCTCTGCACAGCATCAGGGAAAAAAAGCCTGGGCTTTTTTTCTTTGATGGGTGGAGCTTAGATAAAAATGCAACTAAAAATGATGCTTTGGTAAGAAAAACAAAGTTCTGATGCTGTGAAACTGTTAAAGAAACACCAAGCCTTTTCAGTTCTGCTGAGTAGATTTTTTTAGTCCGGAGGTTCACTTTAATGATCCAATCCACCATGGCGGACATTGTTGCCGTGCGGCGCTAAATGACACGCTCCTGAACCCACGTCGCAAGATAGCGGAAAAGTCTTCTGGTAACTCAAAAAATCGCCTTTCAGGAAAATTGGAAAAATTGCAAGGGTGGCTAAGGGCCTTAAAGAGAACCCGAGGTGGGTTTGAAGAATATTATCTGCATACAGAGGCTGGATCTGCCTATACAGCCCAGCCTCTGTTGCTATCCCAAACTCTCCTAAGGTCCCCCTGCACTCTGCAATCCCTCATAAATCACAGCCACGCTGCTGACAAACAGCTTGTCAGAGCTTACTGTGTTTATCTCTATAGTGTCAGTCTGCTGCTCTCCCCGCCTCCTGCAGAACTCCAG
Source organism: Hyperolius riggenbachi (assembly GCF_040937935.1). Taxonomy (NCBI): domain Eukaryota; kingdom Metazoa; phylum Chordata; class Amphibia; order Anura; family Hyperoliidae; genus Hyperolius; species Hyperolius riggenbachi. The sequence continues at coordinate 271,986,448 of NC_090647.1, read as the reverse complement.
TCCCCGCCTGCATCCCTTCCCTCCCTGCTGATTGGAGGGAAGGGACGGGGCAGGGACCGGAGCTATGCAGGAGGCGGGGGAGCAGCTGAGACTGACACTACAGATGTAAACAGAGCCTCACAGCATGGCTGTGATTTATAAGGGATTGCAGAGTGCAGGGGGACCTTTGTGGGGTCTGGGATAGCAACAGAGGCTGGGCTGTATAGGCAGATCCAGCCTCTGTATGCAGATAGCATTCTTTTAAAACACCTCGGGTTCTCTTTAAAGGGGTTCTGTGGTATTGTAAAAATCAAACGAGCTGACACCTGAGGCTTCTATCAGCCCCCTGCAGCTGTAATGTCCCACGTTGTCCTCTTCAGATGGGGCGTTCTCCCGCCGCTGGTCCTGGTGTAATCACGTGGGCTTACTGTAGGCGCAGTACAAGAAAACTTCGTACTGCGCAGTAAGCTCCTGATGACACAAGGAGTGAGCATTATTCGTCTGTTTAGACTAATATTAGACCGGGACCGGCGGCGGGGAACGGGTGATCGGAGGAGGACAGCGTGGGACATGACAGCTGCAGGAGAACGGGTGATCGGAGGACAGCGTGGGACATGACAGCTGCAGGGGGACGATAGAAGCCCCAGGTAAGTGTCAGCTTGTTTGATTTTTACAATACCACAGAACCCCCTTTAAAGGACAACTGAAGTAATGCTGGGCATAGACGGTTCGTTTTTATATTATAAATCGAGCCGCTGATGGCTCGATTGATAATATTCAACCTGTCCGATCATCGCAGCAGGTCGATATCGCGCTCGATCCCTGCGGGCGGACAATGGTAGAAACGAAACACTGATAAGGAAGTGCCCGTGGGGACGAGCGGGGATCGATCCACGTGGTCAAGCGGTGACGCGCCGGCTCGATACCGGCGCATAAGCGAACAGTCTGCCCAGCATAAGAGGGATATGGAGGCTGCCATATTTATCTCCTCCTTTTAAGCAATACCAGTTGCCTGGCTGTCCTGCTGATCCTGTTCCTCCAATACTTTTAGCCATAGACTCTGACCAAGCATACAGCAGATCAGGTGTTTCTGACATTGTCAGATCTGATAAGATTAGCTGCATGCTTGTTTCTGGTGTTATTCAGGCACTACTGCAGCCAAACAGATCAGCAAGGATGCCAGGTAGCTGATATTTTTTTTTAAATGATATAAATATGGCAGCCTCCATATTCTTATCCCTTCAGTTGTCCTTTAAGACTGGGCTGTAAGGTACAAACAAGTATTACCTTTTGCTTTGCAGCTAAATGAAGATTTTACGTAGCTGCTGTCTGTTTAGAATTCAGTCTTGGAAAATCAGCCCTAAAGTGAAACTAGACAAATTTCTTAAAGCACCCCCATATGAACTGTAGATTAGAGAAATAAGACTGTCTTCTTGTACCATACAGCGACTCTTTATACTGTCAGATAGAGATGTTGGCGAAGCGTTTTTGCCAGCGAACCTCTTTGGGCCGCTACTACTTCTGAGTCGCTATGACCCATAGTAGTACAGCTGCGCTAGGCCAGCGGTTCGCGTCTTTGATCAGCGCAGCCGTGCTACTCCGCGGAAGTAGTACAGGGTGAGGGCTTCGCTGACATCTCTACTGTCGGATGTCAGCAGATATTTGATGCAACATTGATCTGACTGCTAGTTTTATTTTACTTCATACAAAAGAGCTATAGGGAATGTTGCTTGTGTGCAATGTCAAATAGGTGTGTTGCTGCATCGACTGTGGGAAGTACAATATTGGCCGGCAAAGGTTCACCCAGGTGTCCTCCTGCCACCAACCAGTCTAACTTAAAGTGAACTAAGTACCATTTTTAGCACCCAGGACATCTCAATAACACATTAAACATGCATGCTAACAATGTGACGCATTATAAAAAAAACTTCATTTTACTGCTTTTTACATTTTAAAGCTTAGCAGAGGCCTTTATCATCTTACTTCCTAGGCCTGTCCGACATTCTGTACAGATCACCCGGCAGAACTAGATGTTGCCACCAGTGATACATTTCAGAATGTGAATCAAGGAGAGGAAACCTTTTACAATAGGCAAACACTGTCTAAATCTATACATTTTGTATAAGCAATTTTATTCATTTTCACTACAGTTCCTATTTAAGGACCACATGGATAGGGGCAATAGATCTTTATGGGGCCTGTGACCTTTTACTGGGCCCATTTCAGTAATCTGGCCCTGGATAAAGTGGAAATGGATGTCACATAATACAGTACATATAATATATCAGGGCCGTGGAGTCGGTACAAAAATCTGACACCTCAGTTTATGAAACCACTGACTGACTCCAGGTACCCAAAATTGCTCCGACTCCTCGACTCCAACTCAGACTCCACAGCCCTGTAATATACAGGTCCTTCTCAAAAAATTAGGATATTGTGATAGTTCATTATTTTCTGTAATGTACTGATAAACATTAGACTTTCATATATTTTAGATTCATTACACACAACTGAAGTAGTTCAAGTCTTTTATTGTTTTAATATTGATGATGTTGGCATACAGCTCATAAAAACCCAAAATTCCTATCTCAAAAAATTGGCATATTTCATCCGACCAATAAAAGAAGTGTTTTTTTAAAAAAAAAAAGTTAACCTTCAAATAATTATGTTCAGTTATGCACTCAACACTTGGTCGGGAATCTTTTTGCAGAAATGACTGCTTCAATGCGGCGTGGCATGGAGGAAATCAGCCTGTGGCACTGCTCAGGTGTTATGGAGGCCCAGGATGCTTCGATAGCGGCCTTAAGCTCATCCAGAGTATTGGGTCTTGCGTCTCTCAACTTTCTCTTCACAATATTCCACAGATTGTCTATGGGGTTCAGGTCAGGAGAGTTGGCAGGCCAATTGAGCACAGTAATACCATGGTCAGTAAACCATTTACCAGTGGTTTAGGCACTGTGAGCAGGTGCCAGGTCGTGCTGAAAAATGAAATCTTCATCTCCATAAAGCTTTTCAGCAGATGGAAGCATGAAGTGCTCCAAAATCTCCTGATAGCTAGCTGCATTGACCCTGCCCTTGATAAAACACAGTGGACCAACACCAGCAGCTGACCTGGCACCCCAGACCATCACTGACTCTGGGTACTTGACACTCGACTTGAGGCATTATGGCATTTCCCTCTCTCCAGTCTTCCTCCAGACTTCAACTTTTCTCTAAAACATTATTTACAGCATATATGCAACCAGCATTTTTTTAACTAAACCAGCATTGGAAGGGTTACACACAGAGCTTTAAAGTTCAGTGAAGAGAAATGCTGCTGCAGCTGAAGTTTAGATATATACATTTAAGTAAACACAATGTAACAAGTGTGGGATGTGACTCTCTGACTGTGCAGGAGCTCCTGGACACAGAGGAGAGTGAGTCACATTCCTCACGTTACATTGTTTACTTAAATGTTTCTATCTAAACTTCAGCTGCAGCAGCATTTCTCTCCACTGAAGTAAACACAATGTAACAAGTAAGGAATGTGACTCACTCTCTGTCCGGGAGCTCCTGCACAGTCAGTGTCACATCCCACACTTGTTACATTGTATTTACTTTAAATGTATCCATCTAAACTTCGGATGCGGCAGCATTTCTCTCCACGGAACTTTAACCACTTCCCAACTGAGGGGTTTTACCCCTTCAGCATCCGAGCAATTTTCTCCTTTCAGCGCTCCTTACATTCATTCGCCTATAACTTTATCATTACTTATCGCAATGAAATTAACTATATCTTGTTTTTTTCGCCACCAATTAGGCTTTCTTTAGGTGGGACATTATGCCAAGAATAATTTTATTCTAAATCTGTTTTAATGGGAAAATAGGAAAACATATGGGAAAAAAAACATTATTTTTCAGTTTTCGGCCATTATAGTTTTTAAATAATGCATGCTACTGTAATTAAAACCCATGAAATGTATTTGCCCTTTTGTCCCGGTTATAAAACCATTTAAATTATGTCCCTATCACAATGTTTGGCGCCAATATTTTATTTGGAAATAAAGGTGCATTTTTTTCAGTTTTGCGTCCATCCCTAATTACAAGCCCATAGTTTATAAAGTAACAGTGTTGTACCCTCCTGATATAAATATTTAAAAAGTTCAGTCCCTAAGGTAACTATTTATGTATTTTTTTTAATTGTACATTTTTTATTTTTTTTTTAATTACAAAAAAAAAAAAAATGGGGAGTGTGGGAGGTAATGAGTTAATTTTTTTTGTATAAGTAATGTATGTGTGTGTGAAAAATAGTTTAGGGTGTAGTTTACTATTTGGCCACAAGATGGCAACAGTTTAATGCGACCTCCAAGCTTCCTTCCGGAAGCTTGGAGGAAGTACAAAGAGGCTGGTATTTTTTTTTTTTTTTTTACAATGATCGAGCTGCTTAGCGAAAGCAGCAGATCATTGCGGGGGCAGAGATCAACGAACGGGAATGTATTTTCCCGTTCATTGATCTCCGGGCGAGCGGGCAGCGGCGTGCACGATCGCGGGAGTGCGAGCGGGAGAGCGGACATCGGCGGTAGCGGCGGGGGGTGCGTATATCTACGCTCCGGGCGGGGAAGTGAAGTCCAAAGGAGCGTAGATATACTGTACGGCGGCGGGGAACCAGTTAAAGCTCTGTGTGTAACCCTTCCAATGCTGGTCTAGTAAAAAAAAAAAAATGCTGGTTGCATATAATATGCTGTAAATAATGTTTTAGAGTTTAGAAGAGAGGTCAAGTTTGATATTTGCCATGGAATTTGTTCATATTGTTTGATCCATAGTCAGCCTGCATGGAATCCTCTTTGCTACTGGCAGACATGAGGGAAAAAAGACAGCACCAACTGCCATCAATAACCACACCAATGTGATAGGCTAAAGGGGGGGGGGGGGGGGGGGGTGTTTATATACATATGCACAAGGTAGATAGTTGCTTGTCAGTTGGAAGCGGCAGTTATTTCCCACAATTCAATAAGGCTCACAGAAGGGAAACTGTCAGAACCTAGGTCCTTACATCACACTGTGGGAAAGGTTTCACCACAATATCAGCCATAGGGAACCTCCTGATTATCTATTCGAGAAGGTAAAGATGTATAGGAAAATGGGTATCTGCTTCTGATTGGGATGAAGTTCAATCCTTGGCTACAGTTTAATGCTGGGAATACACGGTGAGATAGTTGCGCCGGATCGAGCCGCTGGCTCATCCCCGCAGGCTCCTGGATCGATCCCCACTCGTCCCCACTATTGTCCGCCCGCGGGAAATCTATCCGGCGGGTCATCGGACATGTCGGATTTATCAATCGAGCCATCAGCGGCTCGATTGATAAGCGAAAAACGAGCCGTCTATGCCCAGCATAAGACTCTCAATAAGAAGGGAATATTAATTGAGCGCTCAGACACAGCAGTTTAATATGTGAGGTAGTATATTGCTCAAAGAGAAGCAAACCAGTCTGTCTTCATATTAAAGCAGTATTTTCAATATATTTCGGTACATAAGCATTTGGTCATATTTTTGACCAATACCAGAGGCACACATCACACTACTGGCTCTTTGAACCTGAGTGTTAACTCTAAGGGGTCTTCTGTACAAACATTAGATCTTTGACAAAAGTGGTAGTTGGCCACCTTGACTAAGTTTAGATTTCCTCCTTGAAGACAAAATTATAGTCATCTGAAGATTTGAAGAGTACTACCGTATGGTGAAAAACTCAATTTAAAATGTATATGAGCACATGCCTGTAAGATTAGTTTTTTTTTTTTTCTGGAGTACTACCCCTCTTGACCGATTCTCGGGCTACATTCACGGTATGGCGTTGCGTTGTAATGCGACGTTAAAGTCACAACGCAAAAAAAGGTGGGAACGCACATTAACGGTGTTAGAGGCACTTAAGCCCAAAAAAAAAACCTCTAGTCCCCCGCTGCCAGCTAGTTTCGTCTTTGCTGACAGGCGCGTTAGGTCTGGCCACGCGTAGCTTTTTCCTGCATTCCCGACTAATTAGCGCTATTGCAGGCCGCAACGCGTACAAAAATACGCATAGATAAGCCGCAACGCGTATTTTTGTAAGCGTTGTGGCCCGCAATAGCGTGGCTAGTCCTGGTGGGCCTGTCGGCAAAAACAAAACTAGCTGGCAGCGGGAGACCAGAGGATTAGTAAGTGGCTGTGAGGGCACAGGACTGCTGCCGGGGGCTGGTAGAAGCCTCAGGTGAGAAACTTTTTTTTTTTTTTCTTCACTTTAACGTCGCATACAGTAGGTATGGTAAAGCATACAGGAAATGTATGCTTTCCTGTACCGGTAACGTGTGCGTTGAGGTAACACTGCAGCAGTGCGTTGCCATAACACTAAACATTACATAGTGACGCTAACTTTGTACTGTGAATGTCCCATAGGCTTATCAATGCAGTGTGGTAAGCTGCGTTATAACAGTTAAGGCAGCTCTGCAATGTTCCACTGTGAATAAGCCCTCAAGGTTTCCTTTATTTTCTAAAGCACTGCCTAAAACTACAACACAAGTCAATTTGCCAGAATAGTGTGCAGGCACTTTTTTGTTCATAGTGATTCGACCTAACCACCAGGATGCTACAATATACAGAACCCTGCCTCTTCTTATTGTAAGGGCACTTAACCTTCTTTTTTGTTTTTTTTTTAAATCATGTAGCGAGCCCAGGGCCTCCGGCGATCTGTGATCAGGAAATCGGGATTTCCTGGGGGGGCTTCACCCATCACCATGGCGACAAGCGGGATAACGTCACCGACGTCGTGACGTCATTGGAATTCCCGATCCACCCCTCAGCACTGGCTGGCACTGATTGGCGAGGGGGGGAATTCAGGACCGCTGCAAATCTGCTTACAGCATAGGAGGAGGATGAGGCGAGCTAATGACAGCCGGGTGCTCACAAAATAAGCTGGGCGGAGCACCTGGCTAATAGAGCCTGGGGAGAACACGGCTAGATCTGTGTTTGGGTTTTTTTTTTTACCCCTGATGTTTCCTTTAAAGTACATTTGAACTGATGGGGATATGGAGGCTGACATATTTAATATGACACATTTAATTTTTAACAAAGCAGATTGGCTGTTCTGCTGTGCCTTTGTATTGAATACTCTTAGCAATAGACCCCGAACAAGTATGCAAATCGACGGTTCTGACTGAAGTCTGACTAGATTAGCTACATGCTAGTTTTGAGTTTGTGATTCAGACATTACTGCAGCCACAGAGATCAGCAGGACTGTCGGGTAACTCTGGCATTGTTTAAAAGTACTAAATATGGCACAATACCTCTCAGTCCAGGTGTCCTTTTACGTGAGGTAAAATGGAGGTACTAAAGGGGGTATGGGCAATCAAACCACTGAACCAATTAATACTATGCACACTTTCTCTGTCGGGAGCCTCTGTGTTGTATGTTACTATGCAAAATAATGCATTTTTTTGAAAACTAATGCTGGGAATACAAGATGAAAATTTTCAGCAGATTTAAAGGGATACTGTAGGGGGGGTCGGGGGAAAATGAGCTGAACTTACCCGGGGCTTCTAATGGTTGCCCGCAGACATCCTGTGCCCGCGCAGCCGCTCACCGATGCTCCGGCCCCGCCTCCGGTTCACTTCTGGAATTTCTGACTTTAAAGTCAGAAAACCAGTGCGCCTGCGATGCCGTGTCCTCGATCCCGCTGATGTCATCAAGAGCGCACAGCGCAGGCCCAGTATGGTCTGTGTCTGTGCAGTACACTCCTGGTGACATCAGCGGGAGCGAGGACACAGCAACGCAGGCGCAGTGGTTTTCTGACTTTAAAGTCAGAAATTCCAGAAGTGAACCGGAGGCGGGGCCGGAGCATCGGTGAGCGGCTGCGCGGGCACAGGATGTCTGCGGGCGACCATTAGAAGCCCCGGGTAAGTTCAGCTCATTTTCCCCCGACCCACCCCCTACAGTATCCCTTTAAAGAGAACCCGAGGTGTGTTTAAAGAATGTTATCTGCATACAGAGGCTGGATCTGCCTATACAGCCCAGCCTCTGTTGCTATCCCAAACCCCACTAAGGTCCCCCTGCACTCTGCAATCCCTCATAAATCACAGCCGTGCTGTGAGGCTGTGTTTACATCTGTAGTGTCAGTCTCAGCTGCTCCCCCGCCTCCTGCATAGCTCCGGTCCCTGCCCCATCCCTTCCCTCCAATCAGCAGGGAGGGAAGGGATGCAGGCGGGGACTGGAGTTCTGCAGGAGGCGGGGAGAGCAGCAGACTGACACTATAGAGATAAACACAGCCAGCTCTGACAAGCTGTTTGTCAGCAGCGTGGCTGTGATTTATGAGGGATTGCAGAGTGCAGGGGGACCTTAGGGGGGTTTGGGATAGCAACAGAGGCTGGGCTGTATAGGCAGATCCAGCCTCTGTATGCAGATAATATTCTTCAAACCCACCTCGGGTTCTCTTTAATGTCCGAACGTTTTTCTGATCAATTTCCATTCAGAAAAACGTTTGAAAATAAGATCGGACCTGTCGGAAATTATCTATCGAACCATCTGTCTGCCAAAAAATCTCATGGTGTAGTCCACCCTGTTTTTATCTTCGCTTTAGGGACAGTAGTAGTTTCTGGATGGATGTTTAGACTGCTGTGAGTATTCGCATGTGTGAAAAGGGTTTATTTTTTATTTTTTGGGCCAAACCCCCTTTAGCAACTAAATTTTACTTTACTAAAGGACACCTGAACTGAGGGATATGGAGACTGCCATACTTATTTCATTTTAAACAATACCAGTTGCCTGGCATCTTAGCTGCAGTAGTGTGTAAATCACAGACCTTAAAGGATACAGAAGTTGAAATAAAGTATTGCAGCTTTACTTGCCTGGGGCTTCCTCAAGTCCCTAGAAGTCTTTGGCCCTTGCCACAGTTCTGTCACCCAGTCTTCTGGTGTCCCCCCTCTATAGCGGGTCAGCGGCTTTTGCACGAGTACAGGCCATCGGCTTCCATGGAGGGGGCACCAGAAGACTGGGTGACATCAGAACTGTGGTGAAGTTGAAGAGACTTTTAGGGGCTGGAGGAAGCCCTGGGTAAGTAAAGCTGCAGTACTTTTTTTCAACTTGTGTATCCTTTAAAGGGAACCAGAGGCCCCAGAAAAAAGATTATACATACCTGGGGCTTCCTCCAGCCCCATACGCACGGATCGCTCCCACGCCGCCGTCCTCCGCTTCCTGTATCCGGCGGTACCGAGTCCCGTAGTTTCGGCCAGTCCGTGGCAGCACGCGGCCAATTGTCCGCGTCGCAGGGGCTCCCGGCATACCCTTACGCGTGCGGCTGCATACTGCGCAGCCGCACGCGTAGGGGTATGGATGGAGCCCGTGCTCATGTGGACAATTGGCCGCGTCCGCCGGAAGTGACGGGACCCGGTACCGGCGGATCCAGGAAGCGGAGGATGGCGGCGTGGGAGTGATGCAGGCTCACCGGGCTGAAAGAATCCCTTAGTATGTATAAAATCTTTTTCTTTTTAAAATTTTGGCGTGCAGTTAAGCCAGTCAGAAACTCCTGATCTGCATGATTAAGGGTCTATGGCTAAAAGCTTTGGAGGCTGAGGATTAGCAGGACAACCACAATGTACATTGTTTAAAATAAATGCCAGTCTTTATCGGTTTCAGTTCAGGTGTACTTTTAATATCTTCACTTTAGATGAGCCTGGATTTTCTTTCCATCTTTGTGGCCAAGGATCCAGTGTTTCTGTCCTGCAAGCATTGTTGCAAACAGCTCTGCAGTTGTACCAGGGGAGGTGGGGTGTGCGGGTACACAGACTAAGATTTTGATCTCACCTGTAATGTCTGGATTCAATGTGCAGATGAGGCATTCTGTCGCATATCTAAGGTTCAGTGTCCTACAGAACGCGTAACAAGAAAATGATCACCAGGAGCCATAGCAGCACCTCAACAACCTATTTACAGTAGTGTCTGAATTTAAAGTTAAGTGATGTGTATGTGCACACAAACTACAAACTCCATTCTCTAGTTCTTTAGCAACCCTAACTATTTACTGACATTAACCTGGTAAAGATTTTTAAATAAAAAAACCCCACATGCTAGATTAAACTCGTACTAGGTGGCCAAGTAGCCCTTAGCCCTCCTGCTTTATAATGTGCTGCTCGTTCCTCTGCACACCCCCCCCCCCCCCCCCATTTCCTTCCCACCCAGTTAGGCTAGGTTTCCACTTGTACGTTTTGACGATTTTTCGCTTAGAAAATTTACATAGATTTGGCAACAGATGGTAGTTAAATGTGTCCGTTTCCATGCAATGCGAATGTCCATACGTGAGAAAAAAATCTTCTGGGGTCCTGCTTCATATTTTTTTCGGACATATTGCAATGGCATTACGTAGCAACGCAAATTTTTGCGTGAAAGTTTGCATAAAATGTATGGTTACAGGAAATTATCAGTAGTCATGACTAAACTGTTACTAGGCAGATTGTTAAATTTGGCTAATATGAATTTTCAGGTATGACAATTAGCATAAAACGTGTACAAATTTGCATGCAAATTTTCACAAATCAGAATTTTTTTCATATTTTGTATGATTTTTTTTGGGGGGGGGGCTAAAATTTCACACTACAGTGGAAAAGTAGCCTTAGGGCTGGTTCACATTGGGGCAATTCTTCTGTGCTTTGCTGATCGCCGGAGATCAACAAAGCGCTGCTACAATGTACCCCTGTGGATACATTCACACTGCAACGGTTGCGATTTCGATTAATCGCAAATGCGCTGCATGCAACATTTTGGGTGCGATTGTGCTGTGATTCTCGTTCTATTGAACGGGAAGCGCAAAGTGCACAAGAATCGCAAGACTTTTTGTTAAAACTGCGAGCCGAACGCGTGCTAGCGTAGCGCCGAGTGCCAAGTGTGAACTAGCCCTTACAGAGCACATTGCTAGCCTTCAATCTAGCAACATGTCTTTACTGCATTGGGCCCTGAACTGTCACCTGAGGGATTGGTTCCTGTAGACAGCAATGTTCTTATGTGTGTACCCAGCTTAATTCCTACCCAGGTTTCCAACCTTGCTAAATCCTGTGAGTATGTAACCTTAGTTTAATATTGATATACACTTTGATTTTGCATTAGAACATAATAAACGTTACTCCCTATAAGGACATGGATAAAGGTTTGAGAGGGATAAGTAATACTTGAGCAGACCTTACTTTCTACAGTGTGACACATGCAGTACATATAAAGTATACTTCAATGCACTTGTTAACACATGCGGTACTGCATTGCATGTACTGCCTTAGGCTGATGGATTCCACTGCACTGCTAATGTGCCAATATGAACGTACCATTACAACGTTAGTAATGCAATGATCTTGTCCAACGTAATGCCCGACTGTGAACGTAGCCTTAACCTTCCTGGCGTTATGATTATTTCCAGATTTAGGGTCTAAAAGCCGTGCAATTTTTTCCACACGCTTTTAGACCCTAAAAACAAGAGAAAAAAACATACCACAGAGAGAGAGAGAGATCTGCAGCGGCTCCTGCATATAACTCACTCACAGGCACAGGATTAACGCTCTGAGCTGCGGATTCCCTTACCGAGTCTGACTTGGGATTACTACTAAGGAGGTTAAGCTTAGTGGGAAACCAAACTGCATTCATTCTGGGGCACAATTGGTGAGATTTCCTATTATTTCCTGCTGTCTCCGGGACCAATAGTAAAGGGAACTTCTCACAGCCAGTTTTTTTTTTCCCCCAAAAAAATTCAGTTTACTTTCCAGGGGTCGTGTGATTATGTTGTGTGTTTGTGGGGTGGTCCCCACCCCCGGTTTCCCTCTTACATTATATCATTTTTTTTGTGTTCATCTTTGGCAGGTGACAGAATTAAATGAAGCTCTGTCAAATGAAGAAAGAAACCTGTTGTCCGTTGCTTACAAGAATGTTGTGGGCGCCCGACGATCTTCATGGAGAGTGATAAGCAGCATTGAGCAGAAAACATCTGCTGATGGGAATGAAAAGAAAATAGAAATGGTGCGTGCCTACCGAGAAAAAATTGAAAAAGAATTAGAAGCTGTATGCCAGGATGTGTTGAGTCTTTTAGATAATTTCCTCATTAAAAATTGTAGTGAAACACAATATGAGAGTAAAGTGTTTTACCTGAAAATGAAAGGTGATTACTACCGATATTTGGCAGAAGTTGCCACCGGGGAAAAGAGAGCAGCAGTGGTTGAATCATCTGAGAAAGCTTACAGTGAGGCGCATGAAATCAGCAAGGAACATATGCAGCCTACTCATCCTATTAGGCTGGGCTTGGCACTTAACTATTCAGTGTTCTACTATGAAATCCAAAATGCACCTGAACAGGCTTGTCATCTTGCCAAGACGGCTTTTGATGATGCAATTGCAGAGCTGGACACCTTGAATGAGGACTCCTATAAGGACTCTACGCTTATCATGCAACTCCTTCGTGACAACCTAACACTCTGGACAAGTGATCAGCAAGACGACGAAGGTGGAGAAGGCAACAATTAAGACCTCTTAATGGACTGGCAGCCGCACGCTGATGCTACTACCGCAGTCTTTAATTTTTTTTCCCACAAGTGGGGGGTTGAGGGTGGGGGAGGGCAAGGAAGGGACAACCTCCCCAGGGAAGACCCTACCACCTGTCTTTGATTGCCTCTTCGACATTTTGCCAAAACACCACGAGTGGAACGTTAGACTGGCTGTGCTAGTATGGAATGGCAGCCCAACACTGGCACATGGACTGTTCTGTAGTTAATAAAAGTGGAGCTGTTTTAATTTTAAGTTATCGCTAGACATATTTAGGAAGAGATTTAAGAATAGGAATAACTTGAATGGAATGCCTTTTTTTTTTTTAATAGTTTTGTGGTTCCAGTAAGTTATTTTATATTTATATTTTTAGCTATATGCACGTCTTACCTTTCATGCTTTACTCATATTTATTTAACTTGTGTTGTGTACTTTGTGCGCGACTCCTGTAAGATTGGTTTACACCAATACCTTCACAAGTAAACTGATAGTATTCCTGATAGTTTAATTATCAGTTACCTAGGAACAGAACAACTTGGTAGTGCTCTAGTCTGCATTCAATGATTGCACCTTTCTTAGTAAATTATAAACCTCTCCAGTTTAACAGAATTGTCATAAATTAGATATAAAGGTTTGGTAACTTGCGGGCTAATGAAAAATTCAGGTGGAATTTAAATCTTTTTCTATCTAGCATAAAACATTAATTCTTCTTAAGAGCCATAAAAAGTGGTGATTAACTTTCATTCTGTCCTTGCACAACTGTAGTTTGGTTGTTTAGATGGCTGCCCCCTCTCAGTACATGAAGAATCTTAAATTATGTCCGAGTAAAAATCTGTACTGACTCTGAGTTGTAATAGTATGTACTTCAAGTAACTGTGACTTGGTCCTGCATTAGGTTTAGAGAGTTAAAATTTACTCAAACCTCCTCCACTTTAAATATACAAAACAGTCTGTAGTGTACTGTTGCGAGGTTCTCTTAGGAGCATCTTGCTGTGTACCTTTTTGAAACACAGTATTGTCTGCTTCTCTGACGTGGCTATTATGATGCCAGGAGCATATTTGGCTAGTGACTTAAATGGAGTATAGAGTATTACATAGGGTGGTAAGACAATTATGTTCAATGGTTCTATATCAAATAATGACACTTTATTCTCACTAATCTTTTTCTGAATCAATGCCCAGTGATACATGAAATACATTTTCATTTTGCTATGATTAGTAATTCATTGCATCATCTATGTGGAAGGGTAGTTATATCATACTTAATCACACATATGTGTCTTTAGGCATGCATTTTAAATAATGAACTCCTGCTAGAATACTCTGCTTGATCTAATTTACTGGTTTGATACTTGCAACCAAAGTTCTAAACGTTCTAGTTTAGAAATATTTAAAAGGAAGCTGTATAGGAAGATTTTTTTTTATATAACATATAATTTTTTTTAAGCCATAGGTAATTACAGGACATGATGATTTCAGCTGATACAACTTTAATTCAAACTTCGTAAAGAATTGTCCTAGCTATGCTAGACTGGCATGATGAAATCTGACATTTATTGCAAACTACTGAGGCAACTCCTTTATATGAATTGGCTAATTTGTAAATTTGCCATTTGTTTCTACCCCTAATGTCTATCCAGTGATCAGTGTTATTTACTTGTCCAATGTGGAAGTAATTTACTGGAATTACATGAACTATTTTTCTTTTTGTGGCTGCTATAAAACCTCAAGAATCTTAAGAAGGCTCTAATGCTAGGAATGATGAGTAGGTTATAAGCAGCATTTTTTTATTTTTATTGCACTTGCCTATATAACAGTTTTTCCAATGAAATGACTACCGCTGCATTAATCTCAATAAAATATTGTGCATGCTAGTGTTGTATTTCTATAACGTAGCTTGAAATTAAATTATACAGTAGATGTTATGTATTCCTATGGCAAGCCAACTACTCTTCAATTTCATTGCCTTTATTTTTAAGAAGCAAAAAACATTTCTTCATTGGAAAGTGAGGGTTAAAGGGTAGACTTTGTTCTACAGAGCTGTAATAATCACTTATTGGTCAGTAATGGATGTTGCTATTGTGACATGCAGATATATAATTTTGGTCAAAAAGAGAAAAAATATATAAAAAAAAATATTAAATGGATTTAAAAAAAAAAACTTAAAAAAATAGGGGAGTGGGAGGGGTCATAAACACCAGTTTAGCCTAACCTCAATTGTCTGGTGTCATGGTGAAATTCTCATTAATGTGTAGGAAAATTACTGTTTTTGAATAAGCCTATGTTTGTGCTTCTTTGTCATTGTAATGCAGTGAATTATTTAAGGTCTGATCAGTGGATTACCATTTTTGTTTTACATTTTTATTTGTAAACAAAACTCCGTGTTTCAGTACATATTTTTTCCCCCCCGTTTCTTGGCACACGGACCATTTCTAGCAGTTTTCCTCAGTGATGGAATTCATGAATGTGATTCATTATGTAACTGTCGCACATTGAGCAAATAAACTTACAGATCTGATGTGGGTGCTGCTTCAAAGCTACGTGTGGTGTTTTTTTTTTTTGGGGGGGGGGGGGAAGCATTTGTTACACAATCTTCACATTGTTAGAGTATTATTTACATCTCCTGATAAGACGCACCTAGGTTTAATGGGCAAAAACCAGGGGGAAAAAATGCTAAACTTGGTACGTCAAGTGTTGCAGGAACGTCTTGTAGATGTTCTCCCCAATCAGTGTCCTGTGCCCCCATCTGTCCCCGTATCCTTTTTTGCTACCCCTGTGTGTCCCCTCCTTCTGACCCAAATGTCTCCTCCTGTTCCCCTGTGTATCACTTTCCTCCTGTGTTCTGGTCCCTGTGTCAGCCCGTGTTTCCTACACTCCCTTGTGTAATATGAAATAGCGGCTCACCTTCCTAGCGATTCCAGTTATGATCAGCAGACATCTCTTCTGCAAGGCTTCTGTTGATCGCGTCAGAACCCTTCACCAGGGAAAGCTGCATGGGAGAGGAGACATCTGAACATTACTGGTATTGTTGGAAGAGGTGAGCCGCTATTTCATTTTCCATGGGGGGGGGGGGGGGGGGACCAGTGAGGGTGTGTAGGACCACCCAGCACTGGAATCGGTAGGAAGGTGAGCTGCTCTTCTGCCAATTCATATTACACAGGAGTGTGGGGGAGTCATGGCGGGGGTACAAGGCATTGACGTGGGATGGCAGTTTGTATCGGCGAGCGTTTGTAAGTCGGGAACTCCCTGTATTTGAAATATAAGATACAGGGACTTTTCTCCTAATTTTTGGAGTAGAAAAAGTGCCTCTTCCGAAAAATATGATAAGCAGTTACAGGGTGTCTTATGCACCTCTGTCTTATGAAAAGCAGCTGCAAGAGGAAGATGCATCTGGAGGTTACCATGGGATTGGTGCTTGTACTTCATGTACATATGTGCTTCAAGGCACATGCAATTTTGAAAGTAAAATTTCATGTTCACAAAAATGGTATGGCATGTATTGCCGCAACACAACGTGATTTGAATATGTTTTAATCTAGCTTTGAATAATGTGAAAAGGGCTTACAGAAAACTTGAAGTGAGAGGAATACGGAGGCTGCCATCACCGTGCCAGTTATTTGGCTGTCATGCTAAGCTATAGGCTCTAGTTTTAAGTCACACCTGCAACAAGCATGCAGCCAGTGGATTTAGATCAGAGTCAAAGCATCTGATCTGCATGCTTATTCTGGGCCATGTATATGAATAAAGAGAACCCGAGGTGGGGTTCTGAGAACGTAATCCCCATACAGAGACTGGGTCTGCCTATAGAGCCCAGCCTCTATTGCTAGTCAGATTCCCCCTAAGCCCCCCCCCCCCCTGCACTCTGCAAGACCCCATTAATTACAGCCGCGCTGTCGACACGCAGCGTGTCGCAGCGGGCTGTGTTTACCTCTCTAATGCCAGTCTCGCCGCGTTCCCGCCCATGTCCCTCCCCTCGCCGCTAATTGGAGGGAAGGGACAGGGACCGGAGCGATGCAGGAGGCGGGGGAGAGCGGAGACCGACATTAGAGAGGTAAACCTAGCCCGGCTATGATTAATGGGGTTTCAGTGAGCACGGGGGGGGGCTTAGGGGGAATCTGACTGGCAACAGAGGCTGGGCTCTATAGGCAGACCCAGCCTCTGTATGGGGATTTCGTTGTTAGAACCCCGCCTCTGGTTCTCTTTAAAGGCAGAGAGAGTATCGACACAGAATTTAGCTAACTGGCATTGTTGGAGAAAATGGCAACTTCTCTGTTCCTCACTTTGGGTTCACTCTAAACATTTCCAAATACTATTTTATTGCAGTGTGTCCTTATTGGATAGATTTCCATTTTAATGTGAAAATTGGTTGTACTGGAGCAGGAAAGGTGGCTTTTGGGATTCTGAAGCTTTCTTACTCTAGTTGTTGGATTTTTGAGACTGAATTTTGCTCCTGGTGTGCGAGATGCATGAAAGATCAACAAAACACCAGGCAACTTGTTTGTATTTATTTTTTTAAACATGGCACCCTCCCTGTCCCTTAAGCTGGCCATACACTAGGCTGATTCCCGCCAGATCGACAGCAGATTCGATCACGGGGATCGAATCTGCTGTCACATCGTTCCCGCTACACGCCAAATTTCGATCCATTTCGTCCGGTCCCGTCGATCGCTCCGTGCGGAAAATTGCCGTCGATCGCCAGTGGGTAGGGAGTGCGTCGCTAGCGGCGTTCGAGTGTCCAACGACCGACGCAAAAGAGCCCGCATACATTACCTGTTCCGCCGGCGCGACTGCCCCCGGTCACCGCTGTTCCGTCTCCGGCATGCTTCAGTTCCTCCTGCCCGGCAGGAAGTTTAAACAGTAGAGGGCGCTGAGGGCGGACCTGGAGACCAGAGCGGAGAAAGAGCAGCGGTGACCGGGGGCAGTCGCGCCGGCGGAGCAGGTAATATGTGTGTGTGTGTGGGGGGGGAGCGGTGGCAGCACCACCACCACAACAGATTGTGAACAGTTTCAGGCTGAAATCTGTTCACAATCGGTTTGCAGTAAAGGTAGCCATACGATCCCTCTCTGATCAGATTCGATCTGACAGGGATCTATCTGTTGGTCGAATCTGATGGCAAATCGACCAGTGTATGGCTATCTTTAGTCTAACTTACCAAAGCTGTCCTTTCAAATACCTTTATTCAGGAAAACTAGCAAACAAACTCGCTCTGGGTCCAATCTACTTTGTTTCCTGTGCTTGCCTGATGTGCTCAATAGTCTTAATGAGATTACAGTTGAAGGTGCTGTGATTAACTTTCCTATTGTTAAAAAATAGCTGGAATCTGTGAGCATGCGTCAAGCCTGTCCAGTTATTACTATTATTCATATGCTGCGGTGCTGGCATGCGGGATCCCTCACTGGCACCTCACTGCTTCCCTGCAAGCACATTCACATCTTGACGGCGATCCCTGGCAGCGATATCCTCTTCAGTGTTCATCTCTCAGCAGGATAACGATTTAGTATAGAAAGGGGAGACATCGTTTTATGTAAAATAAACCTTTGATTTAAAAAATCTATAAACTAAAACTTAGGTATAGAAAATTAGACCCCAAAAAAAGATGCAGTGATGCCTAGATCCTTCAATGAGACTGTATGAGGCCATACATCTAGCAATGGTGGGCAGATTCAACCATGAGACAGATCGTTCTCTGAGCGAGAGGCAGGCCTGTCAGCTGCTCATACACTGCAGACTGATTCCCAATTGATTTCAGCGTGAAATCTTACTGGAATTGGCCTAGTGGTGGCACCTCACCACCCCAATGCTGTCCCACCTAGTGTAAAATGTGCCCTGTGCAAGAATACTTTACCTGTTGGTGTCTGCCACTGGCTCCGTGTCTACACCCTACCTCCCATTCACACTCCCCAGTGTGGTTGTCGGCAACACGGTGGCGTAGTGGTTAGCTCTCTCGCCTTGCAGCGCTGGGTCCCTGGTTCGAATCCCAGCCAGGGCACTATCTGCAAAGAGTTTGTTTGTTCTCTCTGTGTCTGTGTGGGTTTCCTCCGAGCACTCCGGTTTCCTCCCACATTCCAAAAACATACAGATAAGTTTATTGGCTCCCCCTAAAAAAATTGGCCCTAGACTACAGTACTTACACTACATACTATAGACATATGGCAATGGTAGGGATTAGATTGTGAGCTCCTTTGAGGGACAGTTAGTGACAAGACAATATATATATACACTGTACAGCGCTGCGTAATATGTCGGCGCTATATAAATACTAAATAATAATAATATGGGACGCATGCATGGGAGGAAAAGGTGGGAGATGGAGCCAGCAGCAGGCACAGAGACCGGCCCAACATCTTGCAGCATGTCCGATCAATACATGTGACCAATTTCAGGCTCAAATTGGTCACGTTGTTCGGGCATGCTCCTGCCATCACAGATTTTCAACTGGGTCTGTTATAATAGAATTAAATGGTCTATCACCTGCCAAGATGCCTGATATATGGCCACCTTAAATGGCACTGCGTCAAATCATGTCTATAATGACAATTCCATTTAATGTGGAGTGATCTGCAGGTGTATCATCTAGGACTTTATTGCCCAATGCAAAGATTATCTGGTGGAGCTCCTGAAGACCGAAAGATTCAGGTAAGCTGCAAGGTTAGTGTCTTATATTTATTTGTAAGGGCCCACTGATATCAATGATTTGTCACTCTGCCTAATTATTAGGAATGCTTGCTGTTGCCCATCATACTTTGATTCTGGTGGTGCCAACACTAAAGGCAAACCTGTAAGGAAGTGTAGAAATATCTACTATGTGGTCAATTCATAAGGCATCACCGCATTCTGCAATGCAGAAAACAGCTGACTTTACTGAGCACTTAGGAAAATGTCAATTCATAAAGGCTGCATGAAAAGCTGAAATTAATGAGCAGTGAGGTAAATTACGGACTTATGCGGTAAATACCTCAACACATATCAGTAAATGTCAATTCATAAAGCCTACAACATGCGGCAAAGCCACGAAACACAACCGTCTGCTTTGAAGTGGTGAAAAGAATACAGAGACTGTGCTGGGAGCCGTGACTTACAAGCAGAAGCAGTGAGAACTGTGACCGACAGGAGCAGGGAGCCAGTAGAAACAGCCTGTCTTCTGCAAGTCTGGATGATGGAATCTAATAGGACCCGCAGCCTTCTCAGACGGGACAAGCTTTTAGGGCTCGTTCACACTAGGGATGTTTTTGAGATCTGACAAAGTTCACATCTGAGCGGTTTGTTTCCGATCCACTCAGATAAGCGGTGCATGGGCCATTTTTGAGGCGATTCCACCTTAATGGAAGGTATAGAAAAACCGCAAAATGCTCACAAAATTGCTTTGTGCAGCGAATGCCATGAGCATTTGTAAGAATAAATACATTGTATTTATTCTTTTCCGAGTCAGAGTTCACTTCCTGACTTGAGTCAGGCAGTGAATTTAAAAAACGCTCGGGAAAAGCGCTTTTAACAAAACCCCCACCCAAGCGCCGGGGGTGGGAAAAAAAAAAAGTCCAATGCGGACAGACATGCGAGCGGAGCACAATGGGAACAGGCCTCAAATCCACCAGGCAGCAGTAGAGTGAGATCGGAACAAAACAGGGTTACCCTGATTACCTTAGGTGGTTTGGCTGTTAACCTCTTGCGTTCCTGTTTAATCACCTAAGCATGGCATGTGTAATGTTTCTTGGAGATTAATCTGAGCTGTGGCAATTAAATAGAATTTTTAAGGAATACTGTAGGGGGTCAGTCTGAAAACCACTGCGCCTGCGTTGCCGTGTCCTCATTCCTGCTGATGTCACTAGGAGTATACTGCGCAGGCCCAGTATGGTCTGTCTGCGCAGTACGCTCCTGGTGACAGCGGGAGCGAGGACAAGGCAACGCAAGCGCACTGGTTTTCAGACTTTAAAGTCTGAAATTCCAGAAGTGAACTGGAGGTGGGGCCGGAGCAACGCTGAGTGGTTGCGTGGGTACAGGATGTCTGTGGGGGACCATTAGAAGCCCCAGGTAAGTTCAAGTCATTTCTTCCCCCCCCCCCCCCACTCCCCTACAGTATTCCTTTAAAGACTAATAGACAGATTCAGAGCAAGCAGAGGCAATATAACAAAACATGTATATTTAAGGGATGGCTGGGATGCCTCATACTATTGTAATGCCCTCACTTCACAGAACAGCTTGTAGCAACACAGAGACACTCCTCTCTTCTGCTGTTATGAACAGGTTTTTAAATAATAATCAGGGATATACTAAAGACACAGGAAACCAAAAAATTTAAAAAATACTTTTTCTTTTTAATTTGCAAAAAAGTGCAGAAATTTGTATACAAAAACTTTAATCACGTGAAAGAGTGTATATAGCTGACAAAAGGCAACAACATCTATTTTGTTTCGGGTTGGTAACCGTT
The DNA here is from genome assembly GCF_040937935.1 of Hyperolius riggenbachi. NCBI lineage: Eukaryota > Metazoa > Chordata > Amphibia > Anura > Hyperoliidae > Hyperolius > Hyperolius riggenbachi. Next base: position 271,965,526 of record NC_090647.1, on the reverse strand, counting down.
CTTCAGGCCTTTATATATACAGTGAACATCTGCAAAGTATAAACACAATGCAATTAAAAAATTGTAATACAATCAAAAAAACTTTAATACAATCTAAAGGGTAATTCCCCTTTAAGTAAAGAAAACACCAAGAAAGTATAGAGTAGAAAAACCCTTAAAAACATGCAATAAAATATAAAGTGAATAAAGGAACACCTAATAACGTGAAAAGGGGTGAAAAGGTGAGACATCACCTAAATGAACGTGCACGTGAAAAAATAGGGAGAAGATGGAGTGAAAACGATAAAATAATACACAAAATAACCTATACCTGCACAATTGAATTACAGGATAATTCCTCAAAGGAATTAAATACGCTTGTGGAGAAATCCCATACTGTTATTCATACTTTTTCTTACTTGGAGGATGATGTACAACGTATATTAAGTAAAGTCAAGGGCCACCGTCAGTTTTTGTCTGAAGGTACCACCAGTTTTTGTGATTTTGAGGAATTGGAGAAACGCATTATCGATTTAGATCTGCCTGGGGAGACTCTAGCTGAATATTATAGAGTATCACGTATCCCAAGAGGGGGTCGTTCAAAGATCCGCCCTTTTTTGTTTGATGACTATACTGAAATTTTGACATGTTTTGAAGGGATTCTCAATAAATCTTTGGACATTATCTTACTGTATATTGAGTGGATTTACAAGAAGTTGCCTGATTTGGAGACTGAAGCTCTAGATATTCAAATGAAATTAAGTGAAACACTACCTAAAGAGTATACTAAAAATATCGCTGAATTAGGAAATAGACTTGATCAATATCGGAAAGATCTAGAAAGTATCAAAAAAGCAAAATTTGTATGGGATTCAAAAGATTACACCACTGGCTTTGCCTACAAATGGCAGCAAAAAGGAAAATCACTTTATGGTGGTCTGGATCATTCAAGACCAAGACACCACAAACGCACACCCAGATACAGGAGGGAGTATCCCACCTCTCCTACTTTTTCAGTTGGGTCCTCTGCTTCTGGCTCCTCTTTTTAGGGTCTACAGAGAATTGTTCAAGGAGCCAGATTCATAATCAAGGTCCCTCAACCAATCAAGAGCAACAATTACATGCGGGATCGCAGTTAGAGGGTATTTCACCTGTGGTAAATATATCTGATTATATGTTATCAAATTGTGAGTTATCTGTTTTATCAAAGGGTTTGCCATTTAGTCCAACTTCTACACCAGACTTTTTTAGATTGGACTCTCAATTTGCCCATTTCTTTAATAACTTAAAATGGAAGGCTTATTGGTCTAAATCTAAACAGTCTGTTATTACCACCAGAGATACATCGTACATTATACACGTGCTCGGATATTGATTTAAAATTACCCTCCTCCCACAAACCTCCTGTTGATAATGTCCATATCGAATCCTTTGTTAAGTTAGTGAAACGTGATCTTGAGTCCTTGGAAGTTTCGAGGGAAGTTGCCATTTATTCATCACAATATTACAAAGGAGGAAAAGCATGCTTTGACTAATCTTAAAAATAATTAATCTATTGTTATTAAGAGTGCTGATAAAGGGGGTGCTGTTGTGGTCATGAATAAAGTTGATTATGTTAATAAAATTAGAAGACAACTAAGTGACACTAATGTGTATTGTAAACTTGATTGTGACCCAAATATGATTTATTTGGCTGATCTGAGACTTGTACTTGAAGAGGCCTTGTCCAATGGAATAATTGATCAGAAGTTATTTGATTACTTGTATAATGACCAACCAGTGACTCCGGTCATATATTGTTTGCCTAAATTACATAAAGATCCCTTTCATCCACCAGGGAGACCCATTGTGGCAGGTACAGACTCTGTCTTTAGTAGAGTGGCAATTTTCTTGGATATTGTTACGGAAATACATGGTTAACCTCTTGAGGACTGCAGGGCTAAACCCCCCTAGTGACCAGGCAATTTTTAGTTTAAAAGGCCACTGCAGCTTTAAGGCCAAGCTGCAGGGCCGCACAACATAGCACACGAGTGATTTCCCCCCACCTTTTCTCCCCACCAACAGAGCTCTCTGTTGGTGGGGTCTGATCGCTCCCCCCATGTTTATTTTTTTAAAATAAATATTTGTGTTGCTGTTTTTTTAAAAAAAAAAACCCTCTTCCTTTAAATCCCTTCCCTCCCCGCACCCTCCCTCCCCACAGCCGGCCAATTACGGCGATCGGCTGTCATAGGCTTCTGCCTATGAGAGCCGATCGCTCTCTTGTCCCCCAGGGGGACAGCCGTGCCACACGGCTGTCCCCAGTGCAGCGCTGCTGCTGATCGCAGCGCTGCACAGAGTAAATAGACGGCGATCACGCCGTCTAACAGTCTCCCGAGCGGCAATAGCTGCTCGGAGACTGAAGGCGGGGCGGAGCTCCGCCCCCCCAAGCAGGAGATGCGCGCGCAGCCTGCACGCGATCTCCTGCAAAACAGAGCCCCAGGACTTTACGCCAATTGGCGTTAGGCGGTCCTAGGGCTGCCGCCGCGGCCACGCCTACTGGCGTGACGCGGTCGGCAAGAGGTTAATCAGATTTCTTATTTACGGGATACTTCCGATTTTATTAATACCATCAAAGATATTATACTCCCTCATGATAATTGTCTACTCGTTACTCTAGACATTGAGTTGCTCTATACATGTATCCCCCACCATGAAGGTCTACAAGCAATTAAGAATGTATTGTTAGAAGATCTTGAGGTCAATAATGCACAAATGACTTTTGTCTTGACTTTGTTGGACATGGTTCTCAAAAGGAATTTTTTCTTGTTTCAGGATGATTATTTAAAGTTACGGGGTTCTGCCATGAGGAGCAATGTAGCTCCTGTTTATGCTAATGTGTTCGTTGAAGATCTTGAAAAAAAACTGGATTTATAAGCATGAGTCGTTCCTCCATTTTATTTTGATTTGGCGACGATATATCGATGATATCTTCATTAGCTGGATGGGGTCTCGTGAGTCTTTTGATTGTTTTTTTTTTTTTTTTTTTCTTGAGTTACAACAGGCTTCCTCTTTCCTCAAATTTACAGCAAATATAAGTAATGTAGCTATTCCATTCTTAGATGTCAACCTTTCTATGATAGGACATCTTTTGAGCTGTGATCTATACAGCAAGCCTACGGATCGCAACACATTGTTGGATTTCCGTAGTTTCCATCCTAAGAGACTTCGGGAATCACTCCCTAAGTCTCAGCTTATGCGAGTAAAATGGATTGTGAGTGATTCCAACACGTCACACTGCCGGTTAGAAACTATGTCCAGGAAATTTATTGATAGAGGGTATCCCCCCCCCCCCCCAAATTTGGTGTATCATTTGAGGAATGAGGTAGAAGGTATGAGCCATAGTTCCCTTTTGTCTCCTAGAGTAAGTCATTCTAAAAGAGATCGGGATAGAATGGTCCTGGCGACATCATTCAATACATTGTCCAATCAGATTGCCTCTCTAGTAAAGAAACATTGAAATGTTTTGTCATGTTTGAGTAAAGAAATTCCAGCGTTTAGTCAACCACCGATGATGGCTTATAAGAGAGCGAGATCCATTCGAGATATAGTGGTCAAGGCAGATGTGGGACCATTAGTAGTCAAATCACAGGGCAGGTTGACTCCATTGCGTGTAGGCACCTTTCTGTGCCTCCATTGTGTTAATTGTCAACTTGTCATCAAAGGCAAAGAATTTACCCACCCTATGAGGGGGACACCTATTAAGTTACGCCATTATGCAACATGTGATTCAAGTTTTGTGGTTTATGGGTTAAAATGCCCATGTGGTAAATTTTATGTGGGCGAGCCCACTCGTCCTGTTAAAGAACGTATTGGCAAATATCGATCAACCATTAAGGTTGCCTTTGAACGCGGTGGAGCTCAGTCTGCCCTAGTGTCCCCAGTGGCCCAACATTTTTGGGAGGCTAAACACTCTGCAGGCCAACTTAGATTTTTGGTCTTGGAAGTCGTTGAAAGGTCCAGACGTGGTGGTGATCGTCAGGCATATCTCTTAAAGAGAGAGGCCTTTTGGATAAAATTTTTGAACACATTGGCTCCCCATAGCATGAACCTTGAGTATCTTCCATAATTCCCCTCTTTATTTATACATTTTCTATCTACATATTTCATGATTGATTTAGTTATTTATTTTAAATGTAATTACAATATTGATTTTTTTTTTTTTTTTCTAGCCTCTCAAGCTACTTGGTGTGGAAAGCTTCTTTATCACTTTTTGGGTAAAGGTAACTGGAGATGGGCTGTCTGCTTCTCTAATTTTTCTATTTTCTAAACACTATTGGCAGTCTTATGTGCGCATCAATATAGGTATTCTTTCTATTGTTTTTCCGCGTTGGATGCGGATGTCATTATGTATGCACCTCTGGTATCTATGGGTAGCCTTCCGCATTGAGTGTGAGGGTTGCGGATTTTTGTCAGCATGAGGTTGTGCGCATGTTACTGGTCAATTTTCCGCTTTGTTTACGGAGGTTGCGTAGTTTCTTCCGCATTGGATGCGGAGGATGTGCTGCACATACTGTCAATTTCTGGATTAGTTAGACATAAGGGTTAGGTCGCTTGTTGCGACTACTTTTCCGCATATGATGCGGAGGAAGTGACGCATACGCTGTCTTTCTCCGGATTGGTTAGACATAAGGGTTTAGTTATCTGTTGCGGCCGCTTTTCCGCATATGATGCGGAGGAGGTGATCCATGCGTTCTAGCATGGTTTTTGCCATGGTGTAACGATCGGTGTCAGCTCGCAGAGAGAATCTGATTATTGGTGATTTGCAGTATCACCAAGAATGCAGATGTATACCTGATTATGGATGATCTGCAGAATCACCAATAATACAGATATAGTACTAACCTCTGGACACCTCTAGATATATATGGTGAGTGTTTGGTGCAACAGTATGACTTTGAGCAACCCACCTGATGAACAGGTGACCCTAAGCAGTACAGAAGACACTGCTATGGAGAGCACAGAAACCTTCCAGCAGCCTGAAACTCTCCAAGGGGTGGAGTCAGGCTGAAGGTAGGAAGGACCAGAGAGTGAGTGACACCTGAAGGTGGATGTCACTGACTGATCTTGGAGACTATCTCTTAAGTGGAGAGAGATAGCTCTCGAGGTCTGGCAAGCCAGGTCGGCAACACACAGACAGATAAAGTATAAAGACAGAAGGCTGATTCGGTATCCAAGACAGGCAGGGTTTGGCAACGTGATATCAGATGTGCGTGGTACCGAATCAGAAAGCAGAGGGATAGTCAGGAAAGCAACAGGTCATAACAAATATCAAACAATGCCTAGTCTTGGGTGTGAGGTCCGTGGTCTCTACAACCTGGAACTAGTCTGAAGTATAACAGAATGAGAACACAAGTTCCCTAGTCTTGGGTGTGAGGTCCGTGGTCTCTACACCCTGGAACTAGTCTGAAGTATAACAGAATAATAACACAAGTAATCTGGCTCAGTGTGAATTCCCAGGTCCTCCTGGTTCAAACACACTGTAGGATCTGACTAATGTCTGAGTGCTTCCACGTAGTGATAGCAACGGCAGACAACTAGAGTGGCCAGCAGTAACCATATATAGTGCATTGCTCTCTGGCGCCACCCTGAAGTGATCAACCAATGACTACCAGCTCTGAGGTCAGCTGACCGGCCTGGTCAGCTGATCCCTCCTTGGCCATCATAAAAGTTCTGCCTTTCAGCGCGCGCACATTCCTAAACCTGTGTGAACTAACAGGCTCAGCCACACTAGCTGCACGCTGCTGCGTGCAAACCGCCGCGCTAGACGCGGAACCAGCCGCCTTACTGCCATTACATGCGGCAGCTTTTTCGCATTCTGCCATGTCACTAGATGCACGCTTCCGCGTGCAGACCGCCGCGTTGGATGCGGAATCAGCCGCCTTGCTGTCAGTGCACGCGGCAGCTTTTCTGCGTTTTCTCACACATGGGAAGTTAATGGTTATTTGTTGTTGTGTTAGTTACATCATTTCCCTTTCAGCCTTCCACTCTGTATTAGATTAGATTAAAGGGAACCAGAGGCCCCAGAAAAAAGATTCTATACATACCTGGGGCTTCCTCCATCCCCATACGCACGGATCGCTCCCACGCCGCCGTCCTCCGCTTCCTGTATCAGCCAGTTCCGGGTCCCATAGTTTCGGCCAGTCGGCGGCAGCACGCGGCCAATTGTCTGCATCACATGGGCTCCCGACGTACCCTTATGCGTGCGGCTGCATACTGCGCAGCCGTACGCGTAAGGTTATGGAGGGAGCCACTGCTCATGCGGACAATTGGCCGCGTCCGCCGGAAGTGACGGAACCCGGTACTGGCGGATCCAGGAAGCGGAGGACGGCGTGTGAGGTCCCTGGTCTCTACATCCTGGAACTAGTCTGATGTATAACAGAATGATAACACAAGTTCCCTAGTCTTGGGTGTGAGGTCCGTGGTCTCTACACCCTGGAACTAGTCTGAAGTATAACAGAATAATAACACAAGTAATCTGGCTCAGTGTGAATTCCCAGGTCCTCCTGGTTCAAACACACTGTAGGATCTGACTAAGGTCTGAGTGCTTCCACGTAGTGATCGCAACGGCAGACAACTTGAGTGGCCAGCAGTAACCATATATAGTGCATTGCTCTTTGGCACCTCCCTGAAGTGATCAACCAATGGCTACCAGCTCTGAGGTCAGATGACCGGCCTGGTCAGCTGATCCCTCCTTGGCCATCATAAAAGTTCTGCCTTTCAGCGCGCGCATTCCTAAACCTGTGTGAACTAACAGGCTCAGCCACACTAGCTGCACGCTGCTGCGTGCAGACCGCCGCGCTGGACGCGGAACCAGCCGCCTTACTGTCGTTACATGCGGCGGCTTTTCCGCGTTCTGCCATGTCACTAGATGCACGCTTCCGCGTGCAGACCGCCGTGTTGGACGCGGAATCAGCCGCCTTGCTGTCAGTACACGCGGCGGCTTTTCCACGTTTTCTCACAGTGCCCCCCCCTCCCGAGGAGTGGACTCTGGACATCTCCTACCCGGCTTCCCAGGATGCAAGTTATGGAATTCCTTTTTCAACTCCTCTGCGTGCATACGACAGTCTGGCACCCAAGTTCTTTCCTCTATGCCATACCCCTTCCAGTGAACCAAATACTGCACGGAGTTCTGCACAAGCCGTGAGTCCAGAATCTTCTCAGTTTCATACTCAGGTTGGTCATCAATCAACACGGGGGGGGGGGGGAGGAATCCACGTGCACTGCCAGCTTGAGCAAGGACACATGAAATGGTATCACACCTCGCATGCTGGTAGGGAGATCAATGGCATAAGTGACATTGTTGATTTTCCTGGTTACTGGAAAAGGACCCACAAATCTAGGACCTATCTTGGGTGACAGTTGCTCTAGAGCCAAATGTCGAGTGGACACCCAGACCAAGTCTCCTGGAAAAAATTCCCATTCAATGGAACGTCTCTTCTCGGCCTGATTTGTTTCTGGTTCTGAAAAACCCTCCCCAGATTTCTTTCAACCATTCCCCAAATCTGTTTTAAAGACTTCTGCCAGCTCTCCAGTGCTGTAAACTGGGTAGAAGCCACTGGCAATGGGGTGAACTTGGGTAACCTTCCCGTTACCACCTGAAATGGGGAAAATCCTGAGGAGGAACTCTTCAGATTGTTGTGTGCAAATTCTGCAACCGGCAAAAATTTGACCCAGTCGGTTTGTGCATCTGCAACATAACATCTCAGAAATTGTTCCAGAGACTGGTTCGTTCTTTCGGTCTGGCCATTGGTCTGTGGGTGGTAGCCTGATGAAAAAGAAAGCTCCATGTCTAACTGATGGCAGAATGCCCTCCAAAACTTGGAAACAAATTGGACTCCCCGATCTGACACTATATTTTCCGGAATGCCATGCAGCCGGAAAACATGCTGGATGAAGAGATCGGCCAATTCCTGGGCCGAGGGGAGTCCTTTCTGGGGGACAAAATGGGCCATCTTACTGAATCGATCGACTACCACCCAAATGACCGTCATGCCCTCAGACCTGGGAAGCTCGCCCACAAAATCCATGGACAAATGGGTCCATGGTTCACTTGGAACTGGCAGAGGCTGCAATGTTCCAACAGGTGCCTGACGGGAGGGTTTGCTCCTAGTACACACTGCACATTCCCTCACATACTCCTTGCAGTCAGTTGCCAATGACGGCCACCAAGCACATCTAGTAATGAGATCTTGAGTTCTGGTGGCCCCAGGATGCCCAGCATTCTTGTGGGAATGGAACAGCTGCAATATTTGTAAGCGAAAAGGCAATGGTACAAACGTGACCCCCTCAAGCTTCCCCTCTGGTACATCTTGTTGGAATGGACCCACTGTGACTGACCAGTCTTTCCAGGTCTCAGTGGCTGCTAGAACCATCTTTTGAGGAACAATGGTTTCTGGGTCTGCGGGCTGTGCTGTCTCGGGCTCAAAACATCTGGACAAGGCATCAGCCTTGATGTTCTTACTACCAGGGGTATACGTGATTACAAATCTGAATCTTGAGAAAAATGACCACCGGGCCTGTCGGGGGCTAAGTCTCTTAGCGCCTTCAATGTACTCCAAATTCTTGTGGTCAGTGTAAACCGTAATGGTATGTTCTGCCCCTTCTAGCCAATGTCGCCATTCCTCAAAGGCCAATTTGATGGCTAGACGTTTCCTATTACCTATGTCTTATTTTTTCTCTGCGGGTGAAAATCTACGGGAGAAATAGGCACAAGGATGCAGTTTTCCCTGCAAACCGGAACGCTGAGACAGCACAGCCCCTACCTCTGAGGCATCTACCTCCACGATAAAGAGGAATGAGATGTCAACATGTCTCAGTATGGGTGCAGAACAGAACAGTTTCTTCAGGGTGGAGAAAGCAGCATGGGCCTCAGGGGACCAGTGGTGAGTGTCTGCCCCTTTTTTGGTGAGACTGGTGAGAGGTGAAATCACCATAGAGTACCCCTTTATGAACCTCCTATAGTAGTTGGCAAACACCAGGAATCTCTGGAGAGCTTTCAGCCCTACAGGTTGGGGCCACTCCAAGACAGCTGAAACTTTCCCAGGGTCCATAGAGAGGCCAGAGGTCGAAATTATGTACCCCAGAAAGGCGACAGAGGTCACTTCGAAAATGCACTTCTCCAATTTAGCATACAGCATATTTTGTCTTAATTTTCGCAACACAAACTTAACATTCTTTCTGTGTTCTGAGAGGTTGGACGAGAAAATTAGAATGTCGTCTAAATACACCAAGACGGATTTGCCCAATACCTCTCTGAACACTTCATAGATCAACTCTTGGAAGACGGCCGGGGCGTTACACAACCAGAAGGGCATCAGTAGGTACTCGTAATGCCCATCGGGCGTGTTAAAGGCCGTCTTCCATTCATCACCGTCCCTGATGCGCACAAGATTGTATGCACCCCTTAAATCCAGTTTCGAGAAAATTTAAGCACTGGTGACTTGGGTAAACAAATCGTCTATCAAAGGCATGGGATAACGATTCTTTACTGTAATTTTATTTAGGCCGACCGATAATCAATGCATGGACGGAGGCCTCCATCCTTCTTTTTCACAAAAAAGAACCCGGCCCCTGCTGGAGACCGAGAAGGACGAATAAAACCCTTAGCTAGATTTTCTCTGATGTATTCTTGCATGGCTAATTTCTCGGGCCCCGACAGATTATAGAGATGACCTCTAGGGGGCATACAACCAGATCTGAGATCAATGGGGCAATCAAAAGGACGGTGGGGAGGAAGTTTGTCGGCTGACTTAGGACAAAACACGTCCGCAAATTCTGAATACTGATCTGGCAATCCCTCCATGTGAATCTTGGTTTCACCTCATGTTACCCTCTCTAGACGATAACAATGGGTAGACCAGCTCGTTAGCTGACCTGTAGCCCAATTGATCTGAGGCGAGTGAAGTTGTAACCATGGCATACCAAGAATGATCGTGGAGGTTGTCATTCACAACACCAGAAACTGCAAATGCTCTCTATGTAACACCCCTACCGTAACTCTTAACTCAGGGGTTTGAGACAGAGGGTGGTTACTCTGCAGGGAGGAGTCATCCACTGCAGTGACCAGAATCGGTTGCTTCAATGGGGAAATTGGAATTCCCAATTTCTTAGCAAATTCATAATCCATAAAGTTGGCTGCTGAGCCAGAGCCAATGAAGGCTTCAGTGGTTTCTGTCTTATCCTTCCAAGATATAGTACAAGGGAGGAGCAAACGTTTATCATCTAGAGGTAACGACTGCGCGCCTAGGGTATTACCTCTGACTACACCTAGGCGGCAGCGTTTCCCGACTTCTTGGGACAATTCTGCACTCTATGACCCCACTCTGCACAGTATAGACAGAGCTGCTCTGTTTCTCTGCGCCTCCGTTCCACCCGAGACAATCTCGATCGACCAATCTGCATTGGTTCTGGTGGAGGCGAAGCAGATGGAGGTGCCACGTAGGACACATATCTCACATTGTTCCTACCCCGAGTCTGCCTTTGGTAACGTAAGCGACGATCAACCCTGATGGCAAAAGATATGGCCTCATCGACAGATTTCGGCTCAGGATGACTTAGCATTAGCTCTGAGACCGCATCTGACAGTCCTGATTGAAAACAGTCTACGACCGCAAATGAGCCCCATCTAGCTGAAACTGCCCATTTTCTAAACTCAGCTGCGTAAACTTCCACCGGATCCCTGCCCTGCCGCAAAGTCTTGAGCTTCCGCTCAGCGGTAGAGGCAATGTCCGGATCATCATAAATTATAACCATGGCTTTAAAAAATGCTTCAACCGAGGCTAGAGCCTCATTCCCTGGCTGAAGATTATATGCCCAGGTCTGGGAATCCCCTGACAATAGTCTTAATAAACGTAATTCTTTGTGCTACCGTTCCTGAAGAATTAGGTCTCAACTCAAAGTACGATAACACTCGATTTCTGAAGTTCTGAAAGTCAGATTTATGGCCAGAAAACCTTTCAGGTACAGACATGCGTATGTCTGTGCTAAGAGGAGATCGCACTGTATCCACAGCCGTCTGTAAGGTTTGTGCAGACCCAGACAAGGCATTGATCTGGATCTGATGATCGTCCAGCACTCGGATGAAATTTTCCACCGAAGTGGTGAGTGCATCCAGACGGCTGTTGAGTGCGTCCATTTGGGTTTGGTCTGCCGTTCCGTAACGATCGGTGTCAGCTCGCAGAGAGAATCTGATTATTGGTGATCTGCAGTATCACCAAGAATGCAGATGTATACCTGATTATGGATGATCTGCAGAATCACCAATAATACAGATATAGTACTAACCTCTGGACACCTCTAGATATATATGGTGAGTGTTTGGTGCAACAGTATGACTTTGAGCAACCCACCTGATGAACAGGTGACCCTAAGCAGTACAGAAGACACTGCTATGGAGAGTACAGAAACCTTCCAGCAGCCTGAAACTCTCCAAGGGGTGGAGTCAGGCTGAAGGTAGGAAGGACCAGAGAGTGAGTGACACCTGAAGGTGGATGTCACTGACTGATCTTGGAGACTATCTCTTAAGTGGAGAGAGATAGCTCTCGAGGTCTGGCAAGCCAGGTCGGCAACACACAGACAGATAAAGTATAAAGACAGAAGGCTGATTCGGTATCCAAGACAGGCAGGGTTTGGCAACGTGATATCAGATGTGCGTGGTACCGAATCAGAAAGCAGAGGGATAGTCAGGAAAGCAACAGGTCATAACAAATATCAAACAATGCCTAGTCTTGGGTGTGAGGTCCGTGGTCTCTACAACCTGGAACTAGTCTGAAGTATAACAGAATGAGAACACAAGTTCCCTAGTCTTGGGTGTGAGGTCCGTGGTCTCTACACCCTGGAACTAGTCTGAAGTATAACAGAATAACACAAGTAATCTGGCTCAGTGTGAATTCCCAGGTCCTCCTGGTTCAAACACACTGTAGGATCTGACTAATGTCTGAGTGCTTCCACGTAGTGATAGCAACGGCAGACAACTTGAGAATGGCCAGCAGTAACCATATATAGTGCATTGCTCTCTGGCGCCACCCTGAAGTGATCAACCAATGACTACCAGCTCTGAGGTCAGCTGACCGGCCTGGTCAGCTGATCCCTCCTTGGCCATCATAAAAGTTCTGCCTTTCAGCGCGCGCGCGCATTCCTAAACCTGTGTGAGCTAACAGGCTCAGCCACACTAGCTGCACGCTGCTGCGTGCAAACCGCCGCGCTGGACGCGGAACCAGCCGCCTTACTGTCATTACATGCGGCAGCTTTTCCGCATTCTGCCATGTCACTAGATGCACGCTTCCGCGTGCAGACCGCCGCGTTGGATGCGGAATCAGCCGCCTTGCTGTCGGTGCACGCGGCAGCTTTTCCGCGTTTTCTCACACATGGGAAGTGAATGGTTATTTGTTGTTGTGTTAGTTACATCATTTCCCTTTCAGCCTTCCACTCTGTATTAGATTAGATTAAAGGGAACCAGAGGCCCCAGAAAAAAGATTCTATACATACCTGGGGCTTCCTCCATCCCCATACGCGTGGATCGCTCCCACGCCGCCGTCCTCCGCTTCCTGTATCAGCCAGTTCCGGGTCCCGTAGTTTCGGCCAGTCGGCGGCAGCACGCGGCCAATTGTCTGCATCACATGGGCCCCCGACGTACCCTTACGCGTGCGGCTGCATACTGCGCAGCCGTACGCGTAAGGGTATGGAGGGAGCCCCTGCTCATGCGGACAATTGGCCGCGTCCGCCGGAAGTGACGGGACCCGGTACTGGCGGATCCAGGAAGCGGAGGACGGCGGCGTGGAAGCGATCCGTGTGTATGGGGCTGGAGGAACCCCCAAGTATGTATAGAATCTTTTTTCTGGGGCCTCTGGTTCCCTTTAAGCTCAGGTGTGCTTTTAATTGAGCATGCTCAGTACTATCTTTGCAGGTATTTAAGCCCCATTCATTTGTTGAGCAGTTACCACCCTGTTTGGATGTCCTGCTCCCATGCTGCTCTTTGTTTAATCGATCTTGTGGTAATTATTATTTATTTGATTTATTGACTGGTGTTATCTGAGGAGATGAATTGACTTTGACCGCTATGGTTATTTAGTTATTGGTTTTTAGTTTTTTGCTGTTAATTCATCTATTTTTCATAATTTATTTTTGTTCATTTGGTTCCTGCATTTATCCATAGGTAGTCTATCCTGGGTTTGTATTTGTCAAGATGAGTCTATCCTGTAATTCAATTGTGCAGGTATAGGTTATTTTGTGTATTATTTTATTGTTTTTCACTCCATCTTCTCCCTATTTTTTCACGTGCACGGTCATTTAGGTGATGTCTCACCTTTTTACCCTTTTTCATGTTATTAGGTGTTCCTTTATTCACTTTATATTTTATTTCATGTTATTAAGGGTTTTTCTACTCTATACTTTCTTGGTGTTTTCTTTACTTAACCTCCTTGGCGGTCTGATTCTTTCCAGATTTTAGGGTCTAAAAGCGGTGCAATTTTTTTCCACTCTTTCAGACCCTAAAACCTGAAAAAAATCATTCTGGCAGGGAGATCTGCAGCAAAAAAAAAAAAAAAGTACCTTCCTGGGCTCCTGTGCTGCAGTTTTCTCTTTGCCCACAAGATGGCGCTAATATACATATAAACGAACTTCTCTATATTTCTCTAATATAGAGAAGTTCGTTTTCAATATTAGCCCCGCCCCCGATGACGTCACGCTGCCACCACCGCTCTGCTGCTGCCACCACGGCTGCGCTGCTCCAACTGGCTGCCGGGTCCCCGGAAGAATAGCGGGGACATGGGGGATCCCGGCGGCCAGGGAAAGACCCCACACTGCCGGGGAGAGAGGCTGGAGTCCCGCTGCGCAGCGAGATCGTGCGCGGGACTCCAAAACTACAGGTAAAGCTCTGCAATGCCTACCCCGACCTGAGCTCGGGATCACCGCTAATAGCTTCTTTTTTCTACCCCGAGCTCAGGTCGGGAAAACCGGCAAGGAGGTTAAAGGGGAATTACCCTTTTTGATTGTATTACAATTTTTTAATTGCATTGTTTTTATACTTTGTAGATGTTCACTGTATATATAAAGGCCTGAAGAAGGGTTACCAACCCGAAACAAATCGATGTTGTTGCCTTTTGTCAATCAGCTATATGCACTCTTTTACGTGATTATATAGTTTTTGTATACAAATTTCTGTACTTTTTTGCAAATTAAAAAGAAAAAGTATTTTTTAAATTTTTTGGTTTCCTGTGTCTTTAGTATATCCCTGATTATTATTTAGATTTTGCTTGGTGTTTGGTGCACCTGCAGGGATTTATTTTGTTTTTTGTTTCTCCCAAATACATTAACTAATAAACAGGTTTTTGTCAATGGGCTTCGGTAATTTACAGAACTTCTACCGCATCTGTGAACATTTTTATGAATTAGCACACAAGTTTAAAATACCGGATGCTGTATTTTTCCGACCAGATTTTTTTTTCTTTTTCCTGCACAGCCTTTGTATTTGTAGCCTTTGTATCTTCCTCCTTGTACTGTGTAGCAATTCCTTATGCAGTAACTTTGCTTGCATGTAAAAATGACACCTGTTAAAAAAAAAAGGTGCCAGATAGTCCCTATTACATTTTTTGTTTAGGAAAATGGGCGCTGAGGTTAAATGTTTATAATAGTGATACTGTTGTACTATTTGTTAATTTCAGGGCTGTGGAGTCGGATTATTTTTGTACCAACTCTGACTCCTCAGTTTATGAAACCACCAACTCCAGGTACCCAAAATTGCTCTGACTCCTACTCCACAGCCCTTGCAGGGCTATGGAGTGGGTACAAAAATCTAGCAACGTCTCTAGTTTATGAAGCCTCTGACTCCAGGTACCCAAAAATTTCTGACTCAAACTCTGACTCCACAGCCCTGGTTCATTTACCAATATTTTACTTCTTCATTCATTTAATAAAGTGTAATATTTGCTAATATTTACTATGACCTAACTGTTCCTTACTCTTAAACAGAACCATTCCCTGGTGGTGCATATCTATGGGCAACTGAAATCTTATGAAACGCAGGTTTTGCTTATACATGGAGGCTTTCAATTTAAATTAATAACATGCAAAAGGGAGCACATAGCAACAAACAGGACATTTGAAAATGTTTCCTGTATTTATTTATTTTTTTGCACTTTGCTGTCTATTTCAGGTACCAGGTGCTGGTCTTATCTATAGCAGACTGATCATGGCTCATATGCTACTGTGTGTGTGTGTGTGTGTGTGTGTGTGTGTGTGTGTGTGTGTGTGTGTATAAATTATAATATTCGAATCTAGCACAGGGGTCCCCAACCACCGGTCCGCGGCCCATTGCTGGTCTGTGGGACGTTTGCAGGTAGGCCGTGGGACTGTCCTCTTGGCCCCCCTGCAGCCACCGCTGCTGTTACCTTAGCCTGCCGCTTCCTTATATTCCCCTCTCATGCGTGCAACTGATTCCCAGCAGTGCGCCCGGCGGCTGCTGTCTGAGGAGGCAGGAAGCAGGGCAGCAGCTTCCTGTAGCGGCAATGTGTATCACCGTTACTATGGGAACCGCTCTCTCCTGCTTCTGCCTCATCACAGCAGCCGCAGGGCGCGCTGCTGGGAATCAGTTGTATGCATTAGACGGGAATAAAAGGAAGCGGCCGCCGGCTAAGGTAACAGCAGCGGCAGCCGCGGGGAGGGGGGCTATACTGGGTTACTATACTAGCTATACTGGGCACTATACTGGGCACAATACTGGGTCACTATACTAGCTATACTGGGTCGCTATACTGGGCACTACACTAGCTATACTGGGGTAACTATACTAGCCATACTGGAGTAACGAAACTCCCTATACTGGGGCAACTATGCTAGCTATGCTGCCGCACCTATCCCTTCCCCCCGTAACCCGCTGTGCACGACACTGTCCACTAGGGCGCCGACCACCACACAAAATTTGTTCAGAAAGTGGTCCCCGGTCCAGAAAAGGTTTGGGGACCCCTGATCTAGCAAATTACATGGTCAGACTATGACTAAATTCTAAAACTCACTATAATCAGTACCACTGAAGATTGAATCAATGCTCAATTATGAATGTATGATTAGCATTCTCAAATCTTAAGATTTTTATTTTTTTTAAATGACCTATTGAATTTCTTCTGATCTTACAGGAACACCACAAAGCCTTTATAAGAGGCCATTTCGTCTTGCAAGCTACTAGACAGAAAACTAAAAAGAAAATCCCACTAGTAGTACAAGCTCTAGTTGAGCAACAGAAAAAAAAGAAGCTATTCATAAAATAACCCCTCCCTTAACCACTTCAATTTTGGCACATCAACTGTGTCACTATTGATACAGCAATAGACCAGATACATTTCACTACTTGTTTTTAGCCCTTTTATCTTAGTAGATGTTTGGTCCTAGTTGGTCTGGATTATATAGTGCGTAAGAACACAGTGCTGTTTCTGATAATTGTTGGTAGATGACCTAACTAATACCCTACTGTTCTACCGTTTTATACCCTCTATTCAATACCAATTCCCTCTTTCCTTCCTGAGGGCTCTAACCCACTAGAGCGATTTTTCTGAGCGTTTAGGGAGCGATTCAAACCGCTAGCGATTTCCCTAAACGCTCAGCTGATAATGGATGGGCTAAATTCCACTGGAGCGATTGCGATTACCAAATTGCAAAACGCAGGACATGCAGCATTTATCGCATTTAGCGATTCTGCATTGTAAAGTATATAAACTCTGGCATAATCGCTCATCAAAACCTGCACAGAGCGATTTTGCTAGCGTTTTGAAGTTACTGCACACTGTAACAAAAGTAAAATTGAAAAGACCAATCAGAAGTAAAACCGCTAATTGCTACACAACTGCTGGCAAATTGAATACAATTTTAAAATCGCTACTGAAAACGCTCATGAAATCGCTTGCAAACCGCTCGTACAAAACGATAGTGTTTTGTAGTGGGTTCCAGGCCTAAGTATGTGGCCTGCCCCTTGGCAATCTGTTTGTCACACCTGTTTTTTGTTTGGCAATGCAAGTAAGATGCTGGTTCATCAGTTCTTCCCAACCAGAAGCATAAAAACCTAGCTTTCTGACCTCCTCTCCATGCCATTACTGATTGGAGGCACAAGCGCAGTGCTCCTTAACCTCCCTGGCAGTACGCAGATGCGGTGGCTGCGTCCGCAGGAGGGATTTTTTTTTTTATTCAAAGTGTTTTTTGAATGTTAGCTAGCTACTAGGCTACCTAACTGTGGCCCCCAAGTCCCCCGACACCGGTCTGGCCCCAACCCCCCCCCCCCCAATCGCCACCGGCAACACTCACCCGTTCGCGGTCCCGCGAGAGCTGCAGCTTCCAAATTCGCTATGACTATACAACTATCCTAGTAGTTTTGACCTGATTTTCTATAAGAGCACAGTGCTCTAATTGATAAATGTTGGCATATAAGTTTCTAAATGGCTCAGATTTTGCTCTTATACCTAATCATGCCCTCTATTCTATGACAGTTTACTCAGTTTTTCCTTTTTTTTTGTTTTTGTTACATGACCCGCTCCATTAATTTATTTCCACACACCTGTTTTAAGTCAAGCACTCATTGTATTGCTGCTTACGCCCCCCCCCCCCCCCCCCACACACACACACACACACTTCCCTATTTATAATAGTTACAGATTATAGTGCCTTCTATAAAGTGACCACCAACACAACACACTACAATGCTACATGCTGAAGCCAGCCTAGCATGTACCATTATAATATACCCAGGAGAAAAATGATCTCTCTCTCTCTCTCTCTCTCTCTCTCTCTCTCTCTCTCTCTCCTTCTCTCTCTCCTTCTCTCTCTCCTTCTCTCTCTCCTTCTCTCTCTCCTTCTCTCTCTCCTTCTCTCTCTCCTTCTCTCTCTCCTTCTCTCTCTCCTTCTCTCTCTCCTTCTCTCTCTTCTCTCTCTTCTCTCTCTTCTCTCTCTCTCCCTCTCTCTCTCTCTCTCTCTCTCTCTCTCTCTCTCTCTCTCTCCCTCCCCCTCTCCCACGGATACCGGCAGAATTTCACAGGCAATTTCGGAATTCCGCCGGATTGAAAAAGCAATTCCGTTCCAACCAAACGGAATGACCAATTTCCACCCAAAATTGCGGAAAATACAATTCCGTGAAAAGCGGTGACCATCCATACTAGAGAGAGAGAGAGAGATGAATCTACATGGCTATCTGGGGTTCTCATCGGACAACTGTTGAACACAAAAGGTAAGGCCATGTCTGGGTGGGCTTGAACCACCAACCTTTCAGTTAACAGCCAAACGCACTAACCAATTGTGCCACAGAGACTGTGTACCACAAAGACTGTGCACGCAGTTTCTGTTGAATGATGTTATGGGGATGTATGTGTGTCTTTTGGAGGGAGGAAGTAAGTCTGCCCCTAGAAGTTTCAGCATGTAGTGTTGGTGGTATAATGGTTAGGATAGGAGCCTACCAAGCGGTAGGCCTGGGTTTGATTCCTGGCCAATGTATGTGAGTTGGCTTTTGACATCCTACAAATCCCTAAGGAAGCTCATTTTTCTCTTGGATATATCACAATGGTACATGCTAGGCTGGCTTCAGCATGTAGCATTGTAGTGTGTTGTGTGGTGGTATAATGGTTAGGATAGCAGCCTACCAAGCGGTAGGCCTGGGTTCGATTCCCGGCCAATGTATGTGAGTTGGCTTTTGACATCATACAAATCCCTAAGCAAGCTCATTTTTCTCTTGAATATATCATAATGGTACATGCTAGGCTGGCTTCAGCATGTAGTGTTGGTGGTGTTATAGCGGTGAGGAGAGCTGCCTACCAAGCACTAGACCTGGGTTCGATTCTCGGCCAATGTATGTAAGCTGGCTTTTGAAATCCTACAATTCTCTGGAGGACAAGACTCTCCTCCGGAGGAGGAAGGGAATAAGGAAGTCTGTCGAGCAGAAATTCTTATTAGGCAGAAAGCAGTTTAGTGGGAAAAAAATTAGCATTCCGCGGAATTTCAAATTTTTCAGCGGAAGTTCCGCCATAGTTATATAGCAATTTCATTCCGTCACAACGGAACGGAATTGCCAAATTCCGGCCGGAACCCAGCAGCCATCCCTAGCAGGCACACATCCTGTAGCAACGCGCTGCAGACTTTGCATCGGGAATGCGGCGGTTTGGATACTTCCGGTACACCGCATCACAGTTTGCAGGTCTCCATAGACTTGCATTATTAACTTTTCACAGTGTTTGCCTTAAAAAATTTTTTTTTAAAAAAGCAGAGGTTGCCAAGTTACAAAAGATAACTAATAGCAAATATGTCTTTGATAAAGCAGTTCAGCTTTCAAATGCCACTCCTGTTGAGAACAGACATTGGCCTCAATTCACTAAGATCATGCTAGAGATAATAAAGCAAGAGAAAACTTACCTCCACACGTGAGAGAGTTATCTTACCTCTTCATTCCTTAAGTTACCTCTCCTGTAGTTAATTTACCTCCCCTTTTTCTTTTTAAAGAGAACCCGAAGTGGGTTTGAAGAATATTATCTGCATACAGAGGCTGGATCTGCCTATACAGCCCAGCCTCTGTTGCTATTCCAAACCCCCCTAAGGTCCCCCTGCACTCTGCAATCCCTCATAAATCACAGCCACGCTGCTGACAAACAGCTTGTCAGAGCTGGCTGTGTTTATCTCTATAGTGTCAGTCTGCTGCTCTCCCCGTCTCCTGCAGAACTCCAGTCCCCGCCTGCATCCCTTCCCTCCCTGCTGATTGGAGGGAAGGGACGGGGGCAGGGACCGGAGCTATGCAGGAGGCGGGGGAGCAGCTGAGACTGACACTACAGATGTAAACACAGCCTCACAGCATGGCTGTGATTTATGAGGGATTGCAGAGTGCAGGGGGACCTTAGTGGGGTTTGGGATAGCAACAGAGGCTGGGCTGTATAGGCAGATCCAGCCTCTGTATGCAGATAACATTCTTTAAACACACCTCGGGTTTTCTTTAAGCAATACCAGAAGCCTGGCAGCCCTGCTTATCTATTTGGCTGCAGTAGTGTCTGAGTCACACCAGAAACAAGCATGCAGCTAATCTTGTCAGATATGACAATAATGTCAAACACCTGATCAACAACAACATCAAATAACATTTGTAAAGCGCTTTTCTCCCATAGGACTCAAAGCGCATGATCTGCTGCATGGCTTGTTCAGGGTCTATGGCTAAAAGTATTAGGAGCAGCAGGATAGCTAGGCAACTGGCATGGTTTAAAAGGAAATAAATATGGCAGCCTCCATATCCCTCTTACTACAGTTGTATTTTAATGGTTAGTGTAAGGGAAAAACATCAGGTGACATAGGTTAGGAATTAACAGCATTTTAAGAAAGAAGAGGTTATGGTGCGTACACACGCACTACTATAAGGAACGACGGGTCCGTCGGACCCTCCGCTGGGCGGGCGTTCCAGCGATAGTAGAGCGTGTGTACAGTCTGTCTGGAGACTGATAAGGCTATTTCTGAGCGAAATAGCCTTATCAGTCTACAAAGCGTATTATACAGGCTGCCTCCTGCTCTGGTGGTCCCAGTGATCGAGGGACCACCAGGGCAGGCTGCAGCCCACCCTGTCTGCACCCAAGCACACTGATCTGCCCCCTGATCGCCCACAGCACCCCTCAGAACCCCCCCAGACCCTGTTTGCGCCCAATCCCCCCCCTAATCACCCATCAGTCACTCCCTGTCACTGTCATCGCTATTTTTAGATTAGGTCCTAAACTGCCCCCTGGGGCTCCTGACCACCCCCCCCCACCCTCAGATCCTCCCCAGACCCCCCCCCCCCGTGTGCTGTATACATCTATTCTCCCCTGTGATCACCTGTCAATCACCCATCACTCACCACCTGTCACTGCCACCCATCAGCTCAGACCCTAACCTGCCCCTTGTGGGCACCTGATCACCCCGCCCACACCCTCAGATTGCCCGCAGACCCACCCTTAGATCACCTCCGAAAGTGCATTGTTTACATCTGCTCTCCCCTCTAATCACCCACCAATCACCCCGTCACCACCTGTCACTGCTACCCACCAGATCAGACCCTAATCTGCCCCTTGCGGGCACCCAATCACCCACCCACACCCTCAGATAGCTCCCCAGACCCCCTCTGATCAACTTGCCAGTGCATTGCTTGCATATATCCTGCCCTGTAATCACCTACTGATCACCTATAAATCACCCCGTCACCACCTGTCACTGCTACCCATCAGATCAGACTCTATTCTTCCCTTGTGGGCACCCAATCACCCGCCCACACCCTCAGATAGCCCCCCCCCAGACCCCTCTGATTAACTCATCAGTGCATTGCTTGCATATATTCTCCACTGTATAGCAGTAGGAGAACAGAGGCGCCAGCAGGATAAAAGCGGATAAAAACTTTAAAATTTGCTGGGAGGAAGCGGTGGACTCACCTCCATAAAGCAGACACGAAAGACTGTCTGAATAGTAGCAATCACATTTATTAACTAGTACCCCAAAACAGTGCAATGCGTTTCGCAGGCCCAGCCCGCTTCATCAGGCAATAAACATGGGGACAAGACAGAATTTCTGAGGCGCTACACCTGCTATTGCTGAAATTCTGTCTTGTCCCCATGTTTATTGCCTGATGAAGCGGGCTGGGCCTGCAAAACGCATTGCACTGTTTTGGGGTACTAGTTAATAAATGTGATTGCTACTATTCAGACAGTCTTTCGTGTCTGCTTTATGGAGGTAAGTCCACCGCTTCCTCCCAGCAAATTTTAAAGTTTTTATCCGCTTTTATCCTGCTGGCGCCTCTGTTCTCCTACTGCTATACCGTGTCCACCCCTGGTGGAGGGGTGATCTACCCCCTTTCGCATCTACAGAGAGCGACTTCTTATCCCTGAGTGAGGACAGGTCTAATCTCCTCACCTGCCTATACAGTGGTTGCCTTTGCGGTAACCCTTGTTTGTGAGTATAATTTTCTCACGATAACCTTTACTTCATTTATGCTTAACATACTACACTATATTGGGCTCTCGGTTTCTCTACACTTTATATTCTCCACTGTATTCACCTACTGATCACCTATCAATCACCCCGTCACCACCTGTCACTGCTACCCATCAGATCAGACCCTAATCTGCCCCTTGCGGGCACCCAATCACCCGCCCACACCTTCAGATAGCCCCCCAGACCCCCTCTGATCACCTCCCCAGTGCATTTACATCTGTTCTCCCCTCTAATCACCCACTGATCACGCATCAATCACCCCCTGTCACCACCGGTCACTGCTACCCATCCTACCCATCAAATTAGACCCTCATCTGCCCCTTGTGGGCACCCAATGACCCGCCCACACCTTCAGCTCGCCCTCAGATCCCTCCGATCTCTTCCCCAGTGCATTGCTTGCATCTATTCCCCCCTCTATTCACACCCTGAGACACCCATCAATCACCTCCTGTCACCCCCTAGTACACATACCCATCAGATTAGGCCCCAATTTGCCCCGTGTGGGCTCCTGATCACTGGGCCAAACCCTCAGATCCCCCTCAGACCCCCTTCCGATCACCTCCCCAGTGCATTGATTGCATCTATTCTCACCTCTAATCACCCCCGAGACACCCATCAATCACCTCCTGTCACCCCCTAGCACTCCTATCCATCAGATCAGGCCCTAATCTGCCCCCTGCGGGCTTTTGATCACCTGGCAAAACCCTCACCCGCCCCACCGCAGTGACAGAATTTTCTTTTCCTGATCACTGCTGGTACAACTTAATTGTGGCCGAGACCAACCGTTATGCCACACAATACGCAACCGCCAATCCAAGAAGCTACTATGCCCAGCCTTTTCGGTGGAAGCCACTTCAAGTTTCCGAACGTAATATTTTGGGGGCCTTCTCCTTAACATGGGTCTAGTCAAAAAGAATGTATTGCGGTCTTATTGGTCTACGCACCCAATATATCACATGCTCATGTTCTCTGCTGCCATGTCCAGGTCACGATTTGAGAACATCCTGCGCTTCCTGCACTTCAGTGCCAATACAACCTGTTATCTAAGAGGCCACCCTGCTTATGACCGGTTCCACAAAATTCAGCCCCTCACAGACCACCTGTCATCAAAATTTGCAGATGCTTATACCCTTGAACAGTCATTTTGGGGCATTTAGTTTCCAGACTACTCCTCACAGTTTTGGGCCCCTAAAATGCCAGGTCAGTATAGGAACCCCACAAGTGACCCCATTTTAGAAAGAAGACACCCCAAGGTATTCCGTTAGGTGTATGATGAGTTCATAGAAGATTTTATTTTTTGTCAAAAGTTAGCGGAAATTGATTTTTATTGTTTTTTTTTCAAAAAGTGTCATTTTTCACTAACTTGTGACAAAAAAATAAAATCTTCTATGAACTCACCATACACTTTACGGAATACCTTGGGGTGTCTTCTTTCTAAAATGGGGTCACTTGTGGGGTTCCTATACTGCCCTGGCATTTTAGGGGCCCTAAACCGTGAGGAGTAGTCTAGAAAACAAATGCCTCAAAATGACCTGTGAATAGGACGTTGGGCCCCTTAGCGCACCTAGGCTGCAAAAAAGTGTCACATGTGGTATCGCCGTACTCAGAAGTAGTATAATGTGTTTTGGGGGTATTTTTACACATACCCATGCTGGGTGGGAGAAATATCTCTGTTAATGGACAATTGTGTGTAAAAAAAAAAAAAAAAAATCATTTACAGAGATATTTCTCCCACCCAGCATGGGTATGTGTAAAAATACCCCCCAAAACACATTATACTATTTCTCTTGAGTACGGCGATACCACATGTGACACTTTTTTGCAGCCCAAAGTCCTATGAGCACCTTTAGGCTTTACAGGGGTGCTTACAATTTAGCACCCCCCAAAATGCCAGGACAGTAAACACACCCCACAAATGACCCCGTTTTGGAAAGCAGACATCCCAAAATATTCAGAGAGGGGCATGGTGAGTCCGTGGCAGATTTAATTTTTTTTTTTTTTGGTCACAAGTTAGTCGAAATGGAAACTTTTTATTTATTTTGTTTGTCACAAAGTGTCATTTTCCGCTAACTTGTGACAAAAAATAAAATCTTCTATGAACTCACCATGCCTCTCAGTGAATACTTTGGGATGTCTTCTTTCCAAAATGGGGTCATTTGGGGGGTATTTATTATTATTATTATTATTTATTGTATTTATACTATCCTGGAATTCTAGCCCCTCATGAAACCTGATAGGTGCTCATAAAAGTCAGAGATGCTTCAAAATGGGAAAATTCACTTTTGGCACCATAGTTTGTAAACGCTATAACTTTTACCTAAACCAATAAATATACACTTATTGGATTTTTTTTTATCAAAGACATGTAGCACAATAAATTTGGACAAAAATGTATATAGAAATTTTACTTTATTTGAAAAATGTCAGCGCAGAAAGTAAAAAAAAATAATCATTTTTTTGACAAAATTCATGTCTTTTTTCATGAATATAATAAAAACTAAAAATCACAGCAGCAATCAAATAGCACCAAAAGAAAGCTGTATTAGTGACAAGAAAAGGAGGTAAAATTCATTTAGGTGGTAGGTTGTATGACCGAGCAATAAACCATTAAAGCTGCAGTGGTCTGGATGGAAAAAAAGTGTCTGGTCCTTAAGGGGTTTTATGACTGCAGTCCTTAAGTGGTTAATATAGAGTTTTAATGTACAACTATTTTAGGGATGTTATCAGTGTTCCTATCGTCCAATCAGTATGATATCCGTAGTATATGGCCAACAGAAAGCATAACTGCAGCCAGGACAAATTGGTATATTGGTGTAAAAAGACAGTGGTAATCCGTTCATTGGATGATTGCAGCATGGTTGGTAGTGTAGCAGTGGTGAGGCTAAACATATATTTAAATGCTTGAGTTATGTTGGTGAGTTAAAGAGGAACTGTAACATGAAAAGATCCCCTGGGGGGTACTCACCTCGGGTGGGGAAGCCTCCGGATCCTAATGAGGCTTCCCACGCCGTCCTCCATCCATCAGGGGTCTCGCTGCAGCCCTCCGTGGAGTCCGGGCAGCGGTGACGTCAATATTTACCTTCCTGGCTCCTGCGCAGGCGCTCTGACGGCTGTCGGCTCCGAACTATACGGAAATACCCGATCGCCGTCGGGTCTGCTCTACTGCGCAGGCGCAAGTTTCCTGCGCCTGCGCAGTAGAGCGGACCCGAATGAGATCGGGTATTTCCGTGTAGTTCGGAATGGAAAGCCGCCACAGCGCCCCCGCTGGAGCCAGCAAAGGTAAATATTGAAATGACAGTCGGCACAGTCGCCGGCTGTTCGGAGGGCTGCGGCGAGACCCCCGTGGGACAGAGGACGGCGTGGGAAGCCTCATTAGGATCCGGAGGCTTCCCCCACCCGAGGTGAGTACCCCCCAGGGGATCTTTTGAATGTTACAGAGTCTCTTTAAGCTGGTCATACACTGGCCCGATTTGCCGCCGTTTTGACAGCATCACTGGGATCGAATCTGCTGCCAATCGTTCGCGCTACACGCCGAATTTCGATCCATTTCGTCCGATCCCGTCGATCGCTCCGTGCGGAAAATTACCGTCGATCGCCCGCGGGTAGGGAGCACGTCGCTAGCGGCGTTCGAGTGCCCGACGACCGACGCAATAGAGCGGCAATACATTACCTGCTCCGCCGGCGCGACTGCCCCCGGTCACCGCTGCTCCGTCTACGCTCCGGTCTCCGGCATGCTTCAGTTCCTCCTGCCCGGCAGGAAGTTTAAATAGTAGAGGGCGCTCTACTGTTTAAACTTCCTGCCGGGCAGGAAGAAGTAAAGCATGCCGGACCTGGAGACCAGAGCGGAGACGGAGCAGCTGTGACCGGGGGCAGTCGTGCCGGCAGAGCAGGTAATGTATGCGGGCATGCGTGGGGGGGAGCGGTGGCGGCAGCACCACCACCACCATAACAGATTGTGAACGGTTTCAGGCTGAAATCAGTTCACAATCTGTTTGCAGTAAAGGTAGCCATACGATCCCTCTCTGATCAGATTCGATCAGAGAGGGATCTATCTGTTGGTCGAATCTGATGGCAAATCGACCTGTGTATGGCTACCTTTAGTGTAAAGCTAGCCAAACCATACACTACTATTTGTGATAAATCAGGTAAACAATATCTTCCAGATATTGATGGTTTACCTGGTCTACCACTCTGCATCGGTAGATGCTAGACAAGGTATCAGCAGAAATGTTGTCTAATATTGCTTGTACTACTGCATCTGCTAGCTTTATACTGCCATATGCAACAAGAACGCTATGGTAACCTTGACTGTGTACTGCAGCTTCTGAGGTCTTCCAATGCACTCTTGGTGGCATTGAATGAGCAAAAAACTGAAATGTCCGATCAATGTTCAATATTTTGCTCGCAGTATCAATCCTGAATGCCACAATTTTAATAGATTTTGAGTAAATTCAATATTTATATGAAATCTAAGATACACTCGCCTAAAGGATTATTAGGAACACCTGTTCAATTTCTCATTAATGCAATTATCTAATCAATCCAGTGGCGGACATACGGCCGTGCAGGCCGTGCCGCCACACGAGGGCCCCTGAAGTTCCGTTGCTTCAGGGGCCCATTAAGTATTTTTTTATTTTTTTTATATATTTTTTTTTTATTTTTTTCCCTGGGGGGTCCCGACTCCTATCCTCCCTTACCTCGGGGGACCCCCCTCCCGGTATGCGCAACGGGAGAGCGGCAAATACAGGATGTCTCCGGGGAGTCCGGGGCTCCAGACAGGCGCTAGAGGCTCAGCGGCCGCTTGGTCTCCGATGTCTCCAACTCTATATACGGCTCGCTACTAAACCAGGAAGTAGCGAGCAGTATACAGAGCTGGAGACATATTGGAGACCAAGCGGCTGAGCCTCTAGCGCCTGCCTGGAGCCCCGGAGACTTCCTGTATTTGCTGCTCTCCCCCCGCGCATACCGGGAGGGGGGCCCCCGAGGTGAGGAAGGGGGGGAGGATAGGAGTCGGGCCCCCCCCACCCGGATAGCTACCCACGCACCCGGCTACCTACCTACCTACCCACCCGGCTACCTAACCACCTACCTACCTACCCACCCACCAGGCTTCCTACCTACCTACCCACCCGACTACCTAACCACCCACCCGGCTACCTACCCACACGGCTACCTACCTACCCACCTACCGGGCTAGTTACCAACCCACCCACCTGGCTACCTACCCACCAGGCTATCTACCTACCCACCAGGCTACCTACCCACCCAGCCACCCACCAGGCTACTTATCCACCCACCAGGCTACCTACCCACTCGGCTAAGGGCTACCTACCCACACACCCACCAGGCTACCTACCTACCCACCCGGCTACCTACCTAACCACCCACCCGGCTACCTACCTACCGGGCTAGTTACCAACCCACCCACCCGGCTACCCACCCACCAGGCTACCTACCTAAGGGCTACCTACCGAGCTAGTTACCAACCCACCCACCAGGCTACCTACCCACCCACCAGGCTACCCAGCCACTCACCCGGCCACTTACCCACCCACCAGGCTACCTACCCACCCACCCACCAGGCTACCTACCCACCCGGCTACCCACCCACCCACCAGGCTACCTACCCACCCAGCTAACCAGCCACCCACCCGGGTACCTACCCACCCACCAGGCTACCTACCCACCCAGCTAAGGGATACCTACCCACCCACCCACCAGGCTGCCTACCTACCCACCCACCAGGCTACCTACCCACCCACCAGGCTACCTATCCACCCAACCACCCATGGGAGCTGCGCGCCGGATGGAGGCTGGGACAGGAGGTCTGCTGCTGCAGGTGAGTAAATGTTTTTTTATTTATATTAGCAGGTGTATGTTCTGGGCAGGTCTGCCACATGATTGCATGTATTTTTTGCGCAAATCTGCCAACATGATTTCACGTATTTTCTGGGCATATCTGCCGACATGATTGCACGTATTTTCTGGGCATATCTACCGACATGATTGCACGTATTTTCTGGGCATATCTGCCGACATGATTGCATGTATTTTCTGGGCATATCTGCCGACATGATTGCACGTATTTTCTGGGCGTATCTGCCGACATGATGTGTATTTTCTTGCGAAAACCTGCACAATTATGTGAATTTTATGGGGAAAGGGTCACCAAAACTTGGGCCACTGTCTTTGCGTTGCACTTTTCAAGGGAACCTGAGGTGAGAATAATCTTGAGGCTGCCATATTTCTCTCCTTTTAAGCAATACCAGTTGCCTGGCTGCCGTGCTGGTCCTCTGCCTCTTATTCTTTCAACCATAGACCCTGAACAAGCATACAGCAGATCAGGGGTTTCTGACAATGTTGTCAGAACTGAGAAGATTAGCTGCATGCTTGTTGCTGGTGTAATTCAGTTTATTACTGCAGCCAAATAGATCAGCAGGGCCGCCAGGCAACTAGTATTGTTTAAAAGGAAATAAACCCTCACCCCGGGTTTGCTTTAAATTAGTTAGCTCCACCCTCATCCGGTCATTGCCACGCCCATTTTTTGCCACGGCCTATCCACACCTATTTTTTGCCGCGGCTGTAGCCACACCCGTAGGGGCCCGCAATTGCAATTTTGCACAGAGGCCCACTGCTGGCTGTGTCCGCCACTGAATCAACCAATCACATGGCAGTTGCTTCAATGCATTTAGGAGTGTGCCCCTGATCAAGACAATCTCCTGAACTCCAAACTGAATGTCAGAATGGGAAAGAAAGTTGATTTAAGCAATTTTGAGAGTGACATGGTTGTTGGTGCCAGACGGGGCGGTCTGAGTATTTCACAATCTGCTCAGTTACTGGGATTTTCATGCACAACCATTTCTAGGGTTTACAAAGAATAGTGTGAAAAGGGAAAAACATCTAGTATGCGGCAGTCCTGTGGGCGAAAATGCCTTGTTGATGCTAGAGGTCAGAGGAGAATGGGCCAACTTATTCAAGCTGATAGAAGAGCAACGTTGACTGAAATAACCATTCGTTACAACTGAGATATGCAGCAAAGCATTTGTGAAGCCACAACACGCACAACCTTGAGGCGGATGGGCTACAACAGCAGAAGACCCCACTGGGTACCTCTCATCTCCACTAAAAATAGGAAAGAGACTACAATTTGCACAAGCTCACCAAAATTGGACAGTTGAAGACTGGAAAAATGTCTAGATAAAAGTCTAGAGAGTCAGAATTTGGCGTAAACAGAATGAGAACATGGATCCATCATGCCTTGTTACCACTGTGCAGGCTGTTGGTGGTGTAATGGTGTGGGGGATGTTTTCTTAGCATACTTTAGGCCCCTTAGTGCCAATTGGGCATTGCTTAAATGCCACGGGCTACCTGACCATTGTTTCTGACCATGTCCATCCCTTCATGATCACCATGTACCCATCCTCTGGCTACTTCCAGCAGGATAATGCACCATTGTCACAAAGCTCGAACAATTTCAAATTGGTTTCTTGAGCATGACAATGAGTTCACTGTACTAAAATAAATGGCCCCACAGTCACCAGATCTCAACCCAATAAAGCATCTTTGGGATGTGATGGAGAGGGAGCTTCATGCCCTGGTTGTGCATCCCACAAATCTCCATCAACTGCAAGATGCCGTCCTATCAATATGGGCCAACATTTCTAAAAAATGCTTTCAGCACCTTGTTGAATCAATGCCACATAGAATAAAGGCAGTTCTAAAGGGGGTCAAACACCGTATTAGTATGGTGTTCCTAATAATTCTTTAGGCGAGTGTAAATATCATGCAGTATATGGGAACCTATAGACTCTTGGCCAGTTTAAACAAAATAGGTCTTAATAGTTGGGAAGACAAATGTTATGGCATAGTGGATAGCACTCTTGCTTTGCAGTGCTGGGTCCCCTGTTTGAATCCCAGCCAGCGCCCTATCTGCATGCAATTTATATGTTCTCTCCACATCTTTGTGGGTTTCCTCGGAGCACTGCAGTTTTCTCCCACATCTCAAAAACATACTGATAAGTTTATCGACTTCCCCCTAAAATTAGGACTATGGTAGGGATTAGATTGTGAGCCCCTCTGTGGGCCAGTTAGTGAGAAGACTGTATACTCTGTAAAAGCAATGCTAAAGATGTCAGTGCTATATATACTACATAATAATAGTGATTTAAATGGTGTAATTTGTCAAGTGCATACACCAGTAGGTACTTGAGCAGGAAGCGGTTATGGTTAGGTACTAGGTTTAAGACTGTTCGGGGGGAGAGATGATAGTTTTTGTAAGGAGCGAGGGCTGGTTCACACTTGGCGATTCTTCAGCGGTTTGCTGATTGCCGGCAATCAGCAAAGCGCTGCTACTAATGTATCCCTATGGATACATTCACACTGCAGTGTTTGCGATTTAGATCAATCGCAAACAGGCAGCATGCAGTGTTTCGGGGGCGATTGCTCTGTGATTCTCAATCTATTGAACGGGAATCACTAGCACAAATCGCGCTGAATTGCGAGATCTTGACTGCAAATCGCGATCGCAGAGCCGAACACAATCATAGAGCCTAACGCGATTGCGGGCTATCCGCGCTCCAAGCATTGAGTTGATTTTCTTCTGATCGGTGCTGCGTGGACTCTCCAGCCCACAGCACCGATCAGGAAAGAGCCAGGGCGATCAGACTTCCCCCCCCTTTTTTCCCCACTAGGGGGATGTCCTGCTGGGGGGGTCTGATCGCCGCTGGCTGCCCGCACTTTCCGGGGGGGGGGGGCTCTTCAAAGCCCCCCTCCGCAGCGCTTTCCGCCCTCCCCGGCTTTCCCTCCCTCTCCCTTACCCTGTGAGCGGATAGGATAGGCTTCTGCCTATCAGATGCCGGCGATCCCCGGCCAATCAGAGGCCGGGGATCGCTGATCTACGTCACGGCGCTGCTGCGCAGCAGCGCCGTGTGATGTAAACAGCGGGGATTTCTTCCCCGGATGTTTACATTATGCGTGCGAGCCGCGATCGGTGGCTCGCACACTGTTCACGGAGACAGTCTTCATGAACTAGCATGGAAAGGCCGCTCGATCGAGCGGCCGTTTCCATGCTATACCACTAACGACCCGCCGACGCCTATGGGCGTTAGGCGGTCGTTAAGTGGTTAAAGGAGGTGGAGGAGGATGATACAGGCAAGTTACGTATGGAGGTCAGGACAGGAGAAATAATGTTGGTCACTGAAAATCAGATTAGCAGGTTTCCACTGGTAAACACCAGATAGTGACAAAATAACAGAATGCCACTGCTATAATTACTTTACACTGGAAAGGGATGCCTATCCCCTAAAATTTTTTCACCAAGATACTTTTGCTTGCCTGTTTGTGTATGTGTGTTAGAAATCAGCCCTGTTTCTAGGGGCAGTCCAGGCGGGTGTCTGAGGCGCTGTGAAGGGGGCGCAGTGAAGGAGGGGGTAGCTGTGGTCACATTGGGATTCAGCTGTGGGGAGGGGGGGCCTGACTTCTCTCTCCTACTCCCCGGGGCCCCCTCCATGCTCCCCCCTCCACTGCAGAGTAAGCATGGCAGAAGACTTGTAAAAAAAACTCACCTCCCCGCTCCAAGCGCCAATCACTTGTCGCTGGTCTTTTCTATCTGCAGTGCTTATACTCTCACTATTTCCTGATTTGCAGGAAGTATTGAAAGTATAGGCTCCCGAATCTGCCTTGGGAACACTCTCAATCTAAAAACTAGTACCGTTAATGGCATGTTATTTACAAATACATTGCAAGATATTGCAGTATCATGGTAATACTGTTAATGCATTTTATGTGGTAGCATAGGTTGGACCTGCGTTTGCTATATTTATTTTGTTTAATAATTTTTCAGGTAATTTCTGTAGTATCATAGGCATCATGATAGTACCGGTATATTTATACCAGTAAAGCAAATACAGAACAATAAATGCTTCTGTTATAGTTATATAATTAAATTTCCAGTCAGCAGTGCATTCATACAACTGAAAGTATTTTCCTCTGCATTGCAGTGTCTTGGATTGTAACACAGTGGCTGTATAGAAAACACTGTTGCCAGAAAGTTGTTTGGAGTAGAGGCGTTCCTGATTTATGACTCTGCACACTGCAGAATAGATCAGATAATAACAGGAATAGTGCATGAGGCAATCCACATGAAATTGAAATTAATAAAAAACACAGATGAAGAATTTAAGTAACTATAGATTATAGTAAGGCTATCAATTAACCTTGTAAGTGCAAATGATGGAAAACAATTCAGTATCCTGCAAAAATGTAGCACTTCTCTGCCATTATTTTTATGTTAAACACCTCCCAGATCTAAAATTACTAATCCTGTCAAAGGAAAAGAACATTGGAACGATAAAAACAGACCCTTTGTTTCTCACAAGAGAATTTCTTTTCATATGACCAGCCATGATAATTCTCACCTGGTACTTTTTCCTTAAATGTATCAAGTGAATATACAGTTGTGATCATACGTTTAGATACGCTGGCAGATAATGTATACCATTATCTAAGGAAACCATGAATAATCAGGCAAAACACCTCTTATTTTAATGGGATTCAAATGAAACTGAGACATCTCAAAATAATACAATCGTTATGAAAATATAAAAATTAAAAAACACGGAAATGCTTCTCGTTCAAACGTTTTCTTACTGGTTCATCAATGATGTTTTCTTGGTGCATCAATGATGGCTTGTAGTCATGTTTTGATAGTTGTGGGTTTAATTTTTTCATATGGTAAGGCCGCCCATTTTTCTTGGCAAAAGGCCTCCAATTCTTGGACTTCATTGCACAAACTGCATGTTTAAAATCTCAACAAAATGGCTCAATGATTTTGAGGTCAGGAGCCTGTGATGGCCATTTCAGATCCTTTACTTTTCTCTGCTGTAGCCAAAGATGGGTCTATTTGGCTTTGTTTTGGGGATCATTGTCATGTGGAAAGTCCAAGTGCCTCCCATGCGCAGCTTCCTGGCTGAGGAGTGAAAATTGTCTTCCAGTATTCTGATAACATGATGCATTCAACTGACCAAATTCCCTGTGCTGCTGTAATGCAACCCCCTCCTGAAACATCAGAGATCTACCTCCAAGCTTAACTGTAGGGATGGTGAACGTTTCATCATAGACCTTGTTGACTTCTCTCCAAACATGGCATCTATGGTTGTGACCATAAAGTTTAGTTTTGGTCTCAGCCCTCCAATGACCTTTTTTTCTGGATGTTTTGATGCTTGTCTAGGTGCTTTATAAAGTTGAACATCCTTCTGTCTAATGGTGGCCATACATGGTACAATAAAAACGTTGGATTATCCCATTTATTCGATCTAAATGATCAAATCGAATGAAAGTTGAAAATATTTTTTTTTTTTCGATCAAGAAATTTGAACGATTATCCCGTTCGAGAAAAATCAGATCGGACATGCTGGAAAAATCTTTATATTTGATCTAACGGAATAATTGAACTAAATTATCTAACTGGAAAAAAATGAAAAATTGTACCATGTATGGCCACCTTAAGCGAGACAACCAAAAACGGCGCAGGAAATTTGGGCACACATGCACCGCCATAGGCTGTAATGTGAATTATGAGAAAGGCTTGCAATTACCTCAGTGCAAGATAAGCAAAGTCTGAGAATCCGTGTAGCCAGGAGATTGTAAAACTCACAGTACCTTATCATGTAGTAACCAAACCTCCAGAGAAGCGTAATCAAACTGCACCATAGATGTAACAACTTGATGTAATTCTGACATCCAGTGGGTCACTTGCACCTAGATTAGCAGCAAGGCTCCACTCTGTGAGCTGTAAGCAAAACACCTACTGCCTGGACTCCCCAATCAGGTGACTTCTCCAGCTTCCTGTGTAAAGATGTACAGAGGCGCCACAAGGATAAAATATGCTAGAATCGTTTAAACCGTTCAGGAGGCGGTGGTGGATCAGTCACTCCAAAACAGACACGACGCTAATGATTGAGGTAGTCACAGTTTATTCACATGCTCCTAGAAACAACTGGCAACGTGTTTCACGGGCATAGTCCTGCTTCATCACTCAATAAACAATCGGAGTATCACACAGCTAGGGGTCCAATATCAGCTTGGCACCTCTGTGTTACACAAAACTACTGCGCCTGCGCTGTACGCCATGGACAACGTGGGCTTGATTGACAGCGGCACTTCACGCAGGCACAGTAAGGACGACCTCAAGGTCGGCCTCTGCACCGTGTAGGGACCCCAGGCCGGCAGCTGCTAACGGAGCTCTCGCCGTGGGACAGACAGCTGCGAGGGGCTGGAGAAAACTCCCAGGTAAGTAAATCAGATTTGCAATCTATTTGCCTGATGATTCCCTTAACTCTATCTTAAAGTGAACCTGAACCAAGTAAAAATATTTAAAGTGAACACATGATGTACCTGCAAATAAATATTACATACTTACCTCACCATCAGTTCCTCACCATTTTCTTTTAACAACGATCCCTTCCAGTTCTGACAAGATGTCTGAATTGAAATACATCAGTTATAACTGAAAGGACAACTGATGAGCAAGGTAATGACCATGTTTTCCTATGGCTCAAATGGGCAATATTACAGTATAACAATGTGCTGACCTGGAAGCAATTATGGGGTAGTGGCCATTTTAAAAATGGAGGCGTCTCTGCCAGTAGATAAACAGTTTGTGTTACAGGTTCAGCTCGCTTTTATTTCATACTGTGGGGAGAGGAGGATAGAGATGAGCTGGCAGCTGCAAATCTGTCAACGGTTTCTAAACCTGCATCAACTGCTGTGTGAAAAGTGCTAAATGAAGACATGCAATTTAAGAAAAACAGATATTGAATAATGTAATTCTAAGTTATACTAAGTTACTGTTGTCTGAAAATGCAGCATTTTCTTCAGGAAAGATTTGTATGCTGAAAAGAGACACACTTCCATGTTATTTCCCTCCTACCTGTCCGACTGTCAGACAGAACAGAAAGTTTATCCTTATCTGATCTGGGTCTTTCTGCTGAAGCAGAGATTTCACATAGGTTTGGTATACAAGCTTCACAGCCTGCTGTGCGATACCCTGATCTTTCCCATGACCAGGAATGTTTATAATGTACCCACTATGCCTTCACAGTTATGAAGTTTATAAATGTATATCTATATATGTGCTCAGTAACCCTTTATAGAAATAACCACCTGAGATTTTTTTTTTCTGTGCAACCATGGATGGATGGGTGGAACTTCTGTCTGTGTTGCAATTGGTGCACTAAGACCTGCAGTGGCTGATATAATACCTATGTGGCTGTTTAACGAGCTGATTCGTTGATAGAAACAGTGCTACAGCAGATTTCCAACCCAGGGCTTTATGAAAAGACAGAAGCCTGGTAATTCTGCAATGTTACATGGCTATCAGTTCATTATAAGGCACTGTCTTCTCTTTTTATCAGCATAAAGGCATAAACTGCTCTGATTTTACTGCTCTTAAATTCCAGATCCCACACTCAGCATAGATGACTACTTCTGATCTTTTCATCTATTACTCTTTACTAATTACAAACTGCTATGCCTGATGTACAGCAGCATATTCTTAATAAAGTACCCCAGAATGACAACGTATTCTAGGCTAGAAAACCCTGTTGTAAAACTGGTTACTGGCATGCAAAGAGTTATCTTCATTCACAGCTGGTTTTGCATTCCAAGGACATGCGCTGGAGACCTCAACATCCTTTTCTTCCATAGCAACAACAGTAGTTGTGACATAATCATTCCATCCACACCAGCACCAAGGATTGGTAAAGCAGCTTCCTTATATCTGCACCACAATTCACAGGACTCCACTGGTCTGCATTTTCATCTATAGCTGCGAATGTGGACAATAACAAGTCTTTCTGCATATCTCTTGCTATACATGTATTTCATCCATGTTGTATTAAACATTGCAGTATATGTACCTAACTACATTTAAAAGGCAGAGCTTTCATAATTGCTGCTTATTTTTATTAAAATAGTTGAAGCTTGAAGAGGAACTGTACTGAAAAAAAAATGAATTATATTTTACAATACTCATTACTAAATATTAAGTTAGTCTTTGCCCATTGTGAAATCTTACTTTAGCCCTGTCAGGTGCAGTTCTGCGGACTGTTTAATTACCGAGAGTTTGGGGAAGAGCTTTACACATATCAAAACAGCCTAGGCGCTGACATCACTGGGAGGGCGGAGCTACTTACCAATATACAGCAATATATAGATATAGGAATGGTTTCAGATGCAGAAAGCAACATAATTAAAGTTAAAGTGGGTATACTGAATAATTTAGTACGTTCTACTACATGTCACCATGGTGCCTCTTTAAAACTGAACCCTTGGAGAGGTAACTTCAAGTCTCTTTGTAATGAACATCTATTAAACATTTACATTTTACATAATCTTGTTTATGTAAATTGTAATATGATGCGCTATTTTGTGACTGTAATGTATCCGGTTTTGCATACAACATATTTAATTCATGAAGCTACAAAGAATCCTGCAAATATTGCCTGAATTCATTAAAGACAAACTCCAGTGACCTATAGTAGAATGCATTAAATTATTCAGGATACCCACTTTTAGGTTAATTATCCTGGTTTCTGCATCAGAAACACTTCCTATAGCGATATATTGCTGTATATTGGTATTTAGCCCCTCCCAGTGATGTCACAGCCTAGGTTAAATATTGGTACTTGTGTCTGGGGAAAAAAGGAGGCCACCCCTCCAAATACAAGATCAAAATACAAATTGATTGTTTCTTGGTCTACTTTTAGCTGATGTGGTCATCATAGGTCGCGAAACGTGCATAAGGCTACTGACATTATTACCATTATTATTATTATTATTATTTTTTATTTATAT
This sequence comes from Hyperolius riggenbachi, assembly GCF_040937935.1. Taxonomy (NCBI): domain Eukaryota; kingdom Metazoa; phylum Chordata; class Amphibia; order Anura; family Hyperoliidae; genus Hyperolius; species Hyperolius riggenbachi. The sequence continues at coordinate 271,928,692 of NC_090647.1, read as the reverse complement.
AGCGCCAGCATCTTCCGTAGCGCTGTACATAATACAAACAAATAATGGGGAACAAATATACATAAGAAATACAAGACACTGTACAGTCATAACATTGTATAGAATAAATACAGATACATACATAGTTGATATGTAGTTGGTACATGTACATATGTTACAATAACATCAGTATGAGAAACACTAGGAGGAGGTCCCTGCCCTTGCGGGCTTACAATCTAGAGGGTAGTGGGGAGGAAACAAAAGGGAAGGAATCACAAGGATTAGTGGGTGAGGCAGTGTGCCTTCAGTGCTGCCTATAGCAAATTATAGGCTTGTCTGAACAAGTGTGTTTTCAGAGTACGTTTGAAGGTTTCCAGACTCGTGGCATGACGAACCGGCTGAGGGAGGGAATTCCAAAGGAGAGAGACAGCCCGTGAGAAGTCTTGGATGCGAGAGTGAGAGGTGGTGACTAGGCTGGAGGACAAAAGGGTCTCCTGTGAGGAACGGAGTGTCCGGGCGGGGAGGTATCTGGAGATTAAAGAGGAAATGTATGGAGGCGATAGCTTGTGTAGAGCTTTGTATGCAAGTGTGAGAAGTTTAAACTGGATCCTTTGGGCAACTGGTAGCCAATGGAGGGATTGGCAGAGAGGGGCTGCCTCAGAGGATCTAGAAGAGAGGTGGATGAGATGGGCTGCAGAGTTTAGTAGGGATTGGAGAGGTGCCAGTCTGCTTTTTGGTAGACCACAGAGTAGGGTGTTGCAGTAGTCAAGACGGGAGATGATTAGGGCATGCACAAGCATTTTAGTTGCTTCTTGTGAAAGGAAGGGACGGATTCTGGAAATGTTTTTGAGATGGAAGTAGCAGGAGGTAGTTAAAGTGTTAATATGTGGTTTAAAGGAGAGCTCAGAGTCCAGAGTTACCCCTAGGCAACAAGCTTTGGGGGTTGATGCTATTGGGGTGTTATCTACATTGATTGTGACAATGGGAGGTGGAACAGAGAGCGAAGGTGGAAATATCACAATCTCCGTTTTGCTCATATTGAGTTTAAGGAAGCGGGATGACATAAATGTAGATACAGCAGATAGACACTCGGGGACTTTTGATAGTAGTGTGGAGAGGTCTGGGGCAGAACAATAAATTTGGGTATCATCAGCATAGAGGTGATATTGAAACCCAAAAGAGCTTATTATCTGTCCCAAGCCATGGGTGTAAATGGAAAAGAGGAGGGGTCCAAGGACTGACCCTTGTGGTACTCCCACAGACAGTGGGCGTGGAGAGGAGTTGGTATTGGCATAGGAGACCATGAAAGAACGTCCAGACAGGTAAGAGTTGAGCCAGGAGTGTGCTAGGCCCTTGATTCCCAGTGTTGAGAGGGTCTGGAGAAGTAGGGTGTGATCAACAGTGTTGAAGGCAGAGGACAGATCTAGGAGTATTAGTACCGAAAATCTGCCTTTGGCTTTAGCAGCTAGGAGGTCATTGGCAACCTTAGTGAGAACGGTTTCCGTAGAGTGTTGAGGGCGGAAGCCTGACTGGAAGGGGTCCAACAGGGAATTAGCAGAGAGAAAGTTAGACAACTCTGAGTAAATGTGGCGTTCCAGAAGTTTGGAGGCAAAGGGAAGGAGAGAGACTGGGCGGTAATTAGAAAGGGCAGTAGAGTCTAAAGAGGGTTTTTTGATTAGTGGTGTTATGATAGCTTGTTTAAATGAAGAAGGAAAAATGCCAGTAGAGATGGAAAGGTTAAACAGTGTTGTTAAAGCAGGAATGAGGGGAGAGGAGAGCTGGGGGATAAGATGAGAGGGAATAGGATCTGAGGCGCAATGTGTATTTAGAACTTTTATGCTATATCACTGACTATTGGCATTACTGTTAATAGGTATGTTGTATGCATAAGATTACTAGACTGTTTTTGATCATGTTTATCCTAGGCTGTTTATTATGCAGAATTCTTCCTAGAGCATTCTGGGTGATCAGGTGTTACTTCTGCTACCTTCAGAACAAACATTCTGCAGTGATCCACTTGCCAGCAGTAACAATAGAGGCAAACACTGACTAAATCATTTATAACAGTATAAAAAAGGGAAAATTTTGTGTTTTATTCAGTAAAGTTTCTCTTTCAAAATGTCTTAAAATCAGAACCTTAGTAAATTAGGTCCATTATGGAAAATTTAGCTCAGATGTGCAATATTCCTGCCTCTTAGAGGCCATTCACACTTTCAGGGTCTGTTTTCATTAAATATTCTTGTGCCTCATTGTTATTTTTGTTTGTGTTCGTATGCAAATTTGCGGTTTGCAATTATTCCATGAATATCATGATGTTAATTTACAAAATGTATATAATGAACTTCAAAATCATGCACGAGACAAAATGACATTTTTATGCATTACCATTGCACATGAAAAAAATGCAGACCTGCCACCCGAAAACGCAAAACAATTGCAGAATACAAATCACACACACAAATGCATAAAAATTGTGATGCCATTGAAAAACGTTAGATGTGTGGCCATTGCGATTTTGGAAAATTGCCAATCTCTCCCGATTTCAATAGTGTTTTATGTATTTGTAAAACACAGCACTACAGCTGCAGACACTGTTATGGAAGCTCTAGGAGTCATTCTTGCACTTTCAAGATTGACAGTTTACATACCTTTGCCGATACCTTTGCTCTATATTGTAATTTTTTTTCTGTTAAAGGGGTTCTTTCGCGAATGAGAAAAAAAAAACCAAGTGGTTTATGCATAACCTATTAAACATCCTTCTAAAATAGTGCAAAAAGTTTTTCAAAAAAATGAATGGTTTCCTCAATACTACATGTAATGTAATCAGTGACGGATGACGGGCTGGGAGGCTAATCCATTTGATAGGGGTGTTTTTTTTTTTTACTTGCATTTCACAAACCACACTCTTGCCTACCTAGTTTTCAGTTTTGTAAACCACTGCCATCAGGATTTGCAGTTAAAGCTGTTATAATAACTGCCGAGCTCAGGCTGAGCTCCTCGGCAAGTTATTTATTGTAGTTTCACAGACAGTACCCCTGCAGGAATAGCTCAAGCAGAAAGCCGAGCAGCGTTTCAGTGAGCACGTCATGTGTTTACTTCGTTGCCTGGCAACTTGACTCCAGCGTGTGTGCAGATAAGTTTCTATCCTCTGCAAGCGAGTCATCTTATCAGCTGCTGACAAACTCCAGCGTCTCTGCAGGAGTAATGTGTCTTCAGAGTGTGCCCCACTTATCTTTTAGATCATTGTTACACAGTCCTGCCAGGAGAAGATTTTTAGAGGCTTGTTTCTATTCTATCTGTTCTAGTAATAGTGACCTGACAAGGTAAATTTTATGATATATATTTAAAGTTTATGTAAATTGCAATACATTTTTAAATGGATGGCTATATATATATATATATATATATATATATATATATATATATATATATATATATATATATATATATATATGTATATGTATATGTGTGTGTGTGTGTGTGTGTGTGTGTGTGTGTGTGTGTATATATGTATATACATGTATATATATATATATATATATATATATATATATATATATGATATTTATATATAGATATGTATATGTGAATGTACGCGTGCCGGAACATGGGTTGTCGCGAACGTGTGCATGCACTTGAGTATTGCAAGAGGGTGTGTTGAATGGGAGGGTGCGTAAGGCACGCTTTGGGGGGGGGGGGGGTACTGGTGTGGGATGATGTGTATGCTAAAGCCTAGCACCTGTTTATTAAAGGAAACATCAAGCAAAAATAACTCCCCATGATATACTTACCAGGGGCTTCCTCCAGCCCCTTGAAGCTGACATGTTCCACATCGTATCTCCGATCGCAGCTACCAGGCCGAACGGGAGGTCATCCTTACTGCGCCTGTGTTAAGCGCTGCTGTCAATCAAGTCCATGTTGTATGCAGCGTACTGCACAGGCACAGAACTACTGCACCTACGCAGTACACTGTGGACAACGTGGACTTGACTGACAGCGGAGCTCACGCAGGTGCAGTAGAGGAGGTTGGCCTTTGCACATGGCAGTGGCAGCTGCATTTGGAGATGCGGCGTGGGGCATGTCGGCTTCAAGGGGCTGGAGGAAGCCCCTGGTAAATATATCATGGGGAGTTAATTTTGCTTGATGTTTCCTTTAATAAACAGGCACTAGGCTTTAGCATACACATCATCCCACACCAGTCCACCCCCCCCCCCCCCAAAGCGTGCCTTACGCACCCTCCCATTCAACACACCCTCTTGCAATACTCACATGCATGCACATGTTCGCAACAACCCACGTTCCGGCACATGTACATTCATATATACATAACTATATATAAATATATACATATTTATATATTTATGTGTATATATAGAACCATCTTTTTAAAAATGTATTGCAATTTATATAAATTTAAAAAAATATATATAATTGACATAAAATTTACCTTGTCAGGTCACTATTACTAAAACAGAAACAAGCCTCTAAAAACCTTCTCCTTGCAGCTAAAAGCAGATGGCATGACGCACATGACTGTGTAACAATGAACTCTAGTTCTAAAACAAGATAAGGGGGGCACACTCAGGGGAGGACTGGGACCATTTGGCCTGGGGGGAAAACAAATCCTAGAGGCCTTTTCAGGTCATGGTAGCCCCATTTATGTACACACACACACACACTTTCTCATATAGGATACACAAGACTATTCTTTACCTCAAAAAATAATATTATGTGATTAGGCCACAGAGCTGGACTGTGAGGCAATATCCCTTTGGAAAACACTACGCTTTCACAGATTGGGAGGGAAGGGGGGGGGGGGGGGGAGGGGGAGAGTGCTTGATATTAGTTACAGGGGGTGGGTAGGTTTTTGGTTTGGGTATAAAATACAAAATGAAAGCACTAATCAGCATCACATTTTAGATTAATTTAGTTGCTTTTGAAGCATGCCCCCCCCCCCTCCCACAACCTCTTCTGCCAACTCCAGTTGTATCCAGGCGGTGACCCCCTCTCCTCCATTCTCTCTGTGTCTCCCTGCTCCTCCTGTGCTTGGAAGGATGATGTGGTGGCTGGCTGCGTGCAGCTAGGATCTTCCAGAGCTGGATTAACACCATACAGAGCAATGAATTTGGGCCTCACCACAGCCTCCCAGTTTATCGGTTAAAAGGGTGCTCAGACAAGTAAGAAGATTTCAGTCCAATGAGAAGTGGAAGCCCACAATTCATCATACTGCCGCAAAGGCAATCTGTCTTTTAACTCTAGGCGACATTACCAATACTGGAAAGCGATGTGGTCTCATATACCAGAATTGAATAGACATTATACCACTAAATACAATATTTAAGTAGCCATTTGCCCTAAGAAAAAAAATATAGCCAGGTCATGTGTCTCCTTTATACAAAAATTAAGTAGCCATGTTCCTCCAGATACAACAGCTAGGTAGCCATGAGCCACCAGATAAAATATGAAAGTAGTCATGTGCCCCTGGATATCACTATTAGGTAACCAGATGTGCCTCCAGCCTCCCAGTTTGCAGTACTGGGTATCCTGTGGTTGCCCCAGATAGCAGTATTAGGAAGCCTTGAATGATCACCCTTACCAAATAATATTGGGTAGCTACTTGTGCCCCTGCCTAGATAAATTATCACAATCAATTGCAATTTTGCAAACCAATTTTCCAAACATGTTTTTAAAACTACCGATATAGTGCGATTTTGCAGATTTCCTTCATGTGTAATCCCTCAGAAAATTCTGCATGCTGCAGTGGGATCAATGTCATTGGGTTTATAGTACATTGTACTAGAGCTTTAATGACCGCTGGCTAATTGCCAGTGATCAGCAACCTTCCCGTTAGAGTGAACTAGCTCTTACATTAATCTCACCCCTTCCTCTGCCTAACTCCCACCCCTCTCCTCTGCCTAACACTAACTCCCGCCCCTGTCATCTGCCTAATACTACCCCCCCCCCCCCCCCCACCTCTGTCTAAAGGTTTCCATTAACCCTCCTGGCGGTTTGTCAAAATCCGCCAGGGGGCAGCAAATACGAGGTCTCGCTACATGATAGCCGCTGCTGAGCGGCATCCCCCCAGCCCCTCCGATCGCCGCCGGCGATCGGAGATCAGGAGATCCCGTTCAAAGAATGGGATCTCCTGGAGGGCTTCCCCCGTCGCCATGGCGACGGGGCGGGATGATGTCACCGACGTCGTGACGTCAAAGGGGACTCCGATCCACCCCACGGCGCTGCCTGGCACTGATTGGCCAGGCAGCGCACGGGGTCTAGGGGGGGGGGGGGGGCGGCTGCGGCGACGCGTATAGCGGCGGATCGGCGGGTAGCGGCGGCGATCGGGCACTGCACGCAGCTAGCAAAGTGCTAGCTGCGTGCAGCAAAAAAAAAATTATGCAAATCGGCCCAGCGGGGCCTGAGCGGTGCCTCCCGGCGGCATAGCCCGTGCTCAGCACGGGCTTACCGCCAGGGAGGTTAATGGTACCGTGTTTTCATCAGATGCGATCTTTCGATGCAATTTTTACAATCAAAAGTAATTGAAAGGTAATTATCAATTGTTCTCATGAACAGGTTGATTAGGGCATTTTCTCTCTTCCAATTCGATCATAAAATCCAACATTCGGATCGACAACATTTTCTGGTCTAATGGACGATAGAATCGTTTTACAATTTGATCTTAAAAACATCCAAGATCGCATCTGATGAAAAAAATTGTACCATTAATGGCCACCTTTACACTAATCTTCCCTCTCCTTTTCCCATCACTAACCTACCATCTCCTCTGCCTAATAGTTGCCTATAACTATCCAATCTGGTGGAAAATTGATTGTTTCTGATTGCTGCTATGCTTGATCATGCACACTAGCGAACAAAAACGCACTGGCCAATCTGATCAGAATAGTGGGATTGATATATTTTTCTGATCAATCCCATTAATCTGATCAGCCTGCACTGTTTTGTTTATTAGTGTGCACGGTCGATCATTTCTAATCGATAATAGTGATTATATAATTATAAAACTCCCCGATACATAAAATTGCACAGCATGTACAATCCCCATAAACTACCAACAGGTACAGGCAATGTATGGTGGGCGACGTGTACATTAAAATGTGCAGTAAATGCACAACGTTAATAAAAGTGTGACTCTCCCTTTAGTTAAGTACACACATGCAAGAATTTTCTCCCTTTGGGGATTGGGAAACAATCCTTCGGGCGTCAATTTGGGCATTGATGCTGTAAAGACACATCCTGAGCCTTGAGGCTAGCGATGTGTTTTGTTGCTATGGAGGTGGGCAGAAGGACAGTGTTTGTGAACGATTGAGTGGCTCCAATCAGTTGCTGGGGGGATGGGGGGATAGCATTGTGATTGGTAATGCTCGGGCATCAGCAATATCCATCATCAGCCTCTGTACACACATGATAATGGTTACTGCATGTGTGTGCGTAGCTTTACTGTGTGTCAAGTACATAGGACCTAACAGAGAGTGAGTGAGTAAGTGAGCGTATGTTTGTATAGAGTGTGTATATGTAGTGTGTTTGTAGAGTCTGTGTACACCTTACAAGCTGCCAGCTTCTGTTTTTCAAACACATCCCTGCTGTTTCTGGAAACCTGGCTGGAGAGTTTTAGGGCTGGTTCACATTAGCGTTTTTTTCCGCAATGTAAGCGGAACGTATACTGTACAAACAGACGGATGTGAATGGATCCAATGTTAACCTATGGATCCATTCACATCTGTCCGTTGGTGCAGATACGTTCCGTACATTCCGGCCCCCAAAATTGCAGCAGGCCCTAATTTTCCAGACCATTCTGCCCTGCGGAACGTAGTCGGAAAAAAAATGCAGCAGCATTGCGGGCAATGGGAAACGGAAAGTTTCTTCACACTAGTGAAGAAGCGGACCGTTCCACGGGGGATGGGGGCATGTGCCGATGGGAACCTGAGCGACGGGAGGGTGCAGTAGCCGGGCGGGTGGGCTAGGGATTCTTTACACATACCTAGTCTTGCGCAGCAACCGGCGGTAGAAGCTTCCATCTTCTTCCGGGTCATGTGACTACATGACGCGTCATGTGACTAGTCACATGACGCGCTGTGTAATTATAGCGGAAGGAGAGGAACCCTCTACCGCCGGCTGCTGCTCAAGATAAGGTATGTATTTGCTCAGTGAAAACGGATCCGATCAATCATTGATCAGATCCGTTTTCACAATGTGAATGGCCACTCCGCGGGCCATCCGGATCCGGTGATGTGGACCCCGGATCCACTCACCAGATCCGGTTTGGCCCAAAATGCAAATGTGAACCGACCCTTACTGACTTCTGCCAACCACTGTGTAGCAGATAGCAAATCGCCTCCAGCCCTCTTCTCACACATTGCTTTATCTTCAGCAGCCCTCTCACTATTCCATCTTTATCAGAGGGGGAGTGGGATTGAGACAGGCCTGGCCAGAATAAGCACATGCCACTGCAGGCCCGGGTCAAGTCTTCAGGTCAGGCAGAGACTGCATGCTGAGCTTTGTGTTATCTCTGCTGCAGGGAGATCACTATCTGTGCTGTGATCTCCTTACCATTCCATGCAGACATTGTGATTGCTCAAGTCACTGTAGCCAATACAGCAGTCACACAAGAGGAATCTGCAAGCACGCAAGGCCTGTAGAGGGAGCCTGAAAGTCTGATCAATTGCAGCCAGCCAATAGCGAAAGAGCCCTGACTCATGAGTAGCAACAGCCACGATACTCTTTGCTGGGTCCTGTGTCTGTGAAACTACAATAAATAACTGCCGAGGAGCTCAGCCTGAGGTCGGCAGTTATTATAACAGCTTTAACTGCAACTCCTAATGGCAATGGATTACACAACCGAAAACTAGCTAGGCAGGAGTTCTGTTTGAGAAATGCAAGTAAAAAAAAAACACCCCTATCAAATGGATTAGCCTCCCAGCCCGTCATCGGTCACTATTTACATTACATGTTGTATTGAGGAAACCATTCATTTTTTTGAAAAAGTTTTTACACTATTTTAGAAGGATGTTTAATAGTTTATGCATAAACCACTTTTCATTTTTTTCATCATTCGCGAAAGAACCCCTTTAAATACCTTGGCTTATACACATCAGCAGCATCCAAAAAACGTTTTAAAGAAATGTTAGCCAAATTGAGCTTGTCTCCTGTAGTATAAACTTGTTGTCAGATTAGCAAACTACTAGGAATGAGCGAGAACATTCGCACAAAAAGCGAAAACATCCTGCGGTGTGGGAGGCAAGAGCATGGTATGCGTTGGTTAACTCGGCTAGCCATCGCCTGCATTCGAATGCATCCTATGCAGAGCTCCATCTTCCTACACGTCCACTTTTTGTAAGAACGTTCACGCTCATCCCCACAAACTACATTACCTCTGCATTGGTCAGTTCCCCCAAAAAACGTATTTCATTGGTAGTCAGTAAAAGGGTGTTTTCTCTGACTCAGGTAAAATGAGCACCATCAGTGATTTGGATACCGTCAAAAGACTGAGCCCAAATTATCAACCCCGACTCGATGGCAGCCTGGAGGGGAATAGTATTTAACATCGCCCGGGACTCTTGCCGGTGCAGGCTGAGGCGGTTTTTGGCTTTACCTTGCGCCCAAATTTCCTGCCGGCCTTAACTACATGTATATATTTTCTTAGTAGTTGTAAGAAGGATAGAAAGCAAAAATCATAAATGGTCTTCACAGCTAAGTATTTGTCACTTTAACCAAAAAAAAAATTGGCGCTTCAGTCCTCTAGGCTTGCTGGTTAAGATGTACCATGTGGCACCTAATTTGTATTGTATGGCAGTGCAAAGCTGAAATAGCTTTCTTGGTAAAAAAAATAATAATAAATAAGCATCAGTTCTTTGGGATTTATGAATAAACCTGTTCAGTTAACCAGTGGTAACACATTTGGGTGGCAGCAGAAATATAAAAGTAAAGAAACAAAAAAGGTCAACAAATATATTGTCCCCATAGTCACCCTGCACAGGTATTGATTTTTTTATTTCCAATGCAGACATATATACAAGGCACATGCAAACGTAAACTTCATTACCAAACCAGAAAGATGAAAGTACAAGGTCTTTAATTGTAATTTCAGTAGAGATGTTTGGCATGGAGCATAAGTATGTGGGCTTTGACTTGATCAGACACTGATAGAAATGTGTGCAGTCATCTGGGAAACGGAGGACCATGGCAGACAGCAAACGCAATATAAACAGCAAAATCAAGCAAGGTGTTCTTTAAGGCCTCGTTCATATATTCTGCGTTTGGTGTGCTTGGGAAACGCATCAGAAAACGCATGGACAAAACGCGTACATTTGTACGCGTTTGTATGCGGTTTTTAAATGCGTTTGTGTGCGTCTTTATTTAGTATGCGTTTTTGGACACCTGGACATTTCTCAATAAAGGTGTGTTAAAAAAAATTTGTTTTTTTCTTTTCTTGATGTCACTTCCTTTCTGTGTGGGTTTTGTAGGAAGTGTGAAGGTGATAGGAGTGTGAGAGATGTCGGTCGCCATCTTGAGAGAGAAAGGAAGAGGAAGTGAGTCACGTTGTCCATCCCCAAACGCATCGCCAAATACGCATAAAAAAACGCATGGTCATGCGGCCATCTGCGTTTCCATTGACTTTCATTGCTATGCGTTTGTTCGCGTTCCGCACACATATGCATGCATCTATGCGTTTCAAAAACGCGTACGTTGGAAACGCATAGATGTGAACGAGACGCAAAGCAATGCATTGTTTTTGCCCTGCACTAAAAGAACGCACACATCCGCAGTGGAAAAAAACGTACAGCACCGCATTTGATGTGAACGAGGCCTAACAACTCAGTGACTCTTTACTAGAGGATGACAAGAGCTTATGATTCAAGGTTGACGTGACAATTCCAAATATATCAACAGATGGACCTGCTGGTAAGCAAGGTGCATACACAGGCTCAATGCTTGATGCCTGAACGTATTAGGACTCGATTCCTCAGGCATCTATTCAGGAGCGACATGTCTGTTGCTATGGGGAGGCGGTAGGGACGATGCGCAGACCACGGAGTCGCTTCCATTGAGAGGAGAAAGGAGGGGAACCATTAACTTGACCACAGATTTTTGCTTAAAGATCTGTCATGCTAGATTATTAAGCAACCTTGGCAGAAACTTGTGTACATGCTAGAGTGAAGATGGTCTCGGTCAGTCACCTCTGCCAAGAGCAGGGTTGCCAACGCATCCCTTTAGCTACTGACACATCTAAGTTATACAGGTTCTGGGGCTTCTCACAGATAATCAATTCCTAAACTGCATCTAACTAGCCTCAAGACATGTATAATTCATAAGCATCTGTATTTAAAGGGATGAGTTGGTAACACTGGCCAAGAGCGGTCTAGCATGTGTGCAAGGCTTTTCTAAAGCTTAAATGACAATTGAAATGAGAGGTATATGGAGGCTGCCATATTTCCTTTTAAGCAATAACAATACATTATAATAACCAACCCTGCTTGTCTATTTGGCTGCAGTAGTGTCTGAATCACCCCAGAAACAAGCATGCAGCATACTTGTCAGATCTGACAATGTCAGAAACACCTGATCTGCTGCATGCTTGTTCAGGGTCTCTGGCTAAAGTATTAGAGGCAAACGATCAGCAAGATAGCCAGGCAACTAATATTGCTCAAGAGAAAATAAATATGGAGGCCTCCATATACCTCTCACTACAGTTGTCCTTTAAAGGGAACCTGAAGCGAGAAGTATATGGAGGCTGCCATATTTACTTCCTTTTAAACAATACCAGTTACCTGGCAACCCTGCTGATCTATTCTCTATTCCCCCACCACCCCCCTCTTCATAGGGCAACTCACCGGAAGGTGTGGCTTAACCAATTTTTTACAATAAATAAGCACTTTTACGCCATGGAAGCCTCTCCTCATATTTACAGACGACAGTGAGCCGTTGGTGATTGCCAGTTGGAAGCAGTGGGGTGGCCTTATACCCCAGAAGCGATTTCGGGCTGATCTAGGCCGCACCTTCCGGTGAGTTGCCCTATGAAGGGGGGGGGGGGGTGGAACCTATGCATCAGTATTGAAGTTTGATGGAGTGTTTATGAGCACTACTAGCAAACCTAAATATATTTAAAGATCTGTACGCATCTTAATAGAGCGATCCACCCTTGGAGTGGGCGTTAACAGTCTTATAGAACTTTCCTGTCCACATATACATTGTGGTTTATTTTGTGACAATTATTTACAATTGAGCGCTGCTGTATTTTTTTAGTCTCTTTAATTTAAGATTTTAAATCTGAGAGACATTTTGAAATAAAGTGTTAAGCCCTATTCACACTATGGAGTGCATGCAACAAACTGTGTTAAGCAGAATTACGTGTGTTAAGCCTTACCACACGATGAGTAATAAGCCTTACCACACGATGAGTACAGCGTAGTGTATTGCATTTTGCTCTACTCATCGTGCTGTAAAACTTAACGCATGTAATTTTGTTTAACGCAGTTTATCACATACACCCCTTTGTCTGATACCCTGCAGTCTGATTGTTTGAAGTGCTTGCCTTTTCTTTACCCCTTATGTAATGGTATTGGTAGATGGATTGTAGCTAAACCGTGAAAGGGCCTGGTGCAGGCAACCCCTTTTAAACAGTTGTGAACCTTACTGAGACATATAGTGTAATATATAAGTTTTATGCATAGGTTACATGGTTTCCAGCACAATTACATATATTGCTCTGTGGGATGTATATGTCCTCCAATAACCTGTTTTTACCTAGGCAAAATAGCACTGACAGACCTTTGCTGCCTTGAAGGCAGAGATCATTTTCCCTCTGGTGCAGGTGAATATAAACAATTGAAAACCACATCTGACACAAGCTTTGATTGCAGTGCTTTCCAATTACCTGTATAGAATGGAGGACTTTATACAGGTTTATCTAAATGTTGAGCCCCGAAAGAGAGGAAACCCTAGGGCAACAGTTCCCTTGTGCTGTAGCTACTGCCATTTGTATAGGTTTCTACTGACACTGTCATACTCACTGCATTGATCCAGCAGCACACCCACGCATTCCTGTTACTGTGTGAACAAAGCAGAGGCGGGACAAGGTCCTCCAGCACCCAAGGCTGAGACACCAAAGTGCGCCCCTCTATCCCTCCCCCCTCAGCTGTCACACACTTATTGCTATTAGACTAAGAGGGCCACAGGGCCTACAACCTCCCCAACACCTTAATATCTAGTTTTATGGCTTGCAGTCACTGCTATATATCCCCTTTTATTTCTTTCTGCTTCATACACAATTAGGAATGACAGCTGAATGAATTGTGCGCCCCCTCCTACACTGCGCCCTGAGGCTGGAGCCTCTCCAGCCTATGCCTCGGCCCGGCCCTGGAACAAAGCCTTTGTCTTATGGCCTTGGCAGAGGTAGCGCATATACTGATGCACCCTCACATTATATTATACCTACATATATCCAGAAGTTTGTGCGTGCATGGATAGGTTTAGCACCAAAGGTGACAAACAAAAGACTATTTGAAATCCTGTTTGATGGCACTTTTTTTTTAATCTAAGCAACGCCAGTTAGTATACCTCAGTGCTATACCAAATCCTGTTGTGACCTCAGTCTCTTTGACTAGCCCCTATTTTTGATTCCTGTTATCAACCTGGCCTTCCTAACCACTCTGTTATCTCCTACTGATGTTGCAACCTGGATTGTATAACTATTCCTGATCTCCAGCTGCTGTTAATGACCCGGCATATGCCACAAATAAAATGCAGTGCTCAATGCCAAAGGTCGTTAACAGCACCCTTTCTAGTCCATAAACAATGAAGCTGTCACTCCCTTATAATTCCAAAATTTTAATCCAATTATATTCAGATATGATAGCCAACATTTCAAGACCTCATGGCATCTTCATCAGGGCACATAAGTCTGTAAAAAAATATCTATCTGGTGTTACAATGCATCACTGTTGCCTGAAGACACTTATTTTTGTCCTGCTCTCCAGCCCTTTGGTGGCCAAACTGTCTTCTGCTACAGCCAAGTATTTCAGGTTTTGACTCATCAGTCCAGAGCACTTGCTGCATTTTTTTTAACTTATCAACCAGTATTCCTAAGTGCTTCTCCAAGTCTGATATTCCCAACTGTATGTCATCTATTTTATATGGTGATCTAATATTGGTACATCCAAGGTGCATGACACTACATTTATCAACATTAAATTTGATCTGCCATGTGCCTGCCCATATGGCCATGTTGTCAAGATCCTATACTGGGTACACTTATACCTGGCTAACCTTTACTGGGGCACCTATAGCTGGCTTACCTATATTGGGACACCTATACCTGGCTATCTACAGTGGAGGAAATAATTATTTGACCCCTCACTGATTTTGTAAGTTTGTCCAATGACAAAGAAATGAAAAGTCTCAGAACAGTATATCATTTCAATGGTAGGTTTATTTTAACAGTGGCAGATAGCACATCAAAAGGAAAATCGAAAAAATAACCTTAAATAAAATATAGCAACTGATTTGCATTTCATTGAGTGAAATAAGTTTTTGAACCCTCTAACAATAAAAGACTTACTTAGTGGAAAAACCCTTGTTTGCAAGCACAGAGGTCAAATGTTTCTTGTAATTGATGACCAAGTTTGCACACATTTTAGGAGGAATGTTGGTCTACTCCTCTTTGCAGATCATCTCTAAATCCCTAATGTTTCGAGGCTTTCTCTGTGCAACTCTGAGCTTGAAGCTCCCTCCATAGGTTTTCTATTGGATTAAGGTCCGGAGACTGACTAGGCCACTCCATGACCTTAATGTGCTTCTTCTTGAGCCACTCCTTTGTTGCCTTTGCTGTATGTTTTGGGTCATTGTCGTGCTGGAACACCCATCCACGACCCATTTTCAGTTTCCTGGCAGAGGAAAGGAGGTTGTCGTTCAGGATTTCACGATACATGGCTACGTCCATTTTCCCGTTAATGCGATTAAGTTGTCCTGTGCCCTTAGCAGAAAAACACCCCAAAAGCAAAATGTTTCCACCCCCATGCTTGACGGTGGGGAGGGTGTTTTGGGGGTCATAGGCAGCATTTTTCTTCCTCCAAACACAGCGAGTTGAGTTAATGCCAAAGAGCTCTATTTTGGTCTCATCAGACCACAGCACCTTCTCCCAGTCACTCACAGAATCATTCAGGTGTTCATTGGCAAACTTCAGACGGGCCTGCACATGTGCCTTCTTGAGCAGGGGGACCTTGCGAGCCCTGCAGGATTTTAATCCATTGCGGTGTAATGTGTTTCCAATGGTTTTCTTGGTGACTGTGGTCCCTGCTAATTTGAGGTCATTCACTAACTCCTCCCGTGTAGTTCTAGGATGCTTTTTCACCTTTCTCAGAACCATTGACACCCCATGAGGTGAGATCTTGCGTGGAGCCCCAGAGCGAGGTCGATTGATGGTCATTTTGTGCTCCTTCCATTTTCGAACAATCGCACCAACAGTTGTCACCTTCTCTCCCAGCTTCTTGCTAATGGTTTTGTAGCCCATTCCAGCCTTGTGCAGGTCTACAATTTTGTCTCTGACATCCTTGGACAGCTCTTTGGTCTTTCCCATGTTGGAGAGTTTGGAGTCTGCTTGATTGATTGATTCTGTGGACAGGTGTCTTTTATACAGGTGACTAGTTAAGACAGGTGTCCTTAATGAGGGTGACTAATTGAGTAGAAGTGTCTAACCACTCTGTGGGAGCCAGAACTCTTAATGGTTGGTAGGGGTTCAAAAACTTATTTCACTCAATGAAATGCAAATCAGTTGCTATTTTTTATTTAAGGTTATTTTTTCGATTTTCCTTTTGATGTGCTATCTGCCACTGTTAAAATAAACCTACCATTGAAATGATACTGTTCTGAGACTTTTCATTTCTTTGTCATTGGACAAACTTACAAAATCAGTGAGGGGGTCAAATAATTATTTCCTCCACTGTATACTACGGACCCTTATAACTGGCTACCTATACTAGGGCACCTATAGCTGCCTAACCTATACTGGAGGCACCTACACAAGGCTACCTATATGGGGACACTTATACTTGGTTACCTATACTGGGGTTGGGGGTTGCAATTTTTACACCCTCGCTTTGGGACCAATTTAGCCTAGAAACTGCCCTGATTTGAAACCTAGCTTTCAATATGTACTCTGCATCACGCACATGGGGAGACATATGGGGGGGAAGTCTTATACTTGAGTCTGCTTATACTCACCATTGGCATGGTGATCCCTTGTTGAGTACCTCCGATACCTCCAATAGCATCTCGAGTGTCTTAATCCATGTCCCTCAGCAGATTTGCTTCTCCCTCGGCAATAAAATGTTCCCCAGCAGTCAGTGTTGATGATGCCAGGCAGGGTCGGAATGGGACACTGGGGCCCACACGCCCCACATTCCCTACTCTAGTGGTCCCCATAACAGCAATTCCATAGTGGTACCCCTCCCTTCCCTATACAGTACCCTGAACACTGTTTAGTGCTGCAGAAGATGTCAGCTATAGAAACACATAATAATAATGACATTAAACTAAAACTATGGTAGGGATTAGATTGTGAGCTCCTCTGAGGACAGTCAGTAACATGACTATGTACTCTGTAAAGTGCTTCGATGCAATGTCAATGCTAAATACATAATAACAAAATGGTAGGGCATTATACTATAACTATGGTAGGATTAGATTGTGAGCTCCTCTTAGGACAGTCAGTGTCATGACTATGTACTCTGTAGTGTGCTGCAGAACATGTCAGTGCCATATAAATACATAATAATAATATGGTAGGACATTAGACTAATGGGGGTCCCTGCTGCCACTCACTATCTAACTGGGGTCCCTGCTGTCACTCACTATCTAACTGCGGGTCCCTGCTGTCACTAACTGGGGGACCCTGTCACTCACTATCTAACTGGGGGTCCCTGCTGTCACTCACTATCTAAACGGGGGTCCCTGCTGTCACTCACTACCTAAATGGGGGTCCCTGCTGTCACTCACTACTTAACTGGGGGTCCCTGCTGTCACTCACTATCTAACTGGGGGTCCCTGCTGTCACTCACTATCTAACTGGGGGTCCCTGCTGTCACTCACTAACTGGGGGTCCCTGCTGTCACTCACTATCTAACTGGGGGTCCCTGCTGTCACTCACTATCTAACTGGTGTTCCCTGTTGCTCACTACCTAACTGGGGGGTGCCTGTCACTACCTAAACTGGGGCCTTCTGTCACAACATATGCTGGGGGGCTCCTGTCACTAAATGAGCTGGGGGTCTCCTGTCCCTACCTGAACTGGCGCTACCTTAACTGGGGGCACCTGTCACTACCTAAACTATCCAGGCCAGCCAGCCCAGAATCACAGTCAAAAGGGCCACAACATCACCACCAGTCAGGCCAGCATTCACTTCAACCAGCCTAGCACAGCCAAGCATCACTGCCAGCCAACCCAGCCACAACATCGGCCACAGCATCACTGCCAGGTCTTTCAGCTCACACATCATCCCCAATCCAGCCAAAAACTGTATTGCCAGGCACAGCAGCCAGTAGAGGAGAATTCAGAAGCCAGGTGAGAGGTGTCTACCATATTAAGGGGGCATTCTGCCTATTTATGTGAAATGCTGTCTATTTATGTGCCTCATGACTGCTGAATTTGTCTTTTTGGGGGCCTCATGATTGCTGAATTTGTTTTGTTGGTGTGAGAAAACGCGCAAAAGCCGCCGCGAGTGCTCAGGATAAGGCGGCTGATTCCGCGTTCAACATGGCGGATTCCGCTTCTGACGCGGCGGTTTACACGCATAGGCCTACTTCTGTCCGCATGGCGGAACGCGGAGAAACCGCCGCGTGCTCGGAGAGCGGTGCGGCTGGTTCCGCGTCCGGCACAGCGGATACATTGCAATACAGATCTGGTGTGGCTGGGACTGATAGTCCACACAGGCTCAGAAGGACGCGCGCGTGCGCGTTGAGGCAGAGCTTTTATGACAGCCAGAAAGGTGTCAGCTGACCAAGCCGGTCAGCTGACAATTTTACCACTTCCCATTGGTCCAGCACTTAGGGGAGGCGCTGGAGAGCGCTAGGGTATATATACTTGGTGCTGGTCATTCTCTGGTTGTCTGCCGTTGCGATCACTACGTGGTAGCACTCAGACCTTTTGCTAATCTGTGTTATTATCATTCTGTTATACTTCAGGCTAGTTCCAGGGTGTTGATGATCAAGGAACTCACACCCAAGACTAGGGAACTGTATTATCATTCTGTTATACTTCAGACTAGTTCCAGGGTGTTGACGATCAAGAAACTCACACCCAAGACTAGGGAACTGTATTACTATCCTGTTATACTTCAGACTAGTTCCAGGGTGTTGATGATCAAGGAACGCACACCCAAGACTAGGGAACTGTATTACCTCTCTGTTATATATCAGACTAGTTCCAGGGTGTTGATGATCATGGAGCTCACACCTAAAGAATAGGCATTGTTTATATTTGTTATGACTTCCTGCTTTCCTGACCACTCTCTTGATCTCTGAATTGGTACTTCGCTATATCTGATACTCTGTTGCCAAACTCTGCTTGTCCTTGTATTCCGTTTCTGTCTCCTGTCTGTGTACCTGATCTGTCTGTCTGTTGCCGACCTGGCCTGTCCGACCTCGAGAACTCTCTCCCCTGTTGGGAGATAGTTCACAGACCTGTCAGTGATACTTCACCTCGGGTGTCACTCACACCCTAGTCCTTCCCACTCACTGCCGGGCTCCTCCCGTTGGGGAGCCTCAGGCCATTGGAAGGAAGCTGTTCTTTAGGCAGTATCTCCTACTGCCTTGCACCCCCAGTACGGGTGCTTTCCTCAAAGTATTACTGTTGCACCAAACACTCAGTTATTACTCAGGTGTCCAGAGGTTAGAGATATATCTGATTATCGGTGATACTGCAGATCATCTATAATCGGGTATATATCTGTATTCTCGGTGATACTGCAGATCACTGGTAATCAGATTCTCTCTGTGTTACACCGATCGTTACAGTTGGGTGCCTCATGATTTGTTGGGTGCCTCATGATTGCTGAATTTGTCTTGTTGGGGGCCTCACGCTTGCTGACTTTGTCATGTTAGGGGCCTCATGATTGCTGAATTTGTCTTGTTGGGGGTCACATGATTGCTAACTGCGAGACTATGGGAAAAGCTGAATCATTATCATATGAGACAATAGCATTAAACCTACTTTTTTAGCTTTTTAAAACAGAAAATAAAATGGATGAAATTGTTTATCTTCACAGTTTTTCAACTTGGATTTTCCATAATGTTCATGTATGTGTTAAAACGTTTGTACAGTATTTAGTTTAAATTGCTGTTGCCACTTTTCGATAGATAAGTGAATTGTCAAAATTGTATATGCGTATACATCTTTGATCTATGCCTATACTGATCGTAAATTATCTAAATAAAGGACAGGGAGCTCCATCCAGTATTTCGATGGGCTGGCCCGTTATCTGTAGCTTACACCGCTGCTAAGTTCATGTACGTTTGGCCCCACCCATGGCCATGCCCACTCACTGCATGACCACGCCCATTTTTTGCCACTGCGCGCGCCGCATATGCCCCCCACCTGGTGCCCACAGGTGCCCCCGATCTCCAAGGACCCTAGGAACGCCCCTGACTATGACTATGGTAGGATTAGAGTGTGAGCTCTTATGAGAACAGTCAGTGACATGACCATGTACTCTGCAATGTGCTGTAGAAGGTGTCAGTGCTATATAAATACATAATAATAACATGGTAGGACATATTACTATGGTAGGATTAGAGTGTGAGCTCCTCTGAGAACAGTCAATGACAAGACTGTACTCTGTAATGTGCTGCAGAAGATGTCAGTGTCATATTAATACATAATAATATTATGGTAGGACATTAGACTATGACTATGGTAGGCTCCTCTGAGAACAGTCAGTGGCATGGCTATGTACTCTGTAAAGTGCTGCAGAAGATGTCAGTGCTATATATACAGGGCCGGGTGTTTTAGCGCCCAAGGCCGATTATCTCCAGCCACCCCATGACAACAGTGGGTTCAGATAGCGTTATCTGACATGTGGAAGGGGGATGGTTACGGATACTCATAGATCAGGAGGACATAGATAGCATTAGATTGTGAGCTCATTTGAGGACAGTCAGTAGCAGGACTATGTACTCTGTAAAGTGCGGCAGATGATGTCAATGCTGTATAAATACATAATAATATTATAGGATATTAGACTAGGACTATGGTAGGATTAGATTGTGAGCTCCTGAGGACAGTCAGTGACATGACTATGTTCTCTGGACATAAGGCTGTTGCCCACCGCTGATGTGTGTTTGCATTTGCAGAGAACTGGGGTGTGTGAGTGTCACTTGTAGTTCTGCAAGTAGTTTTCGTAGTGCAGGGGTGGGCTGTGAAGGGCAGGTGGGGGTATCATGCCAAGATCTCTTACCTACGGTGACCAGACGCCCCATCAATCACCCCCTGTCACCACCTGTCACTGCTACCCATCAGATCAGACCCTAATCTGCCCCTTGTGGGCACCCAAACACCCGCCCACACCCTCAGATCGCCCTCAGACACCCTGATCACCTCCCCAGTGCATTATTTACATCTGTTCTCCCCTCTAATCACTCACTGATCACCCATCAATCACTCATCAATCACCCCCTGTCGCTGCCACCCATCATACCTATCAGATCAGACCCTCATCTGCCCGGTCACCCAATCACTCACCCACACCCTCAGATCGCCCTCAGACCCCCCTAATCACCTCCCCAGTGCATTGATTGCATCTATTCCCCCCTCTAATCACACCCTGAGACACCCATCAATCACCTCCTGTCACCACCTGTCACCCCCTAGCACACCTACCCATCAGATCAGGCCCTAATTTGCCCCGTGTGGGCTCCTGATCACTCTGCTGAGCCCTCAGATCCCCCTCAGACCCTCTTCCGATCACCTCCCCAGTGCATTGATTGCATCTATTCTTCCCTCTAATCACCCCCTGAGACACCCATCAATCACCTTCTGTCACCCCCTAGCAGTCCTATCCATCAGATCAGGCCCTAATCTGCCCCCTGCGGGCTTCTGATCACCCGGCCAAGCCCTCACTCGCCCCACTGCAGTGACAGAATTTTTTTTCCCGATCACTGCTGGTCTCTACGACTTAATTGTGGCTGAGACCAACCGTTATGCCACACAATACGCAACCGCCCATGCAAGAAGCTACCATGCCCAGCCTTTTCGGTGGAAACCACTCCAAGTTTCCGAATGTAACATTTTTTGGGGCCTTCTCCTTAACATGGGTCTAGTCAAAAAGAATGTATTGCGGTCTTATTGGTCTACGCACCCAATACACCACATGCCCATGTTCTCTGCTGCCATGTCCAGGTCACGATTTGAGAACATCCTGCGCTTCCTGCACTTCAGTGCCAATACAACCTGTCATCTAAGAGGCCACCCTGCTTATGACCGTTTCTACAAAATTCGGCCCCTCGTAGACCACCTGTCATCAAAATTTGTAGATGCTTATACCCCTGAACAGTCATTTTGAGGAATTTAGTTTCCAGACTACTCCTTACGGTTTTGGGTCCCTAAAATGCCAGGGCAGTGTAGGAACCCTACAAGTGACCCCATTTTAGAAAGAAGACACCCCAAGGTATTCCGTTAGGTGTATGATGAGTTCATAGAAGATTTTATTTTTTTGTCACAAGTTAGTGGAAAATGACATTTTGTGAAAAAAATAAGTCATTTAAGAGACCACCCTGCTTATGACCGATTCCACAAAATTCGGTCATTAACAGAGATATTTCTCCCACCCAGCATGGGTATGTGCAAAAATACACCCCAAAACACATTATACTACTTCTCCTGAGTACGGCGATACCACATGTGTGACACTTTTTTGCAGCCTAGGTGCGCTAAGGGGCCCAACGTCCTATTCACATGTAATTTTGAGGCATTTGTTTTCTAGACTACTCTTCACGGTTTAGGGCCCCTAACATGCCAGGGCAGTATAGGAACCCCACAAGTGACCCCATTTTAGAAAGACGATACCTCAAGCTATTTCGTTAGGTCTATGGAAGGAAGCAGAGTGGCAAGTGAAGCCAGGATCAGTATCATGTTTCCACCTCCAGACATCTATCAGGGAGTGAGCCTGAGCCCAATCGTCTAATGCTGAAGTTTCATTTACTCTAGGTTTCAGTCTATCAATTTAAGGTGAGGGTACCATGTTAAAATCCCCTAGTAGGAATCTATATGGTGTTTGATACTGTAGTGTGAGTTGAGCAATATGATGTAATAGCTCAGAGGAACCAGGTGGGGGATTGTATAATCCAACCAGGACCATTGTAATATCATGTATTTTAGCATGGATTATAACATATCTGCCCATAGGATCTAACACTAGATCATATAATTGGAAGGGGAGACTTTTTTTTTTTTTTATCAGAACACTCACCCCTCTAGAGTAGGTGGAATAAACAGAATGGTAGTAGTGAGCTACCAACGTTTTTTTTTAGGCCCAGAATTTTACTACCCATTAAGTGAGTTTCAATGAGGATGGCAATTTGAGGATCGTTTTTTTTTGAGGTAGTTAAAAACTAGAGATCTTTTGAATGACGATCCAAGGCCTCTAACATTCCACATAATACATTTAACTCTTTCCCTCAAAGGCATTGTTAGGTATAATGATCAGGCTATATCAGGAGGAATATGGTACGCCGATGATATACCAATCTGTTTTTTTGGGGTTGTTGAATGAACCTGTCTAGTTCGGGATTATGAGATCAACTATCTATACTATAACTAATTCTACCCCCCTTGCCTATCCCCATTAACCCAAAAGTCCCTCCCTGCAGCTTTCCCCAAACAACAAAGTTTCTTCGTCCCCTAACTCCCATTATTAGAAGACAGTTAACCATACAGCTACATAGCATGTGCTCCATGCCGTGGCAATAAGATACTGCCCAAATTAATATAAACAATGGCTGTTTGCATTATAGCACATATATAGACGCTGATATAAGCATTTCAGACCTTCTAGAAAAGGGAAAATGGTGAGATTATGACATCATTTAAACATGAAATGTCATTTAGAAGTACAAACAAATATACAGTATTTTAGTGTGGAACTCAGAGCAGTGCAGGAATGTCATGCGGACATTTTGTAAAAGTAGGCAATGCGTCAGCTTACAGTTAGTTTCTGAGAGCGGGAGTAGCATATATTAAGTGTAAAGTAAGCCATCTTTGGATGTTTTCTGAGGCCGAAGAAAGCGATTGCCTTTCCCAAAGTTCTACTTTTAGAGACCACACACCAAGCAAGCATTAGTGCCTGAGTTCCAACAGAGCAAGTAAAGCATGAGTTCCTGTTATAAAGGGTGCGGCCCCACAGAGTAATTTGTATAAGGCATTAAAGGAGCCATATAAATGAACATTTACAGTCCATGTCCTGCGAGTCCGTATGATTATGATCTCCGGAAGGAGAATCATGGCAGTGGACAAAAAAGAAAAAATTGCATGTAGTCTACAGCAGGATACTGTCCCCACAAAGCAGTTTGTATAGGGTTATTATAAGAAAAAGATAAAACTGAAAAAGATTTAGACACGCAGATAACAAATAGTGTGGAGCTAAACCAGTGGAGTCAGGCCCCCAGAAGTCCACCTAAGCAATCACATAAGATGGACAGGCAAGAAGTATGGGTGAAGTTGTTCCGTTTTCAGGAAAGTTTTGTATGCAGTGACATTAAAGATATTTAGCGATCTCTCCGGTAGTTATTTGCCCAGGGTATCAAGCCAGTGCGATGCTTCCTCCGCAGATAAGAAAAATTTAACTTTATCCTCGTGTTGTACTCACAACTTTGCAGGAAAGAGCATGGAGTATAATTTCAATCCTTTGTTGCGGAGCCTTGTTCTCACGGAGTCAAACAGCTTTCTTTTCTTCTGCGTTTCCGTCGCCAGATCAGGAAAGAAAAGAAGTGTGGAGTTTTCATATTTGATTTCTTCACGTAGTCTGGCTTCTTTAAGAATCAGATCTCGATCCAAGTAATTAAGGACTTTAAATATGAAGGCCCGAGGATTGGCGCCAGGGAGAAGGTTGCAGGTAGTGATGCGATGTGCTCTTTCTATAACAAAGCATGTAGAAAAGGGTGCCCCTGGAAACAGCTTTCGCAGTAGCTGGATAGTGATGGCTGGTGGGTCATCTCCTTCCACACCCTCAGGTAACCCCAGGATTCTCACAATGTTGCACCTTTTACGGTTTTCGGGGTCTTCTGCCTTATCTTCCAAGCGGTGAATGCGTAGATCATGATATTTAGCCGAGCGTTTAAGTGTAGATACCATGTCTTCCGCATCGCTAATGCTGCGTTCTGCACGGTCTCTGATAACTTCAATGTTCAGGCGGAGGATAGTGACTTGTGCCTGCACATTGTCTATTTTTGCAGCCAGCGCGTCTCTTGTAGTGCCGAGGTTATGGCAGCAAGTAGAGTAGCGGTGTCTGGTTGTTCTACCTCGGGCTCCATAGTCTGCGTAACTTTGGCTTTGACTTTGCCTTTGGTAGTTAAGATGGCCGCGGGGCCTACTTCCGGTGTGATTGAAGCGGTCCATTTATTTGTCTTGCCACGAGTACGGACTGAAGTGGAGGTCATCACTCGGAGGCAAAAGTGTTCAGCAGGTCATAGAATAAGAGTCGGGCCAAGAAGGGTGAGAAAGAGAGGCAGGATAGACGAAATAGGATAAGCTCCTCACCAACACGTCTGTTCAGCCCGTGCTCATGGCCACGACCCCTTCGATTACGATTCTATTTACGATCCGATTAAATCCGACATGTCCGCTCGGGATTCAATTCACTTCGATTTGCCCTTGCAAAACAATGGCAAATTGAATAGAATCAAATCGAATCCTGATCGGACATGTCGGGTGTAATCGGATCGTAAATAGAATCGTAATCGAAGGGGTCGTGGCCATGAGCACGGGCTGAACAGACGTGTTGGTGAGGAGCTTATCCTATTTCGTCTATCCTGCCTTTCTTCTTCAAAGAATCGTATCATGTAGATGGGGCTTTAGACTGTGACTGGAATCTGTTCAGAATGATAGACTTAAAAAATATAGCTTCAAATGTGTGTAGATACTCATCAGCGGAAGTTCTGTTTTCCTGTCTGTGTGTCTCTCTCTGCCACACAAAAGTAAACAGTTTAAAAAGTAAGTTTTTTTTTAAAAGTTTTAAGGTAAACAGTTTACAGCCAGTTTACAGTTCAGCTCTGCAACCCCCCCCCCCTCAACCCATCCCCAATTCCGACACAAAATAGTTACAAAACAGCTGGTAAACTCAGCTTTTTTCATACAGGCTGTGCTGAGAGACCTCTGAAAAGCAGTTTAGTGTTGCTGGCTAAAAGCTCTATAGGTATGTGGGGTTTACAGAAAAACTTTTTATTTGATGGTTGTTCTTTAATATAAATTGAACATCATAATAACAATTTCTGGTGCCCTTATTTATCAAACTATCCTTAGTACAAACTTTCTGTAATGTCCCTCAGTAGCTTGATTTAAAAGGTACATAAAAAATGACAGATTAATTGAAATACATCATTTGCGTTTTTGCTTTCAGGAAAGTCTTTTATTTAAAAAAAAAAAAAGTGAAGCTATGAGCCTGCCTTTGATGCTTGTCTTTAATAATCCTTTGAAGAGAGGAATTCATGTTATGTATACTATGGTATAAACATTGGAGCAATTGTTTCTTTAAACCATTTGGTTTCAAATTAGCATTACATGGTAGGTCAGCTAAATGTTACATTATTTTAATGGAATTAAGAGAAGATGAAAAAACAATCTTTTGATGTTATTCATGAGGAAATAATGGAGCAGGGTTAGAAGCACAAGCACACTCCTCCAATGTAGAAAGCTCTTCATAACTTCTAAACTGCTTTTAAATAACTAAAACAATATTACTATTACGGATGAGCAAGAATGTCTCTGGAAATTTCCTTGAATTTCATGTGGTTATGCGAATTTTCACCAGAACACTGCAAATGAACCGGTTGAGGAAATGATCGATAAATTTGTGATTGGAATGTATTAATTCATCCAACAGTATGTAATCGGATTGAATGGAGGGTCGACTGATTGCGAAATTGTATCATTAATGAATATGTTAAGTAAGTACAAGTACATACATTACAAAGGCAGCATGCAATGGCGCCTAGTAATGACAGTTCTGGATGCTGGTAGTACAATACAGCTAGTTAAGGGGGGGCCAGTAAAAAAAGGGCGCATATGGCTAATGGACAAAAAGGGCGTCACCATAGACTGCAATGCAAAATATCGGCTATTGGACGCCCGAGAAATAGCGGCTGCAGGGATCGTGTTAACAAAAGTTTTCGTTTACAGAATAAGGTTTATTACAAATACCGTTTACAAGTTCGTTTTAACTTTGTGGTTTACTTATTTTTTCGTAAAATATATAAATTATTATTATTATTTTTTTCGTATACAAATATATAAATTGTTCTATACATGTTATTTATAGTGAAGTATTTTAAGGATTAAATATATTATTGTTTATATGTGTGTAAGGGTTTCAGCAAGGCTTGGTGTACAGAGGCGCCAGAGTAGAATAAAAATGTTTAAAAACCGTCTAAAAGAGGGGGATGTTCAGGTGAACTTACCTCCCTTGAAAATATAGAACTCAATTGAGTCACAATATATCAATACAAAAAACGTTTTATTTAACTCCACTTAGTGCAACACGTTTCGCAGGTGTGGTCCTGCTTCATCAGGCGAACAGGAGAATAACTCAATGGGTCTAGATGCAGAAGTGAGCTCTCACTTCTGCATCTAGACCCATTGAGTTATTCTCCTGTTTGCCTGATGAAGCAGGACCACAACAGCGAAACGCATTGCACTAAGTGGAGTTCAATAAAACGTTTTTTGTATTGATATATTGTGACTCGATTGAGTTCTATATTTTCGAGGGAGGTAAGTCCACCTGAACATCCCCCTCTTTTAGATGTTTTTTAAACATTTTTATTCTACTCTGGCGCCTCTGTACACCAAGCCTTGCTGAAATCTTGACTTCACCCTCGGTGGAGGGGTGCTACCCCGTTTCCTATCTACTGAGAGCAACATCTTAATAACCTGAGTGGGGTCAGGTTCTAATACTCAATGTAATAACCGTGGCACCCCAATAAATGATAGGTGCAGTGCTGCTGTGTGAGGACGAATGCTTCCATCCAAACAGTCAGTTATATAAAGTAAACACAGCGCTACTGTACTCTTCTAGATGGTTGGTATATTTCTCCACTCCTCTACCTGTGTGCACTCAGTGTGCAAATAGAGCAGACAGGGAGGCTTTTTAGTGGAATATAAATAACTTTTATTTCTGGATAAAAAGGCATGTAGACAGTTCGAGGATAGGCACTTACTTTAAGAGGGTCCCAATCCACTTGGAACCCTCTCTGGCTGATATCGCTTCCCACTCTAGGTGGTACTCAGGCCCCTCCACTCGATCCTGTGTCTCTTATTGCCCGCTCCTGTCCCGACTAGTTTCAGCAATTGCCGTCTTCAGGGGATAAACAGTGAAGATGGCAATTGCCGAAACTAGTCGGGACAGGAGCGGGCAATAAGAGACACAGGATCGAGTGGAGGGGCCTGAGTACCACCTAGAGTGGGAAGCGATATCAGCCAGAGAGGGTTCCAAGTGGATTGGGACCCTCTTAAAGTAAGTGCCTATCCTCAAACTGTCTACATGCCTTTTTATCCAGAAATAAAAGTTATTTATATTCCACTAAAAAGCCTCCCTGTCTGCTATATTTGCACACTGAGTGCACACAGGTGGAGGAGTGGAGAAATATACCAACCATCCTGAAGAGTACAGTAGGTTCTAATACTCCCCACCTGCACTTGAAGTGGTTGCCTATGGGTAACCCATGTTTGTGAGTATTTCTAAATATTTTGCTTTAAACCACAACCAACTTAACAATACTACACCATATTGGGCTCTCGATCTCTCTTTGTTCTTCCAAGCACATGTGTGTAAGGGTGTTTGTGCAGTGGGGATGGTTAGGGTTAGGAACGACCAGGGGGATGGTTAGGGTTAGGAACGACCAGGGGGATGGTTAGGGTTAGGAACGACCAGGGGGATGGTTAGGGTTAGGAACGACCAGGGGGATGGTTAGGGTTAGGCACGACCAGGGGGGGATGGTTAGGGTTAGGCACCACCAGAGGGATTTAGGGTTAGGCACCACCAGAGGGTTTTAAGGTTAGGCACCAGCAGGGAGGTTTTAGGATTAGGCACCACCAGGGGGTCTTAGGGTTAGGTACCACCAGGGGGTCTTAGGGTTAGGTACCACCATACCACCATGGGGGTGGTTAGGGTTAGGCACCACCAGGGGGGGTGGTTAGGGTTAGGCACCACCAGGGGGGTCTATGGGTTAGGGATAGGTACAGGGAGGGTTCTGTGTGAGAGTAGGGATAGGTATAGTTACAGTACAATATACAGTGCCTAACCAATTTGTTTTCTACCTAAGATACTCAACACAGCAGCACTCAAGAATGTTATAGCTGACAGTTCTTCTCACAGTACTAGTTGCAGTGTACAGCTGGTAGCAAACAAGCTGGAGGACTACAGGTGCTGTATCTTGTAACTTAGCACACACAGTTCTATCCTATGTAAATCTATCACAGTTCCTGCAAAACAAAAAATACACCCTATAAATCACAGCTATACAAGTGATCATTACAAGTACAGAACCAATAAAGAGCTAATACTGTAGATGAGGGATGGCCCCTCTGGCCGAAGGGCCCCGGTGCAGTCTGGACCTCTGCAACCCCTATTGCTACGCCCCTGCTCTGAAGCAGAGATTTCTCTCCTTGCCTGTCTCTGTCGCTCAAGATAAATTGATAAACCCCTCCCTCCAACTTCCTACTGGAATCTGTTCTCAGTGGCTGCTGGGCCTTGCTGTGTATCCTGGTATCAAATCATTCACTCAGCAGATGCCCATTCTGTGCATCCTGACACAATTTTGGCACCCCTATGTTTGCATATGATTATTCTGTGAGAATCAACCACATAGAAAATCATTGGGCCTTTATTGCAGGTAACTTCAGTAAGCAAGAAAGTCCAGATTTGTCAAGAAATCGAACTTATGATTTTCACTCGCTAATTCCTAGGCCATACTGTACTTCAACTCAAGTGAAATGTAATTCTGGTTCTTTTTTAACCCACTTTCAACCTCCTTAGCGGTAATCCCGAGTCAGGCTCGGGGCGGAAAGCCACAGAACACGGTGGTAATCCCGTGCCTGAGTGAGTTTGATGCAGGAGTTGCTGTAGACCACTCTGAGGTATGTTTTTCTACTTGTTTTTTGGGTCTAAAAGCTTATGAACAAATTGCACGGCTTTTAGACCCTAAATCTGGAAATAATCATGCCAGGGAGGTAAAAAACTCTAGTTGTTCTGTTTCTCTTTGACTTAATTAAATTCTCTGTAGGACCCTTTTCCACTGAGAAATGCAATTGCGATCATGCTGTGATGAGATCACATTTCTTGCTATTTGCATTACCATGATTCCACTGCGATCCAATGGATGTAGGGTGCTATTGTACTGTGTTGCAATTACTATTTACAACGTAAAACAAAAATAGGCCGGAAAAAAAAATTTAATTGCTATGGGATTTTCCTGCGCTTTTATACTTTGTATAGGAGGATAATCGCAAGTAAAGTGACGCATGGCTAATGATTTCGATTAGGAAAAAATGCTTTGCAAACACAGCGCTCTAATGCAAACATCAGCAAACTGTTTCAGTATGTTTTAAAAGTCCTAGCATTTTGCAAATTCACAAGCAAGTGGAATCAGGTCACAAAACAGTACCAGTGGAAATGGGAACTATCATGTACTTAGTGATATAGTGTACATTTTAGTACATGTATAGTGGGCATAGAAAAAAAATCACCCGTTCAAAATACAGGCTTTTCAAAATGCAGTGGAGACGCAAACACATTTTCCAGCTATTTTACTCAATGCAACCTTTAACAGCAATAGTTCAAGAATATTTAAGTAAACAAACCAACAAAATCAATGAGATAGATAAAGGAACACCTCATGTGTCAATTCTTTGTGAAAATGCTTTTCAGACTGCAAAGTAAAAATTGTGAATATTTTGAAGGTGGTGATTGTTTTTTATACCTGCTGTATGTGGGAAAGCTGAATAGGAAGGAGCGTTGGTGATTAATCCCAATGGGCGTATAGTCACAGTTTCTATGAAGAATAAGATGATGGGTTACCTACACTACAAATTTCATTGCTTTGAATTACAATTCATTTTCTTAGAGGATCATTGCCATGTTACTGTTTGCCTAGTGTAAAACCATCATATTGCTGACCGCAGGTAATGTATCCATGGCAACATTTCAGTTTTAATATCAGTACAATATACCCTGATGGAGATAGGATCACATTTTCATGCTTTATGATGTGCTATCAGTAGAATTCAACTGAGATGTCGAGGTCTAAATTGATTCCGTTCTTTTAGATTTTGCAATTAAGAAGATACATTTTAATATCACTCTTGTAATGAAATAGCAAATTACAGACCACTTTAGCTTTAGGCAGGGCCGCCATTAGAAATTTTGGGGCCCCTCACACATCACCCCCCCCCCCCCCTCTCCCTAGGTCCACCCACTGGTTGCTTTGCCCGCCCACTAGCTACCCTGTGTCCGTGTGCGAAATGCAATGTGGCAAAAAATGTGCATGGCTCCGACACTGAAGAAAGTGGCATGCGGCAAAAAGTGGGCGTCACCATACAATTTCACAGCACCATAGTTGCCCTGGGCAACCGGATTGGTATATTTAATATGGGATAATTGGAAGGCCAGAGATATTGAGGGTCTCATGTAGCCTTGTTCCCTAGTCTCCTGCTGTGATCTGTGTATTCCCTTTCACAAATATGTCCCGTACTGAGGCCTGTAGCTACGTTTGACTTGCTTAGTGAGTTCTGTCAGTACTCCTGTATTTCTGATCTCATTCTCTGTACTCTGGACATTAAGGCCTGAGTATGATTGTAGTTGGGTTGGTGTTATCTTTCCACCCCCTGTTTTAACAGGAGTGTGTCACTTAGAGTAAAAAGACTACAGAGATAGCTTGGAGTACAGTGGTTGATGGAAGGTGAGAAGTCTGCCATGCCTCACAAACAGTTTGTGAACTAAATTGTAGAGTCAAGACTGCCCTCTCCCAAATCTCATATCTTGTTGCATAGCCACCTTGTGCAGGAGTTAGTTGCTATCATAAGGGTTTTTGACCTTGGCCTATCTGAGGCCTAGTATTTAGACAAGCCTTTTCTAAAATAGAGCAGATGGAAGTTTCTCTTAAAGTAAGTTCTGAGATGAGAAAGCTCCTCATATTGATCTAAGATAAATATTCCTGCCGCAGGCTAAGTTAAACACATGAGTGTACTCATGCATGCAGTCCGCATAAGATTTTTACTAGATTACACCAGGAAAGAGAATGGTTCTTAGTTGTGATCTGCATCAGGAAAAATAATTATTGGTTTTTTTCCTGATTAATTTCTGATTTGGTTCTTTTCTGATTTGTTTGACCATTAGATTGGCCAAAATTGTTTAATTGGTTGTTTAAGGTTACAGGTTAGTTAATCATTTTCTTTGCTAGGAGTACGTTACCAAATAGCTATTCGTGTTTTGACCATTAGGAGACTCTGACCAAAATTTTGCCCACTGTGATGCTAGCTCTGCCTGTTTTAGGTATTGGCTTTAGTATGGTCATCTTCTTCCTTCGGAAGAAATGACCAAAGGGGGGACTGAAAGGGTGTGTAGGTATATATGTATATATATATATGTATATATATTAGTATATAGATCAATTTCATATACAAGCATACATGTATATAGTCAGTTGATATTAAAGTGTCTTTAGAACAATCAGCCTCACATCTCACACATCTGTGCAGGAAAAGCTGGCTGTGTGAAACCCAGAATATTCAAATTCTTCTTTCTGTGTAAATCCCCTAAGTGTCCCCAATGTGGACACCTGTATGGTCATGAAGAACATATTTTCCCCGTGATTATTGAACTGTGTTATTTCTTGTAAATCACATGACTTTCTGTAATTATGGTGATATACTGCACATGAGCAAACCCTGTATTCTGTAGCATAAAAGGAAAAAGGATAATCATCATAAAGCAGCATAATGTGTGCACTCATCTTGTGTGTTTGTGTATTCTGTTAACCATTTTATGTCCTGGCGCCAGGAACCTAAGTAGTCTGAAACATCTGATATCTGACTAGGCCGTGGCCTGACTTTAATAGTAACCACTCCTTTCAGCATGTTGTGGGTGGAGCCAAATGCTAGCAAATAGAGGTAGACCCTGGTTAACAAATGAGATAGGGACTTTACAAATGTTATTTGTTGTTGTTGTTGTTGTAAGTCCATTCTTATACTTTATCGGTTCTCTTTTGTCCCCCTCTTTTCTTCATGGTGCCCCCAGGATAGGTATCCAGGCATAGGTGCCCCCAGTATAGGTAGCCAGGTATAGGTTCCCCAGTATAGTATAGTAGCGGGCTCACTCATCTGCTCCCCACGTTCAAGCGCTGATGTCAATCTTCTCTCAGTGCTTGAACACGGTGTGCTGGTTAGTGAGCTGCAGGCCCGCAGCCAGCACATGCAGCCCTTCCTGCGCTTTGGGGTTCTGGGCCCCTCACTGCAGTGTCAGTTGTCCTTCCCTGATGGCTGCCCTGGATTTAGGATTAGAAAATGTAGGAATCCTTAGTAGTGTGAAGGGTTGTGCTACAGCATCTCCTGTTGGGTGTGTCTTTTTTTGTTTTCTGTTCACCAGCATCCTAATTTGCTGCCCACACCTGACCCACATACCTATTCTGACCCCATCCTAACCTTGGGGATAAGAGTTGATAAGTTGAGCATATTCAATGGCAAGCCACTTGAGACTCCAGTTGGAGTGGGCAAAGCCTTAGCAACTATGAAGTCACTCGTGAGCACATCACATCCCCACATTTCTCATTTACATCATGTATTGTTGGCTTTGCTGGTGCCAGACTTGTTTACCATGGTGATTGACTGGGATGGGCTATGAGTAGTGCCTTTATGCTTTGGACACTGTTGCATAAACACTAGCCTGTATCTCTGCATATTACTTTCCCAGCCAGAGTCTCAAGCGACTTTGAAAGCACTTCACCACTTATTCTGGGAATCTGCTTGGCTATAACTATATGGAAGACATTTCCTTTTTGCACTTTTTCTACTAGATCTTTATGCATGCTTTGCAACTAGCATCACACTCAAAGGTGCTTTTAGTGGGTCGTCTTTACAGATGACGTTTCCATTCGACATATGAATCTTAGATATAGTGAATGAGGTCAAACCTGTGACCAAAATTGCTTGTTATCATTCAGAACCTCCCCCAATCCCCGTGGTTGATTCCAGATCTATGTAGCGGATTATATAATTGCATAGACGATGTAGTGCTTAAAGTAGGATTAACATGTAACTGCATATTCATGTTGTCAAATCTTACTCGTATCATGTGTGCCTTCTGCTGCAATTTACTATTTTTAATGTTTCTATGGACTGCTGGGTTTGGATTGATATGTGTGTTGTCTAGTGTATCATTTTTGTATACCAACAAATGATCTTATTATATATCTGAAATACAACATACCTCTCTCATTTCCCACTATAGTCTTGATTCAGAAAAGGGTGCTAAGTGTTAGCACGCCAGTGAAAAGCCACTTTGCATGTGCTAACATGCTTTGCATGTGCTAAGTAGTTACCACATGCAAACTGCTTAGCACCGTAGTTAGCACATGTAAACTACTTAGCACCCTAGTTTTAAAAAAAAAAAATCAGTGTTTATTCAACAAAGAAAAGGAAAATGTGACACAGAATATGCAGTGTAGCAGTGCGCCTCCTAACTTTTCCAACAGTAGCTTCAGCATCAATTATCACTGTGGAAGATGAGAGGTATTGTTAACAATCATATAATGATCGTCACATAAAATATAGAGCTCAGATTGAATTAAAATTTCCAAATATTCTATCTTTTATAAGATCATAATTAGCAAGACCAGGGGTATCTAACCATGGAGCTTAGCACCCTAGTTAGCACGGTGCTAAGTAGTAGTTTGCATGTGGTAACTATGGTGCTAAGTAGTTTGCATGTGCTAACTATGGTGCTAAGTAGTTTGTATGTGCTAACTACTTAGCACCCTAGTTAGCACGCCCAAAGCCTTTAGGCGTGCTAACTGGGTTAGCACCGTTTACTGAATCGAGCCCTATATGTTTGGATCATGGCCTTTTCTCTCCATTGGTGTGATATTTAAAGGGAACCTGAAGTGAGAGGTACTGTATATGGAGGATGCCATATTTATTTCCTTTCAAGCCATGCCAGTTGCCTGGATATCCTGCTGATCCACTGTCTCTGTTGCTTTTAGCCATAGACCCTGAACAAGCATGCAGCAAATCAGGTGTTTCTGACATTTTTGTCAAATCTGACAAGATTACCTGCATGCTGGTTTCTGGAATTATTTAGACACTACTGCAGCCAAATAGATCAGCAGGACTGAATGTAATATATAGTAGCAAATATATCGGCGCCAAGGGACAATGGAACCGCTGCTAAGAACAATGTCCAAAAGTTCAGAAGTCAGGCATACATCAAAGGTCACCGCAAATTTTGAAAGTCATTTTATGTAGGGAATGGTAGATTCTTCACCACAATATATCAAATGCTCAGAGGTAGGTATCCGCCAAACATCAAAACTAGAAAAGGCTTACCAGCTCCCAACAACCCACATTATAAGGTTGTCTTCCGACTCGGTAAGCCAGCACCTATTCAGTAAGGAGTTTATTGGGCAAGTCTCCCTAACACTGCTACTGCCTACTGAGTGCGCTCTAGTGGCTGCCTCGTAAGCGCTTTGAGTCCGACAGGAGAAAGGCGCTATACAAAAAAAGGAATTATTATTATTATTGTAAAATGGCTCAGGTCACAGATAACGTCCAGGGAACATCAGACGTCGTGAAGATCCAGTGGACATCCGTATGGAGGTAAAGTTTCAGGAATTCACATAGGAAAACAAAAACGGCAATATCTAAGCGTAACCCGTTTATTTCGATAAAATTTCTTTAAAAGGCAGTGGATATAAAAACAATAACTCACGGGGCCCATAAACAGGGAACCCCGGAAGATTAGCGCGCATGTAAGGAAGTTTTCTTTCACCCCACCCTCTTTTCCCAGACTAAAAGCTATAAATTTGGTGCCTAGCCGCCTGTTCGCCTTTTTTCCCCCTGATGACGCAAGACTGCGAAACCGGTCGGGAAGGTAACAGGCGGCACCACTGTCTATTGATCTACGATTGACCATTACATGCGCGCTAATCTTCCGGGGTTCCCTGTTTATGGGCCCCGTATGTGAGTTATTGTTTTTATATCTACTGCCTTTTAAAGAAATTTTATCTAAATAAACGGGTTGCGCTTAGATATTGCCGTTTTTGTTTTCCTATGTGAATTCCTGAAACTTTCCCTCCATACGGATGTCCACTGGATCTTCACGACGTCTGATGTTCCCTGGACGTTATCTGTGACCTGAGCCATTTTACAACCTTATAATGTGGGTTGTTGGGAGCTGGTAAGCCTTTTCTAGTTTTGATGTTTGGCGGATACCTACCTCTGAGCATTTGATATATTGTGGTGAAAAATCTACCATTCCCTACATATAATGACTTTCTAAACCTGCGCTGACCTTTGATGTAGATCAGCAGGACTGCCAGGCAACTGGTATTGTTTAAAAGGAAATACAGTGGCTTGCAAAAGTATTCGGCTAACTACCTTTTGCTGCAATTACAGCTGCCAATCTTTTAGGGTATGTCTCTACCAGCTTTGCACATCTAGAGACTGAAATCCTTGCACATTCTTCTTTGCAAAACAGCTCCAGCTCAGTCAGATTAGATGGACAGCGTTTGTAAACATCAGTTTTCATATCTTGCCACAGATTCTCAATTGGATTTAGATCTGGACTTTGACTGGGACATTCTAACACATGGATATGTTTTGTTTTAAACCATTCCATTGTTGCCCTGGCTTTATGTATAGGGTTGTTGTCCTGCTGGAAGGTGAACCTCCGCCCCATTTTCAAGTCTATTGCAGACTCCAAGATGTTTTCTTCCAAGATTGCCCTGTATTTGGCTCCATCCATCTTCCCATCAACTCTGACCAGCTTCCCTGTCCCTGCTGAAGAGAAGCACCCCAGAGCATGATGCTGCCACCACCATATTTGACAGTAGGGATGGTGTGTTCAGAGTGATGTGCAGTGTTAGTTTTCCGCCACAAATATGTTTTGCATTTTGGCCAAAAAGTTCAATTTTGGTCTCATCTGACCAGAGCACCTTCTTCCACATGTTTGCTGTGCCCCCACATGGCTTGTGGCAAACTGCAAACAGGACTTCTTATGCTTTTCTGTTAACAATGGCTTTCTTCTTGCCACTCTTCCATAAAGGCCAACTTTGTGCAGTGCACGACTAATAGTTGTCCTATGGACAGAGTCTCCCACCTGAGCTGTAGATCGCTGCAGCTCGTCCAGAGTCACCGTTGGCCTCTTGCCTGCATT
Source organism: Hyperolius riggenbachi (assembly GCF_040937935.1). Taxonomy (NCBI): domain Eukaryota; kingdom Metazoa; phylum Chordata; class Amphibia; order Anura; family Hyperoliidae; genus Hyperolius; species Hyperolius riggenbachi. The sequence continues at coordinate 271,892,080 of NC_090647.1, read as the reverse complement.
TCTGATCAACGCTCTCCTTGTTTGGCCTGTGAGTTTAGGTGGACGGCCTTGTCTTGGTAGGTTTACAGTTGTGCCATACTCCTTCCATTTCTGAATGATCGCTTGAACAGTGCTCCGTGGGATGTTCAAGGCTTTATAAGGCTTTATGTAGCCTAAGCCTGCTTTAAATTTCTCAATAACTTTATCCTTGACCTGTCTGGTGTGTTCTTTGGTCTTCATGGTGTTGTTGCTCCCAAAATACTCTTAGACAACCTCCGAGGCCGTTACAGAGCAGCTGTATTTGTAGTGGCATTAGATTACACACATGTGCACTCTATTTAGTCATTAGCACTCATCAGGCAATGTCTATGGCCAACTGACTGCACTTAGACCAAAGGGGGCTGAATAATTATACACCCCCCCCCCCCCCTTTGCAGTTATTTATATGTAAAAAATGATTGGAATAATGTATGATTTTCGTTCCACTTCTCACGTGTACACCACTTTGTATTGGTCTTTCACATGAAATTCCAATAAAATTGATTCATGTTTGTGGCAGCAATGTGACAAAATGTGGAGAACTTCGAGGGGGCCAAATACTTTTACAAGCCACTGTGTGTGTGTGTGTGTGTGTGTGTATATATATATATATATATATATATATATATATATATATATATATATATATATAATCTGGAGGGAGAACAAACTAGGAGGGATAGAAAAGACCACATTTACTTACGGTAAAGTCTTTTCCAGTAGTCTGAAGGACAGCACCCCCTCTTGAGACTTGTCTCTCTTCCCTCATAGTGGACAGGAAGCTAAAAGATAAAAAAATTTGCATAGCGGATATGCAGGCAGCATAAATACCCCCCAGCTCACCTAGAGCCCTCAGTTAATAAAAAAGATTATACGGACGTATGCTTAAATAACAAAACAAAAAAATATGTATATTTACCTCAATATTTCCCACACTGGGTGGGTCGCAGGGGTGCTGTCCTTCAGACTACTGGAAAAGACTTTACCGTAAGTAAATGTGGTCTTTCCCAGAACGTCTTTCAGGACAGCACCCCCTCTTGAGAGATAGACAAGATGAAATCTTAGGGTGGGACGACTGCTTGTAGAACTTTTCTGCCAAAACTCAAGTCTGCACTGGATAGGACATTTAGCCTGTAGTGCCTGACAAAAGTATTCTGACTGGACCAGGTGGCCGCCTTGCAAATCTGTTCGATGGATGCACCAGCCCTCTCTGCCCAGGATGTAGAGATACCCCTTGCCAAATGAGCTTTGATTGAAGTAGTAAGCAGTTTCCCCTGAGATCGGTATGAAGTAGTAATGGCTTCTCTAATCCATCTGGCCAATGTAGCTTTGGAGGCCTGCTTCCCTCTAGACACTCCTCCAAACAATACCAACATCGAATCCGACCTTCTCCATTCCTTAGTCCTTTCGAGATAATGAATGATACATCTTCTTACATCTAGACAATGCAGACGTTTTTCCTTCTCATTGGATGGATTTGCGCAAAAGGAAGGTAGAAATATCTCCTGGTTTCTGTGGAATTTAGATACTACCTTAGGAAGGAAGGCGCTGTCTATCCTTAATGTAATCCTATCATCTGAAATAATACAGTATGGTTCCTGAATCGATAAAGCCTGAAGTTCCCCAACCCTTCTTGCTGAAGTGATTGCCAGCAGAAAGGCGGTTTTTAAAGAGAAACTCCAACCAAGAATTGAACTTTTTCCCAATCAGTAGCTGATACCCCATTTTACATGAGAAAGACAATGATTTTCACAAACAGACCATCAGGGGGCGCTGTGTGACTGATTTTGTGCTGAAACCCCTCCCACAAGAGGCTCTGAAGACCGCGGTACTGCTGGCAAACTGCTACAATGTAACAATGTTCAGAGACAGGAAATAGCTGTTATTAGCTGTCTAACAGACAGAGCAGCTAGAAACAGCTAAATAACCTGCCCACAGTAACAATGTCTCCATGTAATAAATGTCAGAATGTGAATCTGGGAGAGGAAAGATTTTACAATGAGCAAACACTGACTAAATCATTTATACATAATTATGGTAAAAAATGAAGCACTTTTTTTACTACATTATTTTCACTGGAGTTCCTCTTTAAAGAAAGAAATGTATCTGAAATCTCCTTCAATGGCTCGAATGGAGCTGTACACATAGCTTGAAGAACTGTATTTAAGTTCCATGAAGGAATTCTGGATCGAACTACTGGTCGAATTCTCTTTAAAGCCTGAAAAAATCTAATAAAGTATTCTTCTGCCGCCAGTTTTCTTTCAAGAAAAACACTGATTGCAGATGTCTGAACCTTCAAGGTACTAACACTTAATCCCTTTTGTAGTCCCTGTTGAAGAAATTCAAGAACTGAGGTAGATAAAGATATATCCAGGGATCTCTCTTTACACCAATCTGAATACACTGACCATGTCTTATTATAAATATTCCTTGTTACTTTTTTACGACATTGTATTAGGGTCTCTGATAACTTATCTGAGAACCCCTTTGCTTTCAAGATTTTCCACTCAGCTTCCATGCCGTAAGGTGAAGAAGTTGTAGGTTCGGATGAAAGGCTATGCCCTGCTGTAGTAGATCCTGCCGATTCGGAAGAATAATTGGCTGACATACTGCCAATTCCTGTAATAACGTGAACCATGGCCTCTTCGGCCAAAACGGGGCTATCAGAATCATATGAGCTTGATCCTGCCTGATCTTGTTCAGAACTCGTGGGATGAGAGATATTGGGGGAAAGCTGTACATCAGACCTGCTCCCCAATTTAGTGAGAAGGCATCCACTGCCCAAGGTCTGTCTAGGGGACACAGGGAGCAGAATTTCTGACACTTGGTATTTTCCTTGTTTGCAAATAAGTCCACTTCGGGGGATCCCCACTGATCCTTGATCTCCTGAAAAACTGCCGGATTTAGGGCCCAATCGTCCTGCTTCAGAGGGGACCTGCTTAGGAAGTCTGCCAACTGGTTGGCTGTACCCTTCAAGTGTCTGGCTTTTATAGACCCCAGATTCCTTTCCGCCCAATTCAGGATTCGTCTGGTTTGGGACCACAGTAACGAACTTCTTGTCCCCCCTGACGATTTAGGTAAGCTACCACACTGCTGTTGTCGGTTCTTATCAGTACCTGACTCTGGGTTATATCTTGGCTGAAATTTTGTAGTGCCAACCATACTGCCTGAAGTTCCCTGCTGTTTGATGACCTGGCTCTCATTTTGTTGGACCACTGTCCTTGAGCTGGACGACCATCCATGTGAGCTCCCCAACCCCACAGACTGGCATCTGTTGTTATCACTGATTGAGATGGATAATGCCACAGCCGACCTTCTGACAGATGTGTGAGATCTTTCCACCACATGAGTGAGACCTTTATACTGTAGGGAATGAATACTTTCTTGTCCAGGAGTTTCACATCCCTGTTCCATTCCTTTAGGATCCAAATTTGCAAAGTTCTGGCATGGAACTGACCCCATTGAATGGCCGGGAAGGCAGAAGTTAGAAGTCCCAGAATTGCCATTGCCTTTCTGAGGGAGATGTAATGGGCCTGCTGGAAAGAAGAAACAGCATTAAGTATTGCAGAATCTTTCTGTCTGGCAACAAAATCTTTTCACTAGTAGTAGAAATATTGAAGCCTAAAAATTCCATGACCTGAGAAGGATTTAGGGAGGACTTAGACCAGTTAATAAGCCATCCCAAGGATTGCAAAAACGAAATAGTAGATTCTATCTGCAACAACACTGAGTCTTTAGATTGTCCCCAAATCAACAAATCATCCAGGTAACTAAGAACCGATATGGACCTGCCCCTGATTACCGCTAATACTTCTGACAAAATTTTTGTGAAGAGCCAAGGAGCAGAAGAGATGCCGAAAGGTAGAGCATTAAACTGGAAATGTCTTACCTTTCACTCCAGCTGCACTGCGAACCTGAGGAATTGTTGTGATCTCAGATGAATTGGAACATGCATGTATGCATCCCTTAAGTCCAGAGATGCTAGGAAGCAGTCTTTCTGTAAGAGAGTTATCACTGAGTAAATATTGTCCATTCAAAATCTTCTGTATTTTATTGACTTGTTCAGTTCCTTTAGATTCAGGATAAATCGAAAATCTCCCTGAGGCTTTTTTACCAGGAATACTGGGGAGTAAAAACCTAACTCCTGTTGACATTTTGGAACCTCCCTGATTACTCTTTTTTGCAGTAGAGAGGATATTTCTCTTTGAAGTGCCAGTCCCTGAACAATGTCCCTTGGAGTTGGACATACGAAAAACCTTTGAGGTGGTGCCTGTATGAATTCTATGCTGTACCCCTCTAAAATTATCTTTAATAGCCACTGATTTTGAAATGTTTCCTGCCATGTCTCGTAAAAGTGGGTAATCCTTCCCCCCACCGTCATTGTTTATTAGACTGGGTTGAAGGACGAGGGGAAAAGTTTGATTTTCCCTTCTGTACTCTATAGGGGGCCCATCTTTTATTTGTGGTGGTTTTATTATCCGACTCTGGCCTTGTGTTGGCACGAAAGGAACGTTTAGACTGAAACGTTCTCTTCCTAACAGGAAAATTCTTCTTAACGTCAGCTGTTCTCTCTAAGGTCTAATCAAGTTTAGACCCGAACAACAACTCTCCCTCACAGGGTATTCCACATAGTTTGGCTTTGGAGGAATTATCCCCCTTCCAAGTTTTAACCCACACTCCACGCCTAGCTGAATTGACTAAGGCAGTAGTCCTGGCAGTAAGCTTCACTGTGTCATCTGCTGCATCAGTCATATAATCTGTGGCATTAAACATTTTAGGGAAATCCGTTAAGATTTCCTCTCTAGATACCCCCGTGGCAATTTTATGTTGGGTCTCCGTCAACCAGGTCTTTAGGGATCTACCCACTGCCGTGGAAGTGATGGCAGGTTTAAATGTAAGTGAGGATGACTCCCAAGCTCTCCTTAGAAGGTTATCGGTTTTTTTGTCTATCGGGTCCATAAGGTGCCCGTAATCCTCAAAAAGTAAGTCTGTATTTCTCGAAATCTTTGATAAAGCTGGATCAAGCTTAGGAGAGGGACCCCAGAATTTCTGATCCTCAGCGGAAAAAGGGTACCGCCTGTTAAGGGTCCTTGGCCAAAAAGCCCGTTTCTCGGGATTATCCCACTCCTTTCTTATCATATTTTTGAGAGAAGAGTGGACCGGGATAAAAGAGGAATGAGGATCAGATAACCCCTCATACATTTGATCCAACTGGGATAGAGATTTCCTTTCTGTCTCAATACCCATAGTACTGTGCATGGCAGATAATAAATCATTAATAAGATCGGGAGAAAAAGCAAACTTCTGATTTTTCCCCGACTTTTCCCCCCCTTCATCTTCCGAAATGTCCTCAAAGGATGAAATTTCTAATTCTCCCTCAGATAGCTCAGACCCAACTGATTCCTCAGCCCTTCTCTTTCTAGAAGCTGGTGTGGGAACTAAAGCTGCTGGAGGGGACCCAGGTGGTGGAATGGGATCCTCCGGTTGTACTACTTGCTGAGTTTCCAAAGCCGGAGTGTATGATGATGATGCTATTGCAGAATCTTTAATTTCCTTAACCTCCCTGGCGGTTTATTTATTTTGCCAGGGAGGCTGCAATGGGGTTTTTTTTAAATAAAAAAAAAAAATATTTCATGCAGCCAACTGAAAGTTGGCTGCATGAAAGCCCACTAGAGGGCGCTCCGGAAGCGTACTTTCGATCGCCTCCGGCAATCGAAAGTAACAAGATAGGCCGCAATGAGCAGCCTATCTTGTTTCGCTTTCCTCGTCGCCATGGCGACGAGCGGAGTGACGTCATGGACGTCAGTCGACGTCCTGATGTCAGAGCCGCCCGATCCAGCCCCTAGCGCCGGCCGGAACTGTTTGTTCCGGCTGCGCTGGGCTCGGGCGGCTGGGGGGACCCTCTTTCGCCGCTGCACGCGGCGGATCGCCGCGGAGCGGCGGCGATCGGGCAGCACACGCGGCTGGCAAAGTGCCGGCTGCGTGTGCTGCTTTTTTCAGAATGAAAATCGGCCCAGCAGGGCCTGAGCGGCGACCTCCGGCGGCATACCCCGAGCTCAGCTCGGGATTACCGCCAAGGAGGTTAATAGCTGTGGTCATTTCTGATCTCATCCATCCCATTAAATCCTTAAATATCACAGGGGATTCAGTTTTCACAATCTTATCAGTACAATGGTGACATAATTTCCTGGTTGAAGAAGAGGAAATTTTTGCATTGCATAATGGACATTTTCTTTCTCCCTTAGAAGATGTAGAAGCAGATGAGTGATGCTGGGAGCTTGATTTGTCCTTTTTAGGCTGTAAAAAAAAGGATAATATGGCCTAAATTAGTGCATATCCCATACATCTTATCATACCCCACACTTAAACATATTCCCCAGGTATTTGAGCACCCCTGTGCCGCTTACCAGAGAGGGTTCAGTGCCAGGCTCGGCAGATTGCAGCGGAGCGGGGCCTGCAGCGTCCTCCATGTTGCCAGAGAGGTGGGAACATGCACTGCTAACATTAAAATAGTGTTGGCTGATTACCTGATTAGTGTGGGGTAGGTCCAGGTGCACCGAATTGCCACTGACAAACGGCGCTTCCTACTTCCGGTCACGCGGGACGCAGCGCGTGACGCACTTCCGGTATCCGGCCGGAATTTTTCCTTTGCGCGCCCATGCGCGTATATAGAAGCTGCCAGATCTGGAGAAGCCTCCTCCACGCTGTTCGAACTGCACGCTGGCTCCCATGACCAGCTCTGTTTGCAGTCCGCAACCACGCTGCCCCTGCCGCCTGACAAAGATGGCACCTGCGGAGGCTCCGCCAAGCGTCCCGTCCGGGACAGAAAAAACAACTGAGGGCTCTAGGTGAGCTGGGGGGTATTTATGCTGCCTGCATATCCGCTATGCAAATTTTTTTATCTTTTAGCTTCCTGTCCACTATGAGGGAAGAGAGACAAGTCTCAAGAGGGGGTGCTGTCCTGAAAGACGTTCTGGGAAATAAGATTTTATATTGTCTGATTTTTCACACCTCTGTGTACTGATTTCTGTATAGTAATCTATTTCTCACACTGTGTACTCTCATGTTTTAATAATATTTTGTTTTTGTAATGATTGTTTCTTCCGTTGTACTGTATATACTTGAATATAAGCTGATTCACATATAATATAATAGAAATCCAAGCCACTACTTTTAAATCCCCATCCCTATATCGCTTCTCTGGCAGTTACTGTGGTTGTCTCCTCCTCATATAGCATTTCCTAGTGTCTAATGGTCCCCCCTGCCCCATACAGCATTACCAGGTGTCTAGTGCTCCCCTCACTCCCCCATACAACATAACTGGTGTCTAGTAGTCCTGTCTCTTCTATACATTGTACCTTTTGTCTAATTTTCCCCTCTCTCTCCCATAGAGTGTCCCCTTGTGTCTAGTGGCCCCCTCTTCATAACTGAGTACCTTTATGCATGAGTTTTAAAGCTATAAACTGCACTATCATTTGCATTGGCTTCACAAAGACTAAACCACATCTATTGCAATCTTCTTTTCTTTCTCTTTTTTGCCTCTTTTAAAATTAACATTTGTATTTTTACATGTTTCTTATTTCTTTATAATATTTACCATCTTTAAACTGGTGTTTTTAACTTTGATATGTACAGGACACCTATATCATACATATTCCGCACCTTAAACTAAGCAAAGCTTTACATACATTCATATAAATGAGACCTCAGACAGAATGGGTCAATGTATAACAGCACTGTCATCTTTGTATTGACATACACCTGCAGCTAAGTGAAGCTATTGTCTGCCTCTGTATGTATAATAAGGCCTCCAAAGATAATGGCAACCCACCCACCTTCTCCCATATATAAACAACCTTTGTCCATTATTATAAAATGGTGCAATTTGTTTCAGAATGTTAGCTACAGAAATTCACCAGCCAAAGATCACAAATGATGAGAGATGATCATAGCAGGAGTTGGTAATAATAGCCAGGATCACACAGAGTCTGGGCCTTCACAATGGGGATTTTACTGATGCTGTGAATGCTGTATATAATTGATTACAGACTCTACAGGGGTCCCTCTGTGCAAACCACAAGCCTAGGAAGCCCCTTTGTATCACTCATGCATGGTGGTGAGAATTCATTGTCATTATATGTTCACCCTCTTCCTAATCATCCTCTTTAATCAATAGACCCAATGGGAGTGTTTTAATATAGAACAGCTGTTTTGTTAATAGAAGGGGTAGAATATCATAGATTGAAAACAAAATACTGAATCCTTTAAAATTATTATTACTAATATTTACCTGTAAGGTAGTGTATATGCATCATGCATGCTTTTTTTAATCAGAATCATTTATTTCGCCAAGTACAAACAGGGGTTTGTACCCAAAATTGGTTTTGGCTCATACAGGTTCTGCAAGGATTGGGGAGGATAATGTCCGAAAGTCAAAAGCCGAGGCTGCCATACTACGGTGCCACCAGTCGCACTTACCAATTATCTGACATCTCTGAGGAGTCATGGGGGGGGAGGGGGACTGAGGGAGGCGAAGGTTCAGCAATGCTTACCTAGTTCTTAAACCTGCTGACGCTGCTGATAATCCCGATTGCTGACATCTGGCATCTGGCAATGCTGGCCGAGGTGTTCCAGTTCAGAAGGTGCAGTAGTGTTAATTTCTGTGGTGGGTACCGACTCCTGGGCAACATTCAGCAGGGCTGGTCAAGATAATCTGGCTGTCACAGAAGCATCCAGCTGCGGCGGCCCTTACTTCCGGTTTAGTGGCTCATAGAGGGGTTGAACCAGAGATGTCCCTGCTGCGGTGGAGCAGCAGCAGCCGATGGATGGTTGGATGGAGCCGGCATCCAGCGAGGCCAAAGGTGTCCCGATCAGCATGATGTGCTACCTCAGGACTCCACAAGGCCTGCACCTGCACAGACAATGGAGGTGGAAAAAAACTCCAGGTCCCGAACTCCGCACAACCTGCACCAATGTACCAGGCTACAGCAGACCACACTGCACACCTTTGGGGGGGACACAAGGTGAATTGGTAGGAAAAAAGGAAGAAAAACAAAAAAAAAGCCAGAATCCTGTGGCCATGGCTGTCAATTAAGGCGCCATCTTCCTGAACGGCAGTTTAACAGTTTTATTTATACTAGAGGTCCAGGGCTCGCTCACACTTCCCTCTGGGTATCGCATAGTGGTTTGGGGGGCCCAGCCAGTGAGAGAGACTGGCCGTCATGCGAACCAGTGTTTGTGATTTTAAACTTATTTTTTGCAGTTTCCAGGATGCGATTGACAGGTGAGTGGTTAGTGAGGGGGCCGTGTGGGACATCTGCCTACACGGGGCGCCCCTGTAAAAGATGTAATCTATGATTACGTCCAACCGAAGCCTCCCACCTGAATGCTAATTTATGCAATTCCTGCTGGATTTGGTATGGCAGGCAAAGAGTGTATGACAGTACACCTGATTGGCTGACTGGTGTCTGCTGACCAAATAAAGGTAGGAAAGTGCTTTAGCTGGGAGTGAGCAAATTGTGTATGTTGCAGTTAGCATTCAGTTCAGAGGCAGAGGAGGTGAGTTCCCTGGTTGTGAGAGGTCCAGGTATTGCCTGCACTTTCCTCTGGGTATTGCATGGTGGTTTGGGGGCCCCAGCCAGTGAGAGAGACTAGGGCCCCCGGCTGTCGTGCGAACCAGTGTTAGTGATTTTAATTTTTTTTTGCAGCTTCCAGGATGTGGTTGACAGGTGAGTGGTTAGGGAGGTTGCCGTGTGGGAAATCTGCCGTCGTGTGAACCAGTGATTGTGCAGTTTTATTTATACTAGTTGTGATATCTGAAGAAAAGCAATGGGCTTGATTCACTAACATTCATGCACTTGAACATCGCAAGTTATATCCCCATGCGTGCGCTGATAAACTAGCGCAACTTAATGACTTGCATGCTAGTGACAGCATAGCAATGGGCAATGCTTACAATAGCCGCGCGGCTATCGCAAGACTTTTCTAGAGCGGCACAAGTTATATTCCCTTGCACGCGCTAATAAACTCGCACAACTTAATGACATCCCTGTGCATGCTACATGGGTTAGTTGCAGCGTATCGTGCGTTACTTAGCAATGGTCGATGCTTACAATAGCCGCCCAGTAGTGATGTATCGCTACCACAATACTTTACTAGAGCGGCTGCTACTATGTTAATTAACATAATAGCGGACGCTCTAGTAAAGTATCACTACCACTTGGCTATTGTAAGCATGGCCCGTTGCTTAGTTATTCACGCTACGCTGCCACTAGCGTGCGTAGTATGCACAGCGATGTCATTAAGTCGCGCTAGTTTATTAGTGCGTGCAAGGGAATATAACTCATGTTGTTTAAGCGTGTTAAGGTTACTAAATTAAGCCCCAAATGTGTATATTACGGAGGTTATTTAACACCACCTGTCTCGTTTTTAATACCTCTCAATCAGATCAAGGTTCCTAGATCAGTTATGGAAAACCACCAGAATTTTATGTAGCAGGTCAAAAGGCAACACTGTTGCAAAATCAGTGTCAGCAGTTATTTCCTGCTATTGCTATACATGTTTCTATTCAGTCACAATATAAATCTTTCAAGGCTTTCTGTACAACTGATTATCTGCACTCTTCTTTGTCTATAAAATGTGTCCATTTACTAAATTTGTTCTCGTAATTCATCATCACCATGAATGATTATATACACATTCATATAAGACATTTTGGAAGTTAACTCGGTCAAGAAATCACTAACAGAACCTTGAAGGACTGGTTTTATAGATGAATATATGGGGATTAATCTCAAAGTAGAGCAGGGCAGAAATGGAGGACTTAAAGAGAACCCGAGGTGGCATTGCATTATGCTAGTGGGGCACAGAGGCTGGTTGGGCACACTAACACCAGCCTCTGTTGCCCCATCGTGTGCCTCAAAGACCCCCCTGCTCGCCGCTATACCCCCGCAGTGCTGGCGACACGCAGCGTGTCGCCAGCACAATGTTTACCCTAGCGCTGTCTGTCAGCGCCGCTCCGCCGCCTCCTCCGCATCGCCGATACCCGCCCGTGTCCCTTCCCTCCCGCTGATTGGAGGGAAGGGACGAGGGCGGGTAGCGGCGATGCGGAGGAGGCGGGGGAGCGGTGCTGACAGACAGCGCTAGGGTAAACATTGTGCTGGCGACGCGCTGCGTGTCACCAGCACTGCGGGGAGTATAGCGGCGAGCAGGGGGGTCCTTGAGGCACACGATGGGGCAACAGACGCTGGTGTAAGTGTGCCCAACCAGCCTCTGTGCCCCAGTAACATAATGCAATGCCACCTCGGGTTCTCTTTAAAGAGAAGCTCTGAGGACCGCGGTACTTTTGACAGTTTGCCACAATGTAACAAGGTTCACAGACAGGAAATAGCTGTTTACAGCTGTCACCAACAGCCAAAACAGCAGCAGCTACATAACCTGCCCACAGTAAAAATGTCACCATGTAATAAATGTCAGAATGTAAATCGGGGAGACTAAAGATTTTACAATGAGCAAACACTGACTAAATCATTTATACATAATTATTGTAAAAATGAAGCACTTTTTTATTACATTATTTTCACTGGAGTTCCTCTTTAAAGAGGAACTGTAGTGAAAATAACATAATAAATAAAACTCGCTTACTTTTTACAATATTCATTTAAAGATTTAGTCAGTGTTCACCCATTGTAAAATGTTTCCTTTCCCTAAATTTTCTGAAATTTATTACAGCCGTACAGATCACCTGACATCTTTAGTACTGTCAGGTGATCTGTACGGAATGTTAGATATTGAGAGTTCTATGCACAGAGGGAGATACATTATTGCTTGCTTGGCAGCTGGAAAAAGCTGTTATTTCCCACAGTGCAATGAGGTTCACAGACAGCAAACTGTTAGGACCTTGGCCATGACATCACACTGTGGGAGGTGTTTCACCACAATATCAGCCAAACAGACCCCCCTGATAATCTATATGAGAAAAAGGAAAAGCTTTCTCATGAGAAAGGGGGTATCAGCTACTGATTGTAATGAAGTTGAAACCTTGGTTTAAGTTCCTCTTTAAAGACAACCCGAGCTCAGGTTTAGAAGCACATACCTAAGGAGAGCATACCTCCTCCAGAGGCTTCCAATGCTGTCCTCTGGTTCTTGATTGCAAGTTACATTTTTAATGCTGTGAATTGATTAAATATGTTCTTTTCCTTCAAGTTGAATGATCTTTTAGTATAGTTTAGTTAGTATCTTAACCCGGTTATTCTCCATACCTTTGTATGGAATCTCCCATCTGGACTTGTTAGAAGTTTACTCATACACAGTGAAGATACTCCTCTACAAAGTGCTAGCCCCTGGGTTGTGATGTTAGTTGTATGCTGTTTCTGCCTACATGTCACACTCACAACCTGCCGCTATGTTCTGGCCAGTCTTTGTGGCCTCACTGCACAGCCTGAAACTATGCTGTTAAATGTCTTTCTTTGTTGTGTAGGTGTTTGGAAAATGGCAGCATGCTGCATACCAATGAAGTATGTACAGTGGAGAATGTTCTGAACTGTCAAAGCCTGCATCCACTATGCGATCATTTCAGCATTCTCACAACATGGGTACAGGCACGCGATTACACGAATGACGTTAGGTGATGCACGACAATATTGACTGCCACGACGGATTGGATCTTTAAGATCCGCAACGACTCCTGCGCAAAGTACCACAATCGTTTTACCTCCAGTTCGCACCCATCATGTGCCGTCACGTAACGTTGCGTGTTCCCATGGGTAGGAAGATGGATTGGGGAAGCTCATTCAGCGGAGGGCGTGGCTGTGAGGTTCCCTGATCCCATCTTTAGGTGAGATTTGGGGAAAATGTTGATGTAGATGTGACATGACACAATAGTCACAACCTGGAAAGAGCTTCAAGCAGGCAATTGCTTTGTTAATGTGAGTAAAATGCTGATATATCAGAATATGCTGTACAATGCCAGCCTCCATGCCAACAGTGCTAGCAGAGGCATAACTATAGGGGGAAAGGTCTTGTAGCCAATGGGGGAAGATTAGGCAGTTGGGAGCCCCAACTTCTTAACCTTTCTCTTTCTGATAAAGGGACCACCCCACCAGCGAGGAATGCTTGTGGGTAGGGGAAGTCATGATAGCCAAACCTTATTGGGGGTGTCACCACAGGGTAAAGGAGGAAGAGGGGGGGGACACATTTTTGGGAGGTCTCTGAGATTTGTAAAAAGGACCCTGAGTGCCAGAGTCTGCATCTCTGCCAACTTTCCCTTTCAAGTGGAGGACATATACCTTCACATAGGATGCTAAGTGAGATTGAAAGTTAAAGTGGAGCATAAGAGACCTGCTGGAAGCAGTGGAGAATCTGCACTGAAGTGAGGCAGGAAATATAGTGCCAGTTTATATGATATTAAATGGAGTAAAACATGCATGGAGACAGAAAAGGGAAGAGGCTCCCCATGTAGTGATTATTTACATGACTAGTGTGGTCTGAAGTGTTGGGTTCATCTGTAAGGGCTGGATGAAACGGTTTAGATGGCGGTGCTGATGATTGAGTTCTTTGAAATTATGTAAGTTGATAGAAATTAGTATGGAATGTTCTCTTTGTTTACTGCAATACTGCTCTGGTATATGTATACAGTCTGTTTGCATAACCTGTAGTGGGGCATTGAAACAGTAGCTCCCAAGCAATGAAATTCTCTAGTAAAGACTCAAGAGGCCTATAAAATTTCTGACTGAGAAAGATTATTCGTAGTAGTGCCGGGCTCAGGGCCGTATTTGTACTCTTTACCGCCCTAGGCCACTGTCACCAGCTGCCCTGCTTCAGTATAGGTAGCCTGATGACCCCCCAAGTATAGGTAGATTGATGACTCCTCCCCCTTTCCCTCCAGTATAGGTAGCCAGATGACCCCTTCCCTCTAGTAAATGTAGCCAGATGACTCCTGCTCCTTTCCCTCCAGTATAGGTAGCCAGATGACTCCCTTAATCCCTCCTTTTCCCACCCCTCACCTTTCAGTATAGGTAGCCAGCTTGTCTTCACACCACAGCAGCCATCAGTGTCACTCATTTCTCCCCTCGTCTCCAGTGCAGAAGTTTCCTCTTCCTTTCAGTCTCCAATGCTGCCCAAGTCCATAGCTGCCGGCCACAATGCAAACGTGCACAGAGAGCAAGGTGGCTGCTGCACAGGTGGCTAGCAGCAGAGTACCGCGGTCAGTCACTCGCCTGATCTCCCTGCATTGCAGCATTTGCAAGCTTTCAAATGCTGCACCAATTTAGCCTGCTGCTTTAGTGCCCTTCCTCCTGTGGTGCCCTAGGCCATGGCCTAGGTGGCCTAGGCCTAAATCCGGCCCTGGCCGGGCTGGTGGTTTAGTTAAAGGAGATACACAAGTAAGTGTTATAACAGTATGAACCATATTATGGATCTCATGTTCTGCTCATTAATACTACTTCAGCTGGGTGCTAAAGTTTTTATCAATATGGAGGTGGCTCACGCAGTGAATCTACTGACGATTTTGTAACATTACTATAAAAAGAGGTTCACTCTAGGCAGGCAGAACATCCATTTCCAGTCCAAACCAAGCTAGTCTTCTGCCCCTGGGTAAAGCAAGTAATTTGGGTGCTGGTGTCCAAGTGATAAAATGAGTGTTGCATAGACCGCAATGTTAATTGCAACTATAGAGGTAATTTAGGTTCCAGGGATAAACCGCACCGTCCCGTCAATGACGCCAAGTGACGCATTTGCGCCAGGCGGCATGGGCCCAGGAGCGGCCGCCAATCGTATTACTTTCTCGGCGGCTGCTTCCACTACAGTTCCCATCCCCCTTGCATGCCACCGCCGCTACCCACAGACCTCAGATCAGAGCAACCCGCTGTGCCGCTGTGATAGGACAGTGGCTCACCTATCAGCGTGTATACAGGAAGTAATTACTTCCAGTGTATGCTCTGCTATGGGAGCCACTTTCCTGCAACCATATTACTTATACTGGGACAACTATACTACCTATACTGGAGGTCACCATGCTAGCTATGCTGGGGCAACTATACTAGCTACCTACCTATACTAGGGGCAACTATGCTAGCTACCTATACTGTTGCAACTATACTACCTATACTGGAGGCAACTATACTAGCTACCTATACTGTGGCAACTATACTACCTATACTGGAGGCAACTATACTAGCTACCTATACTGTGGCAACTATACTACCTATACTGGAGGCAACTACACTAGCTACCTATACTGGAGGCAACTACACTAGCTACCTATACTGGAGGCAACTACACTAACTACCTATACTGGAGGCAACTATACTACCTATACTGGAGGCAACTATACTACCTATACTGGAGGCAACTATACTAGCTACCTATACTGTGGCAACTATACTACCTATACTGGAGGCAACTATACTAGCTACCTATACTGAGGCAACTACACTAGCTACCTATACTGGAGGCAACTACACTAGCTACCTATACTGGAGGCAACTACACTAACTACCTATACTGGAGGCAACTATACTACCTATACTGGAGGCAACTATACTAGCTACCTATACTGTGGCAACTATACTACCTATACTGGAGGCAACTATACTAGCTACCTATACTGGAGGCAACTACACTAGCTACCTATACTGGAGGCAACTACACTAGCTACCTATACTGGAGGCAACTATACTAGCTACCTATACTGTGGCAACTATACTACCTATACTGGGGGCAACTACACTAGCTACCTATACTGGGGAAACTATACTGGCTACCTATGCTGGGGGCAACTATACCTGGCTACCCTATACAGGCCACCCTTTTTGAATGTACTGGGATTATGGGCAAGGTGGAAAAATGCAGAGATATATGGTAAAGGAGCTAGGGTAGGAGGACCAATACAAATTCTTGCTTAGGTGACCCTGTGGGGGGGGGGGGGGGGGAGGAGAGAAGTTTCTTTTCACTGCCCTGAGAGACTGACAACTAGGCGCGGAGAGAAAAAACGTTCTGCTCTCTGCACAACTTTTCTAGTGACTGCATCTGCTCAGCCACTGATAAGGAATCATACAAAGTTTTGCAGACAAAGATTTGTAGACAGTCCCTATTCAGTGTGCAGCAGGATCTTGTGTACAGCACCCAGACCCCAATCTCTCTACCCCTCCCCAAGTGCTCTATACTGTAGTGATGGTGGAGGAGTCTGCAGAGCCAGTTCTGCTCCATCAGAGATGGTATAATAAGTTGAGGCTGGGAGCACACACATCTTTTGGTTTTCTGTATGCGTTTTTCTGTACACCATGGGCTTGATTCACAAAAGAGTGCTAACTGATAGCATGGCCGTTTTGGCGCAAATTTTCACATTGCGCACGATTGTGAATTGTCGCGTGAAATGATAACGTTTTCTCGACGTGCAAACGCGAATTTGCGCACGCAAATGATATCGGTTTTGTGTGAAAAATCGTATTTGCGCGCGAAAAATGTTAACGTTTCGCGAGGAAATTCACGATCGCGCGCAATGCGAAAATTCGAGTGAAAACAGGTGTGCTATCAGTTAGCACTCTTTTGTGAATCAAGCCCCATGTGTGATGGTATGTGAGAAAACATGCACAGAGGCTAATGTAATTGATAGTGAAAATGCCTGCAGTGCTTCACTGTTTTTGCTTTGTGTTTTTATCTGCCTGTGGAAAACACATTCCTGTATAGGGAAACACATTCAAGTGTGCATTAGCCAATTGAATAACATTGGTTCTTAGTTTACCTGTGCAGAAAGCAGGGGGGGGGGGGGGGGGGAGGCATCCACAGTTTTGCACAAGGGCCCAGTGATTTCTAGTTACGCCCCTGATCATGCGATCAGCAACACTAGTGAATTTTCTCACTTTTCACACCTCCCAGTCCACACTGGCTGAGATTATGAAACTGAGAGTGTACCTGGATAAAATGTGTTCCTCCATTGAGGCCCTGTTCACCGTGGTATTAATAATTCTGCATGTCATTTCACTGCCCATACAATTCTATGGGCCTGTTCACAGTACTGCGTTATAACTGATCGCATTATTCTAACTCACTGCATGCAGGCTTTGTGTTAAAGTCTATGTCCAGTCTCAATTGCTGTTCACAGTTATTATAATTCATGCTTTATGCAACTGACCACTGTGAACCTAGACTGAATCCACAGTAGGTATAATGTAAAGTTCCTCAATCGGTTTAGTAACATATAATTATAATTGTATACTTACTTACTTGTATACTTAACGACTTACATTATTCCGGGAGTGCGATCAGCAAAACACATGCGAGGATGTTTATAACATTTTCAAGCTGAAAACATGGAGTCTATGGAGTCAAGTTTTAAAATGTACCGGTAATTCAACTATAGCAATGAAAGAAACAACCTCTTTTGTTCTAGAGACATTGAAAGGGCTAATGATGGCAATTATTATTGCTGCTTGCTAACCTTGTTTTGTGCATAGAAAACACAGCCATTCCAAAGTGAGATGTATTAGAGTCTGCTACTGTGTTTGCTTTAAAAACTCAGGCAGTGCTTACAGTAGTTTCTTGGAATTTTTAAAATGTCAAATATTTAGAACATTCTGTTTTACATATCAGTTGATTTCAACATTATTTTTGAATGTTTGCTCTGTGTATAGCAATTGAAGCATGTCCTCCCACAGTGGAGGTTATGCTACATGTATTTAATCATAGGGGCTGTATGCATTCTCCTATTAAACAGGCTGTTTGCTGTAAGGTTTTGTTTATCTATGGGTCTAGTTAGCAGAATATCAGCCTGCAGCTTACGCACAGTACATACAGAGATGTTTCTGTAAGCATAAAGAGATGCTCTCACGTTTTTCACTGGAAGCAGCAGACACAGTTACCTAGCAACCAGACAGCTAACTCCCTGCACTGATTTCATTTCGCTACCTTTCCATCAGATCAGATCATTAACAAATTTTCTCGAGAATTTCTTGTATTCTTGCATTCATGACTAAGAGATATAGCCACAGATTAATTGGCTTCTTATTTGATCTACCAAACGAAGACATGAGGTTTACTACTGAGGTAAAGCATTCTTATGAAACTAAACTACACACACGCACGCACGCACGCATGTGCGCGCACACACACACATTTGCTTTCAGTGAGCAACTGTGGTTTCCTATGATGCATCACTACCAAATACAGAAATCATCTATTTATGCCCCTGAAGCAATGCACACATCCAGACCCGCTGGTGTGTATGAAGTGAGCCTATGGCTTATACATTTTACAGAGCCACATTAATTCATCATACATACAGCCTGTTTCAGACCTTCTAGCCCTCATCAGGGCTTGGGATGGATGTTTATGTCTCTATGGGATAGGGCTTGAACCAGTACAACAGAGTACCCAAATAAGGAAAGGTGGGGGGAAAGGCTGCGCATCCCTAAACACATGCTGCAATTGAATGGTTAATCGCACAGGCATACACCGCCTCTGCCAGACTGAAAAATGCATGCCCTGCATCCAAGACAAGTGCTAACACTTATTAAACTAGGAGGTACTTTAGCTTCCAATATGGTTTGCATGCAAAGTATATTATACTAGACACTTGCGCCGCGGTGAGGCAGACCTCCGGGCAAGTGACCTAACCTAAATTTAAAACCTCGGGAGCAGCTAAGCAGAAAAAAGTGTAACTTACATTTGGTAGAACAGCGAGGAGAACGCCAGCGCATACCACTAAGGCTGCATCTGAAATGACCACCAGCTCAGTGTGTAGCACCTATATAGACTTTCTACACACTTCGCATTCAATTCAGATGCAAATCATATGCAAATCTGCTACTACTTATCATGCAAACAGGAAACTCAGGAGGAGGGGCTTTCAGATGCAGCCTTAGTGGTATGCGCTGGCGTTCTCCTCGCTAGAGTACCCAAATAGCTCATGGGGGACCAAAACCACTAGAAAATAGGGACTATAAGAGACCGAAAAGATCTCTTATTTAAAAAAAAAAAACTCATTAAATATAATTTTGCCTTCTAGAAGGTATTTGTGATAATTCAGCTTTAAGTGAGCAACTGTGGTTTCCCACGATGCATCATTCTTGAATATGCAAATCTGTAAAATGTATAAGTCATAGGCCTGCTATACAGCAGCGGTTCTCTCACACATACCCTTCTCCTGGTGGTGCCAAAACTAACCACTCCCCTGGGGGTGCTTAACCCTAACCACCCACCCCCTGGTGGTGCCTAACCCTAACTACCCCTTGGAGGTGCCTAACTCTAACCAATCCCCCAGTGTTGCCTTACCCTAACTGCCCCCGGGGTGGTGCCTAACCCTAACCACCCCACCTGGTGGTGCCTAACCCTAACCACTCCCCCTGCAGAAACACATAGAAATGATAATTTATAGTTATTTGGGTTGAAAAAAGACATACGTCCATCGAGTTCAACCAGAGAACAAAGTACAACACCAACACCAGCCTACTCCCTCACATATCCCTGTTGATCCAGAGGAAGGCGAAAAACCCTTACAAGGAATGGTCCAATAAGCCCCAAAAGGGAAAAAAATTCTTTCCCGACTCCAGATGGCAATCAGATAAAATCCGTGGATCAACATCATTAGGCATTACCTAGTAATTGTAGCCATGGATGTCTTTCAACGTAAGGGAAGCATCTAAGCCCCCTTTAAATGCAGGCATAGAGTTTGCCATAACTACTTGCAATGCATTCCACATCTTAATCACTCTTACTGTAAAGAACCCTTTTCTAAATAAATGGCTAAAACGTTTTTCCTCCATGCGCAGATCATGTCCTCTAGTCCTTTGAGAAGGCCTAGGGACAAAAAGCTCATCCGCCAAGCTTTTATATTGCCCTCTGATGTATTTATACATGTTAATTAGAACCCCTCTAAGGCGTTTTTTCTCTAGACTAAATAAACCCATTTATCTAACCTTTCTTGGTAAGTGAGACCTTCCATCCCACGTATCAATTTTGTTGCTCGTCTCTGCACCTGCTCTAAGACTACAATATCTTTCCTGTCATGTGGTGCCCAGAACTGAATTCCATATTCCAAATGTAAAACAATAGACTAGTTGCGCTGGGTATAACTAATCAGTATTTTGGATCCTCAATAGTTTTAGATGCCTATTCATAGACTGGTACTTAAAAGTATATGGTTTTATTTTTATAAAACATGTATCAAACAATTGTATTCATAAAATATACACATAAAATTGTATTACATCAGACAATATCGGTACCCATCTAATCAATAAGATTGCTTTAACATAAAACATTCATCCATTCAAACACACTCAGACCTTCCAATGTGTAAAAAAGAAGAGGATGTGTGAAGTGGATAGGTATGGGGTTATTTGGGATAAGTACGCCAAGAGGGGGAGGGGTTTTGGCGCATACAACTTCTTGAGTACTAATATATTGTGCAATAGATATGGATGGTGACCACTGACTATATGATGGAAATTCAGTAGATTGGGGAGTATCAGTATCCGTTGCACAATGTTCCTCTTCGATGATTTTACCGTTCCCCTTGTAATTAGTCCTATTGGGTAGTGGAGGTGCTGATTCACTAGTCAGCACCGTGGCATACTGTTTTTTTCCAAAAATAGCGCTGTCCAATAGGTATTTCAGAAGCGGTAATCCGTTTAGATGTAGTTTTATATATACTCACGCTCCCCTTTGGGATGCCTCTAGGTATAAGTCCAGTTCACGCGTTGGAGCTACGGCCGGCTGCTCTACAAC
Organism: Hyperolius riggenbachi; assembly: GCF_040937935.1. Taxonomy (NCBI): domain Eukaryota; kingdom Metazoa; phylum Chordata; class Amphibia; order Anura; family Hyperoliidae; genus Hyperolius; species Hyperolius riggenbachi. The sequence goes on along the minus strand of NC_090647.1, from coordinate 271,871,338 downwards.
TTGTGACAGTTCGCGTCTCCCGTGTAATCCTCTGCCTCTGTAGCGGTGAGGCGTAGTGGCAGTTCCGGGTGGCGGCTAGTTCAGTTCCGGTGACATCACCTGTTGCCTGCGTCTCCTATTGCAAGGTTGCGTGGTTACCACTATACAGCTGCAGTGCACGGACTTGATAGGAGTCATTTTCCGTGCGTTTTCAAGTAGTGTGCTGTATTCCTTAATGCAATTCGGATCCCCAGGTGGATTTACTGAAGTGCTGACGCGTTTCAGCGGTCCACAGCCGCCTTTATCAAAGCCAGTAAAAAGTGAACTGCCGCCTGGGGGATGTTATAGTCTAGATGTTCCCTCCCATATTGATAGAAGTTTCTCCTGGGTCTTAGAAGGTGAATTGTCCATCAACATAGATCTCATATGAAAAGTTTATTCGTGCATATCTGAAAAAATAAAGAGTAATGGCTGGATTTTAGACTCTATTTATTTGAAAAAACAGGATGGGGTTACACCTGATAGGTTTAACTATGTGAGATTTTACCGTACTCGTTTACTTCCATAGCGGTCAGTGCGATTAAATTCCCTGATCGTGGAAGATATATATGTATTTATACATTTATGTATACCATGAAGGACCAATGAGGGATCAATAATCTGCTTACATAAGAGGGAAATATGACTGCATAGGGATCAACCTTAACCACTTGATGACCCACCCTTTACCCCCCCTTAAGGACCAGCGCTGGTTTGATTGATCTGTGCTGGGTGGGCTCTGCAGCCCCCAGCACAGATCAGGGTGCAGGCAGGGAGATCAGATTGCCCCCCTTTTTTCCCCCCTATGGGGATGATGTGCTGGGGGGGTCTGATCTCTCCTGCCTGCTGTGGGTGGCGGGGGGGGCACCTCAAAGCCCCCCTCCGCGGCGAAATTCCCCCTCCCTCTCCTACCTGCTGCCTCCCCCTGGTGTTCCGGGCTGCACAGGACGCTATCCGTCCTGTGCAGCCAGTGACAGGATGTGGTCTGTCACATGGCGGCGATCCCCGGCCGCTGATTGGCCGGGGATCGCCGATCTGCCTTACGGCGCTGCTGCGCAGCAGCGCCGTACAAATGTAAACAAAGCGGATTATTTCCGCTTGTGTTTACATCTAGCCTGCGAGCCGCCATCGGCGGCCCGCAGGCTATTCACGGAGCCCCCCGCCGTGATTTGACAGGAAGCAGCCGCTCGTACGAGCGGCTGCTTCCTGATTAATTAGGCTGCAGCTGGCGACGCAGTACTGCGTCGCTGGTCCTGCAGCTGCCACTTTGCCGACGCACGTTATGAGTGTGCGGTCGGCAAGTGGTTAAGGTCAAAAAATATATATATAGCGTACCTACAGATGTATGTGTTCCTATACGCACACGCACGCAGGTACGCACGCATGTATGGCTATGTATAAATAGATACTAGTGGTTAGTACCAAGTGAGGGAAACCTATATTATAGAGAACAGCTCTCACTGTACACAAATGTACACATATGTATACACACATGTGTACAAAACAAAGGCTTTAAAAGTGCGATAGTGATGGAAGGACCGTGGAAAGATGGGGGGGGGGGGATAAGGGTTACCAATAGAGATGGATAGAGATATATAAAAATGTGTAAAAATGTGTAAAAATGTGTAAAAAGCATACAGACACAAAAAATAGTTATGCCCGTATATACACATGGAAGATCTGTCACATTGGATTGGTCTGTTACAATGAACACACTCATAAGAAGCCAAATATCTCAAATTCAACATTTAATCCTTTAGGCGCCAAGGTATCCAAGGTGAAAATCCAAAAGCTTTCTCTATTGGACATCTTGGCAATATAGTCACCTCCCCTACGGTCTTTACTCACAATTTCCAAGCCTATAAATTTAGTTTCCCATACACTGCAGTCATGTTTATCTCTGTAATGTTTGGATAGGGGGTGTCCCTCCCACCCTTTCTTCATGTTGTTAATATGTTCCCCTATTCTCTCCTTCAGTGGTCTTTTAGTTTGACCTATATAATATTTTTTGCATGGGCACATAATGCAGTAAATCACCCCCTTGGTGCTACAAGTAATAAGTACTTTGATTTTCATAGTGCCATTGCTCATGGCAATTTCAGTGATCTTATTGTAACCTCTGGTGTTTCTGCAGTTGTTGCATCTCCCACATCTCACAAAGCCTTCTCCAAGCTTAGCGATATTTGTATCTCCTCCATTTGTTGCTGTGGCTATCTTCAGGCCTATTGTACTTGTTTTCCTAAATAGAAAGGTTGGTACCTCTGGGATAATGGTATTTAATATTTTGTCTCTCTTGAGGATATTCCAGTGTTTTCTTATAATATTCTGTAATCTTTTGTTGTGTGAATGGAACCCTAAGCTAATACGCATTTGGTGTTCTTCCGTTTGTTCTCTAGGCTTCTTTTTAAGTAACTGTTCCCTATCCATAGTCTCCATTGATCGCATGGCTTTCCTCACGTTATTCTCCTGGTAACCTTTCTCTAAGAATTTGTCAGTGAGTGCAACAGCCTCTTGTTTGAACTGATCATCATCCGTGCAGTTCCTCCTTATTCTAGCCATTTGGCCCTTGGGGATATTCACCAACCAGGGGGGGAAATGGCAACTTGTCATCAGTATGTATTCGTTGATATCTGTTGGTTTGGTGTAGGTTTTTGTTTTCACATTATTATTTTCAATATATATATCCAGATCCAAGAAATGTACGTTCTTGGTACTCTTCTCTCCTGTGAAGACTAATCCCCAATCGTTGGTGTTAATATTGTTCAAGAATTCCTCAAGTGTGTTCATTTCGCCCTTCCAGACAAATAGGATGTCATCTATGAACCTTCGCCAGAGGACCAGGTCGTCTCCAGGTCCCTCTGTTCCAAAGATGTGAATGGATTCCCAGTGGGCCATAAATAAATTTGCATATCCTGGAGCGAACCTGGTCCCCATGGCTGTCCCGCTCTTCTGTAGGAAGTGGTCCCCATCGTATGTAAAGTTATTGTGGGTTAAGATGAACCATATTGAGTCCAATATAAACTTTCTTTGTTCTTCCTGTAGGGATTCATTTAGTTCCAAGAAGTGCTGCACTGACCGTAGTCCCTTCTTATGGTCAATTATTGTGTATAATGAGGTGATATCCAAAGTTCCCAGTATCCATCCATCTTCCCAATTTAACCCTCTCAAGATATTGATCATGTGTCTTGTGTCTTCCAGGAAGGCTGGTGTTTCACGTACATAAGGCTGTAAAAATGTGTCGATATATTTTGAAAGGTTTGATGTACAGGAGCTGATCCCTGAAATAATCGGTCTCCCTGGGGGGTTCTCTAGTGTTTTGTGGATTTTGGGTAGGTGGTATAATATTGGTGTTCTCGGGTGTTTGATGTTAATGAACTCGTATTCCTTCTTGTTGAGTATACCGGCATTATATGCTTCTCCTGAGAGGGCTTCCAGTTCCCTCCCAAATGCTATTCCGGGATCTCCTTTTAGTTTTGTATATATATTATGGTCACTCAAGATCCTCTTGGCTTCCTCCCCATAGTCAGACGAATCCTGAATCACTATGCCTCCCCCTTTGTCTGCTGGGCGGATAGTTATATTCTTATTTTTCTGAAGTTCTTTTAGAGCCTTTATTTCTTTTGTAGTCAAATTGTTGTAGTCATATTTTGTTGGTTCCCTCAGTTTCCTTATGTCTTTTTCCACCAATCCTTCAAATATTCTCATATCTTTGCTCATCTCCTGTATAGGGTTAAATTTTGATCTATTTTTCAGAGTGGTATGTTGATAGTTATTTTCCCTTTTTATATCTTCTGGTTTGTAAGGGTTTTTCAGGAAGTATTTTTTCAGGCTTAGTTTTCTCATATATTTCTTAATGTCGATGTAAGCTTCAAATTTATTTAGATTCTTCGTTGGGGCAAATTTCAGACCTTTAGAGAGAAGGCTGCGTTCTCCATCACTCAAATTATGTTGGCTAAGGTTGAAGATGCCTAACTCCCTGTCTGTTTTCCCTGTTATTTTTTGTGATTGTAATTCTTCCTTTGTCTCCCCTGAGAATTTTCCCGCCTCCCTTTTTCCCCTCCCCCCTCTACCCCTCCTGCCCCTTCTCCTCCTAAAAAATACCTATCAAGCGTATTGGTCCTAAAATTCCTACTGTGCTCCTTAGTTCTTCTATGCGATCTCGTGTTGTTGGATACAGACTCATCTTTGGGTATTTCTTCTCCCCTCTTTTCTAGACTTCTTGTGGGATTTTGATATTGTGTTGTTCTTCTATTTCTTGTCAATGGGAAGAATTTATTGTGGACTGGGATGTTATAAATCGTGTTGTTTTTCCTTATTTGTAGATCTTCCTTTGCATCACATATTTTCCGTGGTTCCCTGGGTCGTGCTCCTTTTTGTTCCCAGTAATCATCCTGCACAGGTATCCTAGATGCATTACTTCCTCGTTTAGCACCAGTGGTTGTCTTTGTTGGAAATTTGTCAGATTTCTCACTATGTTGCAATCTAGGTGTGTAGGTCCCACTTTGGTTTGTTCCCGATGTATGGGTGCCTTTTTTATTCTTATTTGTTGTATATGCGGGATTCCTTTTTGTTGTCTCCTCTATTGTATTCTTTCCTTTCATCAGTTTGTCTGTTTTTCTAACGGTGCTTGCTGGTATGCCCGATTCCCAGACTCCTGATATTGCTAGGTTGTCTTGTGTATCCACATCGCTCATATTGCTTCCATCTAGATCACTAGCAGGTTCCCGTATATGTTGTTCGTCTATCAGATATGGCCCCGTCTCGTCTATAGTTTCCAAAGTCTGTGGAGTCGTATATGGTGTATCATGTGTACTCCAGTTTGGTTCAATGTCCTCCTTATTATTCTCATTGATATTCAAGGTTTGGATGGGAATTGAGTCCCACAGAAATTTCCTCTTTTTCTTTTCCATAATTTCTTTCTCTAAATCTTCAAGTCTCCTTTTTACACTTTTTTCCAATTCCTGATATTCCTGCAGGTGTCTGTATTGTATTATATCTAGTCTCAGTTTCTTCACGTCGTTGCCTATAGATAAACATTGGCCTTTTCTAATATCTCTAATGAATGTCATTACTTGTAAAGAAAATTCATGGAACATTCTATCCCATTCCTCCTGTGTTTCGGGGCTGGTGAGGTCTGCAGCCAGTTGTTTATAGATCGTGAGTCCTACCGGGCTGATATCCCACAGGAGATATTGGTCCAAAGTCGCTACTTCCCATATGTTTTTTGTTTCTTTAGTAAGAAGTTTCTCAAGGTGTCTGACATCATTGATCATATTATCCAGATAGATACCATTGACTTCTGTTTGCTGGTTGTTTGTAAAAAAGGTCTTGATTCTGGTTTCTCTATTTGATCTAAATGACCATATATCCTCATTTGTTCCTACTGCTGCCATCATTCCGTGGTTTTTTTTTGGGAAGAACAAGATTTAAAAAGAGTGGAGGGCGCTATTGTAGGTTGGTATCAGAGATTCCTATTTCACCCGCTGCTAACTGGTCACGTGTGGGGTCCCACTGACCCACACGAAGCAAGAAACACCAATATAAAACAATAGACTAGTTGCGCTGGGTATAACTAATCAGTATTTTGGATCCTCAATAGTTTTAGATGCCTATTCATAGACTTGGTACTTAAAAGTATATGGTTTTATTTTTATAAAACATGTATCAAACAATTGTATTCATAAAATATACACATAAAATTGTATTACATCAGACAATATCGGTACCCATCTAATCAATAAGATTGCTTTAACATAAAACATTCATCCATTCAAACACACTCAGACCTTCCAATGTGTAAAAAAGAAGAGGATGTGTGAAGTGGATAGGTATGGGGTTATTTGGGATAAGTACGCCAAGAGGGGGAGGGGTTTTGGCGCATACAACTTCTTGAGTACTAATATATTGTGCAATAGATATGGATGGTGACCACTGACTATATGATGGAAATTCAGTAGATTGGGGAGTATCAGTATCCGTTGCACAATGTTCCTCTTCAATGATTTTACCGTTCCCCTTGTAATTAGTCCTATTGGGTAGTGGAGGTGCTGATTCACTAGTCAGCACCGTGACATACTGTTTTTTTCTGGTAATAGCGCTGTCCAATAGGTATTTCAGAAGCGGTAATCCGTTTAGATGTAGTTTTATATATACTCACGCTCCCCTTTGGGATGCCTCTAGGTATAAGTCCAGTTCACGCGTTGGAGCTACGGCCTGCTGCTCTACAACTTGTGACAGTTCGCGTCTCCCGTGTAATCCTCTGCCTCTGTAGCGGTGAGGCGTAGTGGCAGTTCCGGGTGGCGGCTAGTTCAGTTTCGGTGACGTCACCTGTTGCCTGCGTCTCCTATTGCAAGGTTGCGTGGTTACCACTATACAGCTGCAGTGCACGGACTTGATAGGAGTCGTTTTCCGTGCGTTTTCAAGTAGTGTGCTGTATTCCTTAATGCAATTCGGATCCCCAGGTGGATTTACTGAAGTGCTGACGCGTTTCAGCGGTCCACAGCCGCCTTTATCAAAGCCAGTAAAAAGTGAACTGCCGCCTGGGGGATGTTATAGTCTAGATGTTCCCTCCCATATTGATAGAAGTTTCTCCTGGGTCTTAGAAGGTGAATTGTCCATCAACATAGATCTCATATGAAAAGTTTATTCGTGCATATCTGAAAAAATAAAGAGTAATGGCTTTACAAACAACCAGCAAACAGAAGTCAATGGTATCTATCTGGATAATATGATCAATGATGTCAGACACCTTGAGAAACTTCTTACTAAAGAAACAAAAAACATATGGGAAGTAGCGACTTTGGACCAATATCTCCTGTGGGATATCAGCCCGGTAGGACTCACGATCTATAAACAACTGGCTGCAGACCTCACCAGCCCCGAAACACAGGAGGAATGGGATAGAATGTTCCATGAATTTTCTTTACAAGTAATGACATTCATTAGAGATATTAGAAAAGGCCAATGTTTATCCAGTGGCGGACACAGCCAGCAGTGGGCCCCTGTGCAAAATTGTAATTGTGGGCCCCCTATGACCTGCGGCGCGCGTAGCGCGCCGCGGCAAAACATGGGCGTGGCTACAACCTGCAAAAATTAGTGGACAGAACCTGCGGCGCGTAGCGCCGCGGCAAAAAAATGGGCGTGGCAATGACCGGATGAGGGCGGAGCTAACTGTAACTTAAAGCGAACCCGGGGTGAGGGTTTATTTCCTTTTAAACAATACTAGTTGCCTGGCGGCCCTGCTGATCTATTTGGCTGCAGTAATAAACTGAATTACACCAGCAACAAGCATGCAGCTAATCTTCTCAGTTCTGACAATATTGTCAGAAACCCCTGACCTGCTGCATGCTTGTTCAGGGTCTATGGTTGAAAGAATAAGAGGCAGAGGACCAGCACGGCAGCCAGGCAACTGGTATTGCTTAAAAGGAGAGAAATATGGCAGCCTCAATATTATTCTCACCTCAGGTTCCCTTGAAAAGTGCAACGCAAAGACAGTGGGCCCAAGTTTTGGTGACCCTTTCCCCAGAAAATTCACATAATTGTGCAGGTTTTCTCAAGAAAATACACATATATGCCCAGAAAATACGTGCAATCATGTCGGCAGATATGCCCAGAAAATACGTGCAATCATGTCGGCAGATATGCCCAGAAAATATGTGCAATCAAGTCGGCAGATATGCCCAGAAAATACATGCAATCAAGTCGGCAGATATGCCCAGAAAATACGTGCAATCAAGTCGGCAGATATGCCCAGAAAATACGTGCAAACAAGTCGGCAGATATGCCCAGAAAATACGTGCAAACAAGTCGGCAGATATGCCCAGAAAATACATGCAATCAAGTCGGCAGATATGCCCAGAAAATACGTGCAAACAAGTCGGCAGATATGCCCAGAAAATACGTGCAATCATGTCGGCAGATATGCCCAGAAAATACATGCAATCATGTCGGCAGATTTGCGAAGAAAATACATGCAATCATGTGGCAGACCTGCCCAGAACATACACCTGCTAATATAAATAAAACAAAAACATTTACTCACCTGCAGCAGCAGACCTCCTGTCCCAGCCTCCATCCGGCGCGCAGCTCCCATGGGTGGTTGGGTGGATAGGTAGCCTAGTGGGTGGGTGAGTGGGTGGGTGGGTTGGTAGCCTGGTTGAGTGGGTGGGTTGGTAGCCTGGTGGGTGGGTGGGTAGGTAGCCTGGTGGGTGGGTGGGTAGGTAGCCGGGTGGGTAGGTAGCCTGGTGGGTGGGTGGGTAACTAGCCCGGTAGGTAGGTAGGTAGCCCGGTGGGTGCGTGGGTAGCCGGGTGGGTAGGTAGCCTGGTGGGTGGGTTGGTAACTAGCCCGGTAGGTAGCCGGGTGGGTGGTTAGGTAGGTAGCCAGGTGGGTGGTTAGGTAGGTAGCCGGGTGGGTGGTTAGGTAGGTAGCCGGGTAGCCGGGTGGGTGGGTAGGTAGCCTGGTGGGTGGGTTGGTAACTAGCCCGGTAGGTAGCCGGGTGGGTGGTTAGGTAGGTAGCCGGGTGGGTGGTTAGGTAGGTAGCCGGGTGGGTAGGTAGCCGGGTGGGTAGGTAGCCGGGTGGGTGGTTAGGTAGTTGAGTGGGTGGTTAGGTAGGAAGCCTGGTGGGTGGGTAGGTAGCCGGGTGGGTAGGTAGCCGGGTGGGTGGTTAGGTAGTTGGGTGGGTGGTTAGGTAGGAAGCCTGGTGGGTGGGTAGGTAGCCGGGTGGGTAGGTAGGTAGGAAGCCTGGTGGGTGGTTAGGTAGTCGGGTGGGTAGGTAGGTAGCCGGGTGGGTAGGTAGCCGGGTGGGTAGCTATCCGGGTGGGGGGCCCGACTCCTATCCTCCCTCCCTCCCTTCCTTCCTCACCTCGGGGGGCCCCCTCCCGATATGCGCGGCGGGAGAGTGAGCGGCAAATGCAGGAAGTCTTCAGGGCTCTCCAGGCATCCGCTAGAGGCCCAGCCGCTGAGTCTCCAATATGTCTCCAACTGGAGACATATTGGAGACCAAGCGGCTGGGCCTCTAGCGGATGCCTGGAGAGCCCTTCCTGCATTTGCCGCTCGCTCGCTCTCCCGCCGCGCATATCGGGAGGGGGCCCCCGAGGTGAGGGAGGGAGGGAGGATAGGAGTCGGGGGGCCCCCGGGAATAAAATAATAAAAAAAAAAAAAAATATTAAAAAAAAAAAAAAAAGTACTTAATGCCATGGGCCCCTGAAGAAAACGGAACTTCAGGGGCCCTCGTGCGGCGGCACGGCCTGCACGGCCGTATGTCCGCCCCTGTGTTTATCTATAGGCAACGACGTGAAGAAACTGAGACTAGATATAATACAATACAGACACCTGCAGGAATATCAGGAATTGGAAAAAAGTGTAAAAAGGAGACTTGAAGATTTAGAGAAAGAAATTATAGAAAAGAAAAAGAGGAAATTTCTGTGGGACTCAATTCCCATCCAAACCTTGAATATCAATGAGAATAATAAGGAGGACATTGAACCAAACTGGAGTACACATGATACACCATATACGACTCCACAGACTTTGGAAACTATAGACGAGACGGGGCCATATCTGATAGACGAACAACATATACGGGAACCTGCTAGTGATCTAGATGGAAGCAATATGAGCGATGTGGATACACAAGACAACCTAGCAATATCAGGAGTCTGGGAATCGGGCATACCAGCAAGCACCGTTAGAAAAACAGACAAACTGATGAAAGGAAAGAATACAATAGAGGAGACAACAAAAAGGAATCCCGCATATACAACAAATAAGAATAAAAAAGGCACCCATACATCGGGAACAAACCAAAGTGGGACCTACACACCTAGATTGCAACATAGTGAGAAATCTGACAAATTTCCAACAAAGACAACCACTGGTGCTAAACGAGGAAGTAATGCATCTAGGATACCTGTGCAGGATGATTACTGGGAACAAAAAGGAGCACGACCCAGGGAACCACGGAAAATATGTGATGCAAAGGAAGATCTACAAATAAGGAAAAACTACACGATTTATAACATCCCAGTCCACAATAAATTCTCCCCATTGACAAGAAATAGAAGAACAACACAATATCAAATTCCCACAAGAAGTCTAGAAAAGAGGGGAGAAGAAATACCCAAAGATGAGTCTGTATCCAACAACACGAGATCGCATAGAAGAACTAAGGAGCACAGTAGGAATTTTAGGACCAATACGCTTGATAGGTATTTTTTAGGAGGAGAAGGGGCAGGAGGGGTAGAGGGGGGAGGGGAAAAAGGGAGGCGGGAAAATTCTCAGGGGAGACAAAGGAAGAATTACAATCACAAAAAATAACAGGGAAAACAGACAGGGAGTTAGGCATCTTCAACCTTAGCCAACATAATTTGAGTGATGGAGAACGCAGCCTTCTCTCTAAAGGTCTGAAATTTGCCCCAACGAAGAATCTAAATAAATTTGAAGCTTACATCGACATTAAGAAATATATGAGAAAACTAAGCCTGAAAAAATACTTCCTGAAAAACCCTTACAAACCAGAAGATATAAAAAGGGAAAATAACTATCAACATACCACTCTGAAAAATAGATCAAAATTTAACCCTATACAGGAGATGAGCAAAGATATGAGAATATTTGAAGGATTGGTGGAAAAAGACATAAGGAAACTGAGGGAACCAACAAAATATGACTACAACAATTTGACTACAAAAGAAATAAAGGCTCTAAAAGAACTTCAGAAAAATAAGAATATAACTATCCGCCCAGCAGACAAAGGGGGAGGCATAGTGATTCAGGATTCGTCTGACTATGGGGAGGAAGCCAAGAGGATCTTGAGTGACCATAATATATATACTAGAGATGGGACGACGAATCCGGCGAATCCACGAATCCCTCGAATATTGGGAAATATTTGAGATTCGTGGATTCGAATCCCACTTTACGAATCCGCCGAATCCCGACGCTGCATCGCCGCGCATCCGCCGCTCGCACTCGTCCTCCTCCGACCCGCGCCTCCTCCGACCGCCCCGCGCCTCCTCCGCCCGGCCGCCCGCATACTTTGTATCAACTCATCCGTCCAGTGGAGCGCAGACAGAGCGGCAGACCTCTCGCTGACTTCCTGGTTCCCTCTAGTGACGGCTTTTACAATGACGTCATCAGTAAAAGCCGGTCCGGCCACTAGAGGGAACCGAGAAGGAAGGACGAGGTCTGCCGCTCTGTCTGCGCTCCACTGGACATGTAAGTTGATACTTATGCAGGGGTGAGCGAGGAGGCACAGGGGACGGAGGAGGCCATGGGGGTGAGCGACACCTACCTACCTACCTACCTACCTACCTACCTACCACTTTACCTACCTACCTGCCACTATACCTACCTAAAGGCCCCCTATACGTACCTACCTACCTACCGGGCACTATACCTACCTACCTACAGGCCCCTATACCTACCTAAAGGCCCCCTATACTACCTACCTACCACTATACCTACCTACCTACAGGCCCCTATACCTACCTAAAGGCCCCCTATATGTACCTACCTACCTAAAGGCCCCTATACCTACCTAAAGGCCTCTATACCTACCTACCTAAAGGCCCCCTATACGTGCCTACCTACCTAAAGGCCCCTATACCTACCTACCTAAAGGCCCCTATACCTACCTACCTATTTACCTACCTATACTTAAGGCCTTATACCCTGCTACCTATACTGAAGGTCCCTTTAACTACCTACCTACCTACAGGACACTATACCTACCTACCTACCGGCCACTATACCTACCTACCTACCTACAGGCCACTATACCTACCTAAAGGCCCCCTATACGTACCTACCTACCTACCTACCTACCTAAAGGCCCCTATACCTACCTTCCTACCTAAAGGCCCCTATACTTACCTACCTACCTACCTAAAGGCCCCTATACCTACCTACAGGCCTCTATACCTACCTACCTACTTAAAGGCCCCCTATACGTGCCTACCTACCTAAAGGCCCCTATACCTACCTACCTAAAGGCCCCTATACCTACCTACCTACATACCTACCTATACTTAAGGCCCTATACCCTGCTACATATACTGAAGGTCCCTTTAACTACCTACCTACCTACAGGACACTATACCTACCTACCTACCGGCCACTATACTTACCTACCTACCTACAGGCCACTATACCTACCTAAAGGCCCCCTATACGTACCTACCTACCTACCTAAAGGCCCCTATACCTACCTACCTAAAGGCCCCTATACCTACCTACCTACATACCTACCTATACTTAAGGCCCTATACCCTGCTACCTATACTGAAGGTCCCTTTACCTACCTAAAGGCCCCTATACCTACCTACATACCTACCTATACTTAAGGCCTCTATATACCCTGTTAACTATACTGAAGGCCCTATACCCTGCTACCTATACTGAAGGTCCCTTTACCTACCTAAAGGCCCCTATACCTACCTACATACCTACCTATACTTAAGGCCTCTATATACCCTGCTACCTATACTGAAGGCCCATATACCCTGCTACCTATACTGAAGGCCCCTATACCCTGCTACCTATACTGAAGGCCTATATACCCTGCTACCTATACTGAAAGCCCATATACCCTGCTACCTATACTGAAGGCCCATATACCCTGCTACCTATACTGAAGGCCCATATACCCTGCTACCTATACTGAAGGCCCATATACCCTGCTACCTATCAGAGGCGGGACAAGGTCCTCCAGCACCCAAGGCTGAGACACCAAAGTGCGCCCCTCCATCCCTCCCCCCCAGCCATCACACACTGATTGCTATTAGACTAAGAGGTGCCACAGGGCCCACAACCTCCCCAACACCTTAATATCTAGTTATCTGGCTTGCAGTCACTGCTATGTATCCCCTTGTCTTATTTCTTTCTGCTTCAAACACAATTAGGAATGACAGCTAAATGAATTGTGCGCCCCCTCCTACACTGCGCCCTGAGGCTGGAGCCTCTCCAGCCTATGCCTCGGCCCGGCCCTGCTACCTATACTGAAGGCACATATACCTTGCTACCTATACTGAAGGCCTATATACCCTGCTACCTATACTGAAGGCACATATACCCTGCTATCTATACTGAAGGCCCCTATACCCTGCTACCTATACTGAAGACCCATATACCCTGCTACCTATACTGAAGGCCCATATACCCTGCTACCTATACTGAAGGCACATATACCCTGCTACCTATACTGAAGGCACATATACCCTGCTACCTATACTGAAGGCACATATACCCTGCTACCTATACTGAAGGCCTATATACCCTGCTACCTATACTGAAGGCCCATATACCTTGCTACCTATACTGAAAGCTACCAATATTGAAGGCACCCATACCTAGCTAGCTATACTGAAGGCACCTTTACCTCGCTACCTATACTGCGGGCAACTATACCACGGATCGCACAATTCGTATGTGCAGGATTCGTTAGATTCGGGATTCGAAAGGTTCGAGATATTCGAGAACCTTTTTAGATTCGGATCCGGATTCGGATTCGAAGAAATTGTGGATTCGTCCCATCCCTAATATATACAAAACTAAAAGGAGATCCCGGAATAGCATTTGGGAGGGAACTGGAAGCCCTCTCAGGAGAAGCATATAATGCCGGTATACTCAACAAGAAGGAATACGAGTTCATTAACATCAAACACCCGAGAACACCAATATTATACCACCTACCCAAAATCCACAAAACACTAGAGAACCCCCCAGGGAGACCGATTATTTCAGGGATCAGCTCCTGTACATCAAACCTTTCAAAATATATCGACACATTTTTACAGCCTTATGTACGTGAAACACCAGCCTTCCTGGAAGACACAAGACACATGATCAATATCTTGAGAGGGTTAAATTGGGAAGATGGATGGATACTGGGAACTTTGGATATCACCTCATTATACACAATAATTGACCATAAGAAGGGACTACGGTCAGTGCAGCACTTCTTGGAACTAAATGAATCCCTACAGGAAGAACAAAGAAAGTTTATATTGGACTCAATATGGTTCATCTTAACCCACAATAACTTTACATACGATGGGGACCACTTCCTACAGAAGAGCGGGACAGCCATGGGGACCAGGTTCGCTCCAGGATATGCAAATTTATTTATGGCCCACTGGGAATCCATTCACATCTTTGGAACAGAGGGACCTGGAGACGACCTGGTCCTCTGGCGAAGGTTCATAGATGACATCCTATTTGTCTGGAAGGGCGAAATGAACACACTTGAGGAATTCTTGAACAATATTAACACCAACGATTGGGGATTAGTCTTCACAGGAGAGAAGAGTACCAAGAACGTACATTTCTTGGATCTGGATATATATATTGAAAATAATAATGTGAAAACAAAAACCTACACCAAACCAACAGATATCAACGGATACATACTGATGACAAGTTGCCATTTCCCCCCCCTGGTTGGTGAATATCCCCAAGGGCCAAATGGCTAGAATAAGGAGGAACTGCACGGATGATGATCAGTTCAAACAAGAGGCTGTTGCACTCACTGACAAATTCTTAGAGAAAGGTTACCAGGAGAATAACGTGAGGAAAGCCATGCGATCAATGGAGACTATGGATAGGGAACAGTTACTTAAAAAGAAGCCTAGAGAACAAACGGAAGAACACCAAATGCGTATTAGCTTAGGGTTCCATTCACACAACAAAAGATTACAGAATATTATAAGAAAACACTGGAATATCCTCAAGAGAGACAAAATATTAAATACCATTATCCCAGAGGTACCAACCTTTCTATTTAGGAAAACAAGTACAATAGGCCTGAAGATAGCCACAGCAACAAATGGAGGAGATACAAATATCGCTAAGCTTGGAGAAGGCTTTGTGAGATGTGGGAGATGCAACAACTGCAGAAACACCAGAGGTTACAATAAGATCACTGAAATTGCCATGAGCAATGGCACTATGAAAATCAAAGTACTTATTACTTGTAGCACCAAGGGGGTGATTTACTGCATTATGTGCCCATGCAAAAAATATTATATAGGTCGAACTAAAAGACCACTGAAGGAGAGAATAGGGGAACATATTAACAACATGAAGAAAGGGTGGGAGGGACACCCCCTATCCAAACATTACAGAGATAAACATGACTGCAGTGTATGGGAAACTAAATTTATAGGCTTGGAAATTGTGAGTAAAGACCGTAGGGGAGGTGACTATATTGCCAAGATGTCCAATAGAGAAAGCTTTTGGATTTTCACCTTGGATACCTTGGCGCCTAAAGGATTAAATGTTGAATTTGAGATATTTGGCTTCTTATGAGTGTGTTCATTGTAACAGACCAATCCAATGTGACAGATCTTCCATGTGTATATACGGGCATAACTATTTTTTGTGTCTGTATGCTTTTTACACATTTTTACACATTTTTATATATCTCTATCCATCTCTATTGGTAACCCTTATCCCCCCCCCCCCTATCTTTCCACGGTCCTTCCATCACTATCGCACTTTTAAAGCCTTTGTTTTGTACACATGTGTGTATACATATGTGTACATTTGTGTACAGTGAGAGCTGTTCTCTATAATATAGGTTTCCCTCACTTGGTACTAACCACTAGTATCTATTTATACATAGCCATACATGCGTGCGTACCTGCGTGCGTGTGCGTATAGGAACACATACATCTGTAGGTACGCTATATATATATTTTTTGACCTTAAGGTTGATCCCTATGCAGTCATATTTCCCTCTTATGTAAGCAGATTATTGATCCCTCATTGGTCCTTCATGGTATACATAAATGTATAAATACATATATATCTTCCACGATCAGGGAATTTAATCGCACTGACCGCTATGGAAGTAAACGAGTACGGTAAAATCTCACATAGTTAAACCTATCAGGTGTAACCCCATCCTGTTTTTTCAAATAAATAGAGTCTAAAATCCAGCCATTACTCTTTATTTTTTCAGATATGCACGAATAAACTTTTCATATGAGATCTATGTTGATGGACAATTCACCTTCTAAGACCCAGGAGAAACTTCTATCAATATGGGAGGGAACATCTAGATTATAACATCCCCCAGGCGGCAGTTCACTTTTTACTGGCTTTGATAAAGGCGGCTGTGGACCGCTGAAACACGTCAGCACTTCAGTAAATCCACCTGGGGATCCGAATTGCATTAAGGAATACAGCACACTACTTGAAAACGCACGGAAAATGACTCCTATCAAGTCCGTGCACTGCAGCTGTATAGTGGTAACCACGCAACCTTGCAATAGGAGACGCAGGCAACAGGTGACGTCACCGGAACTGAACTAGCCGCCACCCGGAACTGCCACTACGCCTCACCGCTACAGAGGCAGAGGATTACACGGGAGACGCGAACTGTCACAAGTTGTAGAGCAGCCGGCCGTAGCTCCAACGCGTGAACTGGACTTATACCTAGAGGCATCCCAAAGGGGAGCGTGAGTATATATAAAACTACATCTAAACGGATTACCGCTTCTGAAATACCTATTGGACAGCGCTATTACCGGAAAAAACAGTATGCCACGGTGCTGACTAGTGAATCAGCACCTCCACTACCCAATAGGACTAATTACAAGGGGAACGGTAAAATCATCGAAGAGGAACATTGTGCAACGGATACTGATACTCCCCAATCTACTGAATTTCCATCATATAGTCAGTGGTCACCATCCATATCTATTGCACAATATATTAGTACTCAAGAAGTTGTATGCGCCAAAACCCCTCCCCCTCTTGGCGTACTTATCCCAAATAACCCCATACCTATCCACTTCACACATCCTCTTCTTTTTTACACATTGGAAGGTCTGAGTGTGTTTGAATGGATGAATGTTTTATGTTAAAGCAATCTTATTGATTAGATGGGTACCGATATTGTCTGATGTAATACAATTTTATGTGTATATTTTATGAATACAATTGTTTGATACATGTTTTATAAAAATAAAACCATATACTTTTAAGTACCAAGTCTATGAATAGGCATCTAAAACTATTGAGGATCCAAAATACTGATTAGTTATACCCAGCGCAACTAGTCTATTGTTTTATATTGGTGTTTCTTGCTTCGTGTGGGTCAGTGGGACCCCACACGTGACCAGTTAGCAGCGGGTGAAATAGGAATCTCTGATACCAACCTACAATAGCGCCCTCCACTCTTTTAAATCATATTCCAAATGTGGCCTTACTAGAGAGTTAAACAGGGGCAATATTATGCTAGCATCTCGAGTTTTTATTTCCCTTTTAATGCATCCCAACATTTTGTGAGCTTTAGCTAGTTTGATGTCCCCAACTGTATCCCATTTATTTTGTATGGTGCTAGACCATTGGTACGACCAAAATGCATGACTTTACATTTTTCAACATTGAATTTCATCTGCCATGTATGTGCCCATATAGCCATCCTATCCAGATCCTGTTGCAATATGACACTATCTTCCTGAGAGTTGATGATTCTGCACAATTTTGTATCATCTGCAATAATAGCAACATTGCTCACTACTGCATCTACTAGGTCATTAATAAATAAATTAAAGAGCACTGGACCGAGTACAGACCCCTGTGGGACCCCACTGCTAACAGTCTCCCATTTTGAGTATGATCCATTGACCACAACTGTTTGTTTTCTGTCCATTAGCCAGTTCCCTATCCACGCACACAGACTCTTCCCCAGTCCTTGCATCCTTGCATTGCAATATCAATATGTTTGATAATGTAAAATCTGTACATGCAAATGAAATAATATGACAAAAACAATAACATTACAAGCTTCTAAAACGATAACATACTTCAAAAACTTTAATGTTCTAATGTTGTTAACAATATTTATCGGATGCCCTTTTTTTCTGCTTTTTTCGCTTTATTAACGATAATTGCATTAAAGTCTATGGCGGCACCCTTTTTGTCCACTACACGTCGCTGCCCTTTTTTCTTGCTACCATGGAAAACCACAGTTGCTCACTTAAAACTGAAATGTTACACTGAATTGTGTATGGGCATCTTTAGAAGATCAGGTCAATCGTGTTCATAGGGCCTGCTTACTCTGGAAACAATGCTGCTTGATGCACAATGACTCGATGCATGCACCTCAAAACCTGTGATTGCACCTTGCTGGGCATATAATGTACAGGGATTCCCTATATGCATGCGCATTACAGTTTGTATGTGAATGGAATGTCATTGGGAAGCAGGTAAGGTAGAGTGCTTGTAACATTGCTTCCCAATTAATGGTGGCCTCCTTAATCAAAGTTGGTGTAGGAACACTGTTTTTACGATCAGATGATTTTTCTTCGGAACCAAACCTTTTCCTTATGATGAAATAGGAGATTGTGCCAACAGAGTCTGAGGAATCCAGGCCTCAGCATCATACTCTTCAGAGCAATCAGCTACAACTAGTGCAAATGGATCTGGATGATGGTTATATACAAGATTAAGAAACAGATCTTGAGGTCATACATGAAATGCTGGGGGAACTCTAATAGCAAAAGGTAAATAGTTCTACTGCCACTCAATTGATAATTCTTTCAATTGGAAAGGGGCCAGTTTCTTAGACTCCAGTTTCTTAGAAGGGCAGTGCAAATCTGCGATTTTTAGTTGCCAACTAGACCATATCACTCACTTTGAATTCAGGATCTATCATGTGGCTAATCCACAATATACCCCACAATCTCCACTGTTAGGATTCCTCCTGTGACGTGTTCTGTCCATTGCAGGTGGTGCTGCAAATGGACAGTTCTGGCTTGTCAGCCTGCATTCGGTTGTGCATTCGCAATGAGTCATATTGTCATTTGCAATTGCTCTGCAGTTATGAACAGCTCAGAATGCTGTCATTATTCCACTGGTGGTTTGCTGACTCCTGCGGAGGAGTAGTGAATCCTTCCTAGTCCTGTTACCTTGTATGTTAGTCTGTGTGTGAACGCTTGCCATCGCTGAGTCAGTGACTAGTTTAGCAAGCGTTCATTCTGTTTGTCTCAAGTCCTTTTTTATGTTTAGTTAGATCCGTGGTACATTTGAACTGGCAGGACCCCAGGGATTTTGTACAATACTTAGTTTTGTTATACTGTTTAATACTACCTGTGATTATCTGTGTTTGACCTATTGCCTGTTTATCTTGCTCTCTCTGTCCTGCCTTGTGGATTGCGCCATCTCCGGCGTAGGAGAGGCGAATCCTCTAGTCCTGCTCTTGTGAGGTACGCCATCGCTGCGGTCGCGATTGACTGCCTCATTCCAGTCTGTCTTGCATCTGTCTGAATGTTTGCTATTGCAAGAGCAGCGCAACATCGCACTGTGCTGCCATTATGTCTTATCAGAGGCTCAGAGCTGCAGTTGCTCTGGGCAGCCTGTGTAGCCTCTTCCATAATTCAGCTCTCAGCCTTGTTTTGCTGGCTGGTCAGAAAGTATGACCCCCCCCCCCAGCGTTACATCCACACTCTAAAACATGAATCAAAAACACCCCAGTTTACCTAATTAAGTAAACTGGGGTGCCCTCTGTCACAGACCGCAAGGCCGGTCTGCGGATGGGGTCAATCAATCAGCGTCAGAAATCCTCTCACACGGTCATTTTGTTCATCACGAAGGGTAAACCGACTTCGCAATTTGATGAACTGACTCATGGAGGGAGCGTTCGGATGCCAACGGATTCACCTCACACATACAATTCAAAGATCTGCCACCAAGCGAGTTACACAGCCCGCAACTATAATTATACTAGGACTTCGAGAACGCTCTATTAACCCTTAGTATGCAGGAACCTGGGTCAGATCGTTATATCTGGGCCGGGTTCTTGCATACGGGTTATAAAGGCACACTTCTATTAAGCACAGGGTAGCGATTTCAGGAGAATAGGTACGATTGTGTATGTTCAGCAACAGGTCATAACCGCTAAACGATTTTTAAAACGTTTAATAACAAAATTGCATTACATACAGTTATATACACCAATTAACATATACACACAGAGCTTAAAAATAAAAAGGAATAAAATCAGAAAATTCTTAATTAGTTAGCTGAGCAGTCCATTTGAAGGATGAAGAAAAAGAGTCCAGTTTAAAAGTAAGCATTAAAGTTAATAGTCCTTGAACACAGCAGGCATCGGCTCTCCTTAAACGCCTGCCTGGACTTGCCTGGTCGATGGAATTTGGAGAACTGGGCGGGTTTGGTCCCGCCCCACTTTTATAGGACCTGAGTTTTGGGCTGTCACTACCTGGAAAGTAGGTGTGTTTAAGGCAGGGTTATCTCCTGGCAGCAGGTTGCCGCCCCCCAGACTCAGAGCAAAAAATTTACCAATTATTAATAATCTGTGTGACTCCGACCCAGATTGGCGCATCACAAATCCAAGACTATATTCATAAGCGGCCTGCGACCCTGTATTAAATGAGGCTATACATGCCTAGTCTATCGCATTCGCTCTACGCAGACCGGATAAAGTGGTTTCTCTACTGATTCCTGATAGCCAGAAAATTGCAATTCAGGTGAATGATAGAACTGATTTCTAGATATCAGGAAATGTCATTTTTGTCTTGCTGTGCCAAACCTATTTTGAATTCTTAATAAATTAAAGTTCTCTTTGTTTGAGTCTATGAGCTTGGAGGGAACTTTTATCTCAGCCAGTTTGAGCTAGTTTCTGGGACATGAGTTGTGTAACCAAATGGCTCTGCCCAGGGGGTCGGCCACGTGTGAAATTCTTTCCTGACCTGACACAGGATGTGGGTGAGGGACTGTTGCTCTCAGTAAGAAGAGCAAAAGAAAGGTATTTGTGTTATTCTACACAGGACTGACAGTAATTATGCAGGACCATACGAAAATCGTTAGCGATTGCGCACAACTTTCCGTAATGTTTGCCACATCCTTGATTACATTTTTAGGCCCAGTTCACATTCATAAATGCAAATCGCGTATCACGATTTTGCATTGCGATTTTGCTGCGATTTGCATTCTGTTGAACGGAAATCACATCACGATTGCTCCCAAAGTGCTGCATGTAGCACGTTTGCTATTCATGCAAATTGCAAACGTTGCAGTGAGAATGATTCCATAGAGATACATTAGCAACAGTGTTTTGCTGATCGCCGGGAAGCAGTAAAGTTTTGAAAAGCGCCCAAGTGTGAACCAGCCCTAAAAGTGTGGGGTATATTGTGTTGGGTTAGTTTACATATTGGCAGCCAGTAAGAGGTTTACCGCCCTGACTGACATAACCCTGACACCTCTCATAGCCTACTGGTAAGTGCTTGTATACTTATACTAGCAACTTTTCTCCAGTTCTGTTTTTTGACTACCATTGTTGCTGAACCGGTTAGTTGTTATTACTAATAACAGTGCTATACACAACAGTGTTTACCCCACACTTTGGTTGTTAGTGGTGGTATTTTGTACAGATAGCCCTGTTTTAGTTGATATTATTAAAAGTTATGTTTTATGTACTTTGGTACTACTGAAGAAGGGCCAATAGGGACTAGTTTTAGTCTCAATGTTTTTGTAACATTATCATAATCTGTGGAAGGGCCAACTGTCTTCCGTCTGTTGTACCATAGCAGATCAAGTTGCAGGAGCAGAAAATGACTGAGGAAGGTCACATGAACAGCTGAGCAGCCACTGGAAACATGGAAAAGCAATGGCAAAGTGTTTACCACCAAAAGCGGATGGCGATCAGTTAGTCAGATACCTTAATATCAGTATCCAGTGCTAAGTCACACATCTGTGGTATGTAGTAAGCATATGCTATGTAGTGTAGAACTTTCCTTTTTCCTTTGGGGAAGAAAGTGTGAGGTTTAATTTAAAGACTGACGCAACTTTTATCACACACACAAAAAAAAAAGATAACACATAGGGCTATATGCAATTCACTTTTTCCCCAAGTGTTTTCCTATGAAATAATTTTTTTCTTCTCTGTAAAATAACATTTCAGCGTTTCACAATTAAAAAGTACAAAAAGAAGTAGCAATAAGTACTATCAAATTGATTGTGTGTATTTTCTTGTTTGCTGGAGGTTTAAAATACATTTTATTGACAAGGTGTGAAAATATCAACTTAAAGAGACACTGAAGCGAATTTTTTTTTTTGGATATTCTGATTTGTATGTGTACTACAGCTAAGAAATAAAACATTAAGATCAGATACATCAGTCTAATTGTTTCCAGTACAGGAAGAGTTGAGAAACTCCAGTTGTTATCTCTATGCAAACAAGCCATTAAGCTCTCCCACTAACTTAAGGCCCATACACACGTCGGATTTTAGCGAACGACCCGCCGTTTGAACGTTCCGTCGTTCGGACGTTTTCGCGTCAAATCCGACGTGTGTACAGACTATCGTTCGGGTGATAAGACTGGTTACCAGCGATCCGCCCGGCGGATCGTTGGTAACCAGTCTTATCACCCGAACGATAGTCTGTACACACGTCGGATTTGACGTGAAAACGTCCGAACGACGGAACGTTCAAACGACGGGTCGTTCGCTAAAATCCGACGTGTGTATGGGCCTTTAGTCGTGGAGAGGGCTGTTATCTGACTTTTATTATCTCAACTGTAATTGAACTGTTTACTTTTCCTCTGCTAGAGGAGAGGTCATTACTTCACAGACTGCTCTGAAAGAATCATTTTGAATGCTGAGTGTTGTGTAATCTGCACATATTATAGAATAATGCAATGTTAGAAAAAACACTATTTACCTGAAAATAAAAGTATGAGAATATTTTCTTTGCTGCTAATCTTCTAGTAATTATTCATAGTACGAAACCAATTCATTATATCATTTTTTTTCCGCTTCAGTGTCTCTTTAAAACTAAGGAGAAAAGATGAATTGCATATGGGCCCTAGTCTTAATTTGATGCTTTCTTAAACTAACTTTGATCCTGTTAGTGAAAGTGAATTTATATTTTAAGCTTCCTAATTTACAAGTTTATGTGAAATGCAGGTTTCTAATAGTGTCTACATGCATCTTTATGTATGTTGTAGTGTTCAGAAATAACCATGAATCCTGGCACTTTGTTGAATAGGAATTCTTGCCTGCCTAGCTCCCTAGTCATTGCAGATGCAATAAAGTGCTTCACCACAAAAAGTTTTTAGTGGAAATCACAGAATATAGAATGCCAAATTGCCCTAAGCACAACCTGTAGCCTGCGCAACAATCATGCGATAAATTGAAACTATTTTTCATTAGCTTTATATAAGTAAAAGTCCAGTACTTTTAAATGTACTGTTGAAGCACTGTCTTGCATATAGGCAGACAATAATTATCTCAAAGTATATGCGTGTGTGTGTTTTCAAAGCTACACATCCAGAGAAATCCCCAATTTTAAGGCAAATAGAAGTGACATGTAGATAATACACCTCCTTTACTATGTGAATCACCCCACAACTACGCTCACCAGTTTTTGAAATGTTTGCTATAGAGCATACCATTGTTAACAGCCACAGTATTAAAATACACACTTTACACAACAGATAAATCCATGTGTGTTGGGAGCAGTCATATAGCCGTGATGGCTACAAGTAACACGTTCTCAGGTGCAGATGAGGAGGGGGGGAAAAAGAACACTAGCTAGGCTGTACACGCCATGTATGGCCTGGTTAGTGACTTCTGTTTACCACCTCCTCACCTGCACCTGAGAACCTGGTTCTTGTATGTAAGGCTTGGTGGTGTATTCTCCACAGTCAGCATGCAACGCATGGGCTGACGTGGAGGAGGTACACACACTAGCACCAGGAAACAGGCTATCCCTAGTATAGTGGAGGGGAGGACTGACTCCAATAGGAGATTGTGGCGCACAGAGCCGGTGCAGATCTGACAGCCACAAACAATGCTTTCGTATAACGTCTCAGCGCAAAGTAGCGCTGAGCGCATACACCGGAACTGAGGAGATCAGGACAGGTAGACAGAATGAACGCTTGCTAGCTAGCGGCTACTTAGCGACAGCAAGCGTCCAAAACCAGACAGACTGGAATGAGGCAGCCAATGCGATGCGGCGATGGCGTGCCTCACAAAGACAGGACAGGACAGTCAGAAAATAGCAGGATTAAGATAGATGAACGTAACACAGATAAATATACAATAAGTATGTTTTCCTAGCGTATTACAATTACAGCTATCAATGAAACTATTTGTAACGTCTGACTAACATATGTATATATCGGCAATGAACCGATATATGACATAAGCAGGAACGCTGACTAAGACTGGAGTAACACAGGGAACAGGACTCAGAAGGATTCGCTATCTCTTCGCAGAGATGAACGCAATCCACAAACAGGACCAGGAACAGGATAACTAGCTCAGCACGGGTGTTCACGGTACGCGCAAACTACCAAAACGTGCTGGAAAACTGACTAACTGAACACAGGAAATAAACAGTTCGTGTACGTATATATCAGCAACACTGATATATCAACGTAACACAAATACAAGGAAAATAATAAACGTGCTGGTATGCATATATATTGGCAATGAACCAATATATGATGCAAAGACCAGCAAAGTATCTTTAACAAGAAACACGATCGGGGGCTAAAGCGACAGCAAGGCAGGCTTAAGCTGAAGCTATGAAAACCCAAGGAAACCCTGCAGGAAGCAGATCTTTATACTGAGGTCATCCAATGGGAGCAGACATGCAGATTCCCACACAGGTGAATGATAATCAGTCACAAGCTGACAGCAGGGAAAGACAGACAAAGCTATGCAACTTGCATGGAAATAGATCAGAACTGCCTGAGCTGCAGCACTACTTCCAGCAATAGCTGCTGCAGCAGCGATCATTACAATACCCCCGCCTTTAAAAGCGGATTCCAGACGCTTTTCAAAACTGAAATTTCCAACAAAACAGTCTGACTGATAATTCATGATGACCGGGACAGCCCGGCAAGACCGAATTCCAGAATCAGTCCCCACAAGACTGGACCCATCAGAACCAGAACCTACAGAACCATGCCCATCAGTACTACAAGCCCCAGTGGGACACCCATCAGAACCATGATTTCCAGAAGAAAGCCCTCCGAACAGTTCAGAAACGCCAAAGCCTTTGCAATGCCCACCGGTACTGTCTTTACCAACACAAAACCCACTGTTGAACCAGTCCAAGGCACCAGGACAAGTTTTCTCAGAGACCTCCCAGAACACCTTGAAGCTCCAAAGAGATCCCCATAGGTCAGAATGCCCCTTAGGCTCACATGGAGAACTATCAAGAACCCCTATGGAACCTAGGGCAATTCCCGAGTCAGGGCCACAAGGACAAACATCAATATCAGGGCTTCCAGGGACCAGAACCATCTCTGGGCATGCAGGCAGACTGGCAATATCAGAACGTGTTCCCACTAAGGAAGCATCAGAGCACGCTAACACCTTAGACACACTTGGGCATTCTGGCACACAAAGAACATCTGGGCACACCGGCACAAGAGAAACCTCTGGGCATGTCAAGGAACTGTGAGCCTCAGGGTCAGCCAAGACAGGACCAAAACCAGGACTGGCCAAAAAAAAATCATCATGACTAAACTTCGCAACTACTGGACTTTTACACGAGAATGCTGGATCAGACTTAGATGTCGCTGATTCCAGCAAAGTCAGTAACAAATCAGATTCAGGGGCACTAACAAGACAGGACAAATCTTCTGATGTATGCACTGAACCAGACAGGGACTCCACAACTACCTCTGGACTGGACAGAGACTCATTTAATACACTGGATTGGGGCTCATGAGGCGCTGCAGAACAAGTCAGTATTGCAGCAGCCCCCACTGGACTAGGCAAAACTGAGGAATTCCCTGGACAGGAAGGGAACTCTGGAACCTCTGCCACAGCGGCCAGAGAACCAGAATCTTTCAGGATACAGGGCTGGGTTTCAGGAACACTCATCAGACCGGACTGAAATTCTGAGATTTCTATTATTTTGACCAGAGAATCAGAATTATCCATGTTACAGGGCAAGACTTCTGAAACATTCAGAGGACAGGGCTGGAGTTCCTCGGCTGTTACAACACTGGAGAGGGACTCAACATTGGTTAAATCAGACTGTGTACAGGGCAAGGTATCTGACACACTTGCTGACGAGGACAATATTTCAATGGCTTCTGCTTTGCTGGGCAGAAATTCATCAAGTTTTATTAGAGCAGACTGTAATTCCAAAACAGCTGCTAGACAAGTGAATATTACTGCAACACCAACTGAGGTAAGCAGTGCTTCAGCCTCCTCTGCTAGAGGGTTTAAAGTATCCAAAGTACTGGGTGAAGCATAAGACTCTGCGACCACAGCTTCACTGGACAGGATCACTGAACAGTCCATATTGCAGGGCAAAACCATGGAAGCACCTGCTGGACAGCATAATGATTCTGTGACCTGACTTTCATTGGAGAGATCTACTGCACAATTCATGGTACAGGGCAAATTTATTGGAAAATTTTCTGAACAAGGTAATAATTCTGCGATTTCAGGTTCACATAGCAGATGCTCTGAGCTATTCACGAAACTAGAGCGAGGTGTAGAAACAGGAAGATCAAGACACAATGTTTGCGCATCTGAATCACCATTCATTTGTAAAATTGGAAAATTCAGATGCTGGGGTTCTGAGTTTACTAGACAGGATTGCTGGGACTCGGAAACTGATGCAGTGCACCTACTGGCATCTGCTGGATCAGACAGGAGTTGAACTTTATTAACACAGGTAATTTCTGCAGAAGTGTTTGCAGAGACAGGCAAGATTTTTCTGGTGTCTGTTTCACTAAACAAAGAGTCATGAGTACTGGCTAGGCTGGACTCGGAAGTCAGCAGGACCTCTGGATTCTCTGCTGAGAAATTTGCGCAGGGCAAGGTTAAGAATGTATCAGTGGCTTCTGTTTTACTGGGAAGTAACACTGAGTTATCCATGGTACAGGGTGGAGTTACAGGAACATTCACAAGACATGGCAGGGACTCAGTAACTGGAGAAGTGGGACAGTCTCCAATTGACAGTGTGTCTTCGCTGGTATCAACTGATTGAATCGCATAAAAATCATCCAAAATCATTTTCCACACATCGATCAATGGAGCCACAAAGTCATACCCACACACACCAGTTTTTATTAAGTTATAGGCAGACTTAATGCATGCATTCAATACTAATTCACCTTTTGCACTGTAAAATTGACAAAATGAACTTGAATCATTCTTCCATTCATTGACCAGAGCTTCCATCTCTCCTTTCTCAAATGGAGGATTCCAAGCATACTTAACAGGCAGATCACAGTTTGCAGATATGATTGTGGCAGGGACATATATTGGGTTAATTAGCAGGTGATTGGCAGATTCCTTATTCTTAAGAATCTCTAATACCTGTAGCAAATGTTTAACTGTAGTGTATGCAAACTTTCCTTGCTTCACAAATAAGTTGATTTGTTCAATACTCTGTAATATCTCCTCATAATCATACTCAGATAATTCTTTTAAACAAAAATCTTTATTTTCCCTAGCCAGTGATGAAAGTTCATTAGTAGTTTCATAAGTCCATTTAACTCCCCTGAAAGACAATTGCATTTCATTATCTGTTAATGGCAGAATCTCATCATAGGTCTCAGTCGCTAAGGATAACGACTCTGCAGATTGGACACGTTTTTTAGAACGTTTGCGTTTTGCCTTTGACCTTGCGGTTTTTGATGATTTATTCAAAGCTGCAGGAAAATTATCAGTAACACTTTCTGCTTGCTGCTCATTCTTGCAAGCAATTGAAGGAGCAGCTGATTGGCCTGCTGCCAGAAGTTCATTTAGAGGAAAAGGCAATGGATCTATGCGCAACCAGTTATGGATCACAAACGCTAGAAACTCCAGTGGTCTCTCATTCAAATCGGAATGATTGAGAACATCACATGCCCACTGAAGCAATTGCCCTTTAAACAAAATATAAACTAGCTGGAGTGCCCAGGTTGAAACAGGAGTCGCTTGGAGATCGGGATTGGCCAGGAACCTGGCACATTCAGAGAAAAACTCATTTTCTGTTTCAGAGCTAAGTTCTTCAAATTTCTTAAAGGAACAGGAACCATAATTAACAGTGTCATACTTTCTGGGAATCCCCCCCACAATGGGGATTGGTAATGGGGTTTTCATAATGTAAGGCTTGGTGGTGTATTCTCCACAGTCAGCATGCAACGCATGGGCTGACGTGGAGGAGGTACACACACTAGCACCAGGAAACAGGCTATCCCTAGTATAGTGGAGGGGAGGACTGACTCCAATAGGAGATTGTGGCGCACAGAGCCGGTGCAGATCTGACAGCCACAAACAATGCTTTCGTATAACGTCTCAGCGCAAAGTAGCGCTGAGCGCATACACCGGAACTGAGGAGATCAGGACAGGTAGACAGAATGAACGCTTGCTAGCTAGCGGCTACTTAGCGACAGCAAGCGTCCAAAACCAGACAGACTGGAATGAGGCAGCCAATGCGATGCGGCGATGGCGTGCCTCACAAAGACAGGACAGGACAGTCAGAAAATAGCAGGATTAAGATAGATGAACGTAACACAGATAAATATACAATAAGTATGTTTTCCTAGCGTATTACAATTACAGCTATCAATGAAACTATTTGTAACGTCTGACTAACATATGTATATATCGGCAATGAACCGATATATGACATAAGCAGGAACGCTGACTAAGACTGGAGTAACACAGGGAACAGGACTCAGAAGGATTCGCTATCTCTTCGCAGAGATGAACGCAATCCACAAACAGGACCAGGAACAGGATAACTAGCTCAGCACGGGTGTTCACGGTACGCGCAAACTACCAAAACGTGCTGGAAAACTGACTAACTGAACACAGGAAATAAACAGTTCGTGTACGTATATATCAGCAACACTGATATATCAACGTAACACAAATACAAGGAAAATAATAAACGTGCTGGTATGCATATATATTGGCAATGAACCAATATATGATGCAAAGACCAGCAAAGTATCTTTAACAAGAAACACGATCGGGGGCTAAAGCGACAGCAAGGCAGGCTTAAGCTGAAGCTATGAAAACCCAAGGAAACCCTGCAGGAAGCAGATCTTTATACTGAGGTCATCCAATGGGAGCAGACATGCAGATTCCCACACAGGTGAATGATAATCAGTCACAAGCTGACAGCAGGGAAAGACAGACAAAGCTATGCAACTTGCATGGAAATAGATCAGAACTGCCTGAGCTGCAGCACTACTTCCAGCAATAGCTGCTGCAGCAGCGATCATTACATTGTAATTATCATTGTGATTATATTACTCACACTGGCGAATAAAGTCATGGCTTTGACCAACAACCTGGTCTTATTTGTTGTTTAAATATTCTTCTTTTGTCTTGGATGCTTCACGTTGGGTGGGATGCCCGAGACACTACAAGAGGGTTGCAGTGCATATAACACATTGCTTTACTGTCTTTTTCACCTGCTAGCAAGTGTCACAACACTACTTGGTCGAATTTCCCACAGAAAACACATACTAATTGGGGCACTTCCAGCTTTGGCCTCCACTACAACCAGTAGTCAACTCTGTGGATCCCAGATCACTTTTTCCTTAGCCAAAAACCCTTGAATAACGTGCAAACAGCAATTGCGCAGCCACTTAACAAACTTATTTTACTCCAAGCGATTAAAAAGCACGCACACCAAACAAAGGTGAAGCTTGCAGTCAAGGTGGATTTGCCTGTCTCTGTTCAGCCTGCGCACACTTTGGATCTGCACTCTCCAATACCAATTTGTTGAGGAAACAAGCACCTTGTTGTTTCCCTGTGGTTACAATTGTTTGCCCAGGCTTAATTTTAACTAAATAAAAACTGAAAAATGAACAGGCCATCCCAGTTTGCCTAAACACTTCACCTTCTGCTGTTTTTAACCACTTAGAATGGAATAAATGTGTATCCCAGGATATAG
Source organism: Hyperolius riggenbachi (assembly GCF_040937935.1). Classification (NCBI taxonomy): domain Eukaryota; kingdom Metazoa; phylum Chordata; class Amphibia; order Anura; family Hyperoliidae; genus Hyperolius; species Hyperolius riggenbachi. The sequence goes on along the minus strand of NC_090647.1, from coordinate 271,841,429 downwards.
CCAAAATTATTAATACCAATCTCAGCTTGAGAAAAGGTAATTAGCACAGCAGTGGTGGTTGTCTAACAGAAAATTATTTTTCTAATCTGAGTAGTAATGAGACATCCATTACACACTTAGAGTTGCATTTCTTCAATAGTCATAGATGGGAGTTGAATGTTTGACACATTATAAGTTAAAAGAATTGTAATTATCAGGGCTTTGCAGCAGCTGTCTTTTTAACTACCTTGCAATTTCACAAGGTCCGCAGTATTTAAAGTAAACCTGTAATTTTGAAAAAAAAAAACAAAAGTTAGATGCTTACCTCAGTAGAGGCATTCTCCACAGGCTTCCCACATCCTCCTCCCAACCACCGACCCAGCGCTGGACCCCCTGGAAGTTTGCAGTCTGTGTCCTGTTTGTGAAAAAGTGCGGCCGCAGGATGCCTTGTGCCTGCGCAGTAGCAAGGAGCCAAACAGGCGCTGCTTTATCCGCCTGGGCAGTGCGGACACACTCATTTATGGATAGGAGGGTGGCCACACACACTCTTTGATAAGGCCTTTGTTGCAGAGATTCGTGGGGGGGGGCTTCCAGTGCTGGATTGGTGGAGGCCAGGGGGACATGGGAAGCCTCTACATTACCCACAGGCTTCACTCATCTGAGGCAAGTACCCATTTGAGGCACTTTTCAGGTTGACTTTAACAACTGCCTTTGTGCATCCATGCAGATCCAGGGGTTTGTGACAGTGCATCCTGCATGCAGATCCAGGGGTTTGTGACTGTGCATCCTGCATGCAGATCCAGGGGTTTGTGACTGTGCATCCTGCATGCAGAACCAGGGGTTTGTGACTATGCATCCTGCATGCAGAGCCAGGGGTTTGTGACTGTGCATCCTGCATGCAGAACCAGGGGTTTGTGACTGTGCATCCTGCATGCAGATCCAGGGGTTTGTGACAGTGCATCCTGCATGCAGATCCAGGGGTTTGTGACTGTGCATCCTGCATGCAGATCCAGGGGTTTGTGACTATGCATCCTGCATGCAGAACCAGGGGTTTGTGACTGTGCATCCTGCATGCAGATCCAGGGGTTTGTGACAGTGCATCCTGCATGCAGATCCAGGGGTTTGTGACTGTGCATCCTGCATGCAGATCCAGGGGTTTGTGACTGTGCATCCTGCATGCAGAACCAGGGGTTTGTGACTATGCATCCTGCATGCAGAACCAGGGGTTTGTGACTGTGCATCCTGCATGCAGAACCAGGGGTTTGTGACTGTGCATCCTGCATGCAGATCCAGGGGTTTGTGACAGTGCATCCTGCATGCATATCCAGGGGTTTGTGACTGTGCATCCTGCATGCAGATCCAGGGGTTTGTGACTGTGCATCCTGCATGCAGATCCAGGGGTTTGTGACTGTGCATCCTGCATGCAGATCCAGGGGTTTGTGACTGTGCATCCTGCATGCAGATCCAGGGGTTTGTGACTGTGCATCCTGCATGCAGATCCAGGGGTTTGTGACTATGCATCCTGCATGCAGATCCAGGGGTTTGTGACTGTGCATTAGGCCTGAACGATTTTAGGAAAAGATTGAATCACACGATTTCTGTCAGAAATTGCGATTTCGATTCAATTCACGATTTCTTCAAATCAAGCTTTATCACTAATTTAACAATGTGCACAGTAACTAAGGAACAACTAAGGAATAGCACCTTAGTTTCACAGTGTCCCCACTGCAGCTTTGCAGAATGCAGAAAGATCACCAGTCAGTCACACAGCAGTCATCATCATTATCACGCTGACACACTGTGCAGCGTAGCGGAGGCTTGAATGACAGGAGTTTGGGCGGAGTCTGCTGCCCATGTTAGTTTGATTGACATGTGGGCGGAGTCTGCCGCCCGCCCAGCAAATGATGTGTAAGCACTGGGGAGGAGGGAGTTGCCTAGTGAGAACCAGTCTGCTGCTCATCACATCACTTAATAAAAGTGACACAAATCACAAAAGGTGATTGTCAGCAATCAGAAGACTCAGCCTGCCACCTCCCCAGCTTATGATGTGGAGGTCTGGGTGGGAGCGAGGAGTGAGACGCTGGGACAGAGTGTGAGAGCGTAGGTGGGCGGAGTCAGCCACTCGTAATACAAGGTGATTGACAGCCTTGTGGACGTGGTCTCCCGCCCGCCCAGCTAATGCTCCGGAGATGTTGGGAGGAGTGAGCCGCATCAGTGAGAGAGCCTGTGGGAGGCGACTGTTTGCCGCCCTCTGCACTGATTGGCTACAGACTCGGCGGAAGTTAGGGGAGAGAGTGAGCCAGCTGCACTCGGAAAACGAGTGACGAACGCTGGTGCTGAGCCGCCGCAAACCGCTGCTAAACAGAGCGGGAGAGTGGACTGCTGGCCTGAATGCAGAGGGGGTAAAAATCGTTGCCATGGCGATCACGGAATCGTCATTTCCGTGATCGCGATTTCGATCGAAAAACGATTTATCGTTCAGCCCTACTGTGCATCCTGCATGCAGATCCAGGGGTTTGTGAATGTGCATCCTGCATGCAGATCCAGGGGTTTGTGACTATGCATCCTGCATGCAGATCCAGGAGTTTGTGACTGTGCATCTTGCATGCAGATCCAGGGGTTTGTGACTATACATCCTGCATGCAGATCCAGGGGTTTGAGACTATGCATCCTGCGTGCAGATCCAGGGGTTTGTGACTGTGCATCCTGCATGCAGATCCAGGGGTTTGTGACAATGCATCCTGCATGCAGATCCAGGGGTTTGTGGCTATGCATCCTGCATGCAGATCCAGGGGTTTGTGACTGTGCATCCTGCATGCAGATCCAGGGGTTTGTGACTGTGCATCCTGCATGCAGAACCAGGGGTTTGTGACAATGCATCCTGCATGCAGAACCAGGGGTTTGTGACTATGCATCCTGCATGCAGATCCAGGGGTTTGTGACTATGCATCCTGCATGCAGATCCAGGGGGGTGAGACTATGCATCCTGCATGCAGATCCAGGGGTTTGTGACTATGCATCCTGCATGCAGATACAGGGGTTTGTGACTGTGCATCCTGCATGCAGATCCAGTGGTTTGTGACAATGCATCCTGCATGCAGATCCAGGGGTTTGTGGCTATGCATCCTGCATGCAGATCCAGGGGTTTGTGACTATGCATCCTGCATGCAGATCTAGGGATTTGTGACTATGCATCCTGCATGCAGATCTAGGGGTTTGCGACTATGCATCCTGCATGCAGATCCAGGGGTTTGTGACTGTGCATCCTGCATGCAGATCCAGGGGTTTGTGACTGTGCATCCTGCATGCAGATCCAGGGGTTTGTGACAATGCATCCTGCATGCAGATCCAGTGGTTTGTGGCTATGCATCCTGCATGCAGATCCAGGGGTTTGCGACAATGCATCCTGCATGCAGATCCAGGGGTTTGTGACTATGCATCCTGCATGCAGATCCAGGGGTTTGTGACTATGCATCCTGCATGCAGATCCAGGGGTTTGTGGCTATGCATCCTGCATGCAGATCCAGGGGTTTGTGACAATGCATCCTGCATGCAGATCCAGGGGTTTGTGGCTATGCATCCTGCATGCAGATCCAGGGGTTTGTGACTATGCATCCTGCATGCAGATCCAGGGGTTTGTGGCTATGCATCCTGCATGCAGATCCAGGGGTTTGTGACTATGCATCCTGCATGCAGATCCAGGGGTTTGTGGCTATGCATCCTGCATGCAGATCCAGGGGTTTGTGGCTATGCATCCTGCATGCAGATCCAGGGGTTTGTGACAATGCATCCTGCATGCAGATCCAGGGGTTTGTGGCTATGCATCCTGCATGCAGATCCAGGGGTTTGTGGCTATGCATCCTGCATGCAGATCCAGGGGTTTGTGACTGTGCATCCTGCATGCAGATCCAGGGGTTTGTGACTATGCATCCTGCATGCAGATCCAGGGGTTTGTGACAATGCATCCTGCATGCAGATCCAGGGGTTTGTGGCTATGCATCCTGCATGCAGATCCAGGGGTTTGTGGCTATGCATCCTGCATGCAGATCCAGGGGTTTGTGACTATGCATCCTGCATGCAGATCCAGGGGTTTGTGGCTATAGCACCCTCTTTTTTTGCCTTCTGGCTTGGTAATAATTTGTATATTGTTCTTCCAGAATGCGATCAATTCTTTATACAGTGTTGCATCTGTCGTTTCTGGTGGTCCTGTGTTATATTCACTATCATTAGCTTGCATGCAGATTATTAAAAGACCACTCCAGTGAAAAAGTAAAGTTAAAATCTGAAAGAACTGACAGGTTTTGGACTAGCCCATCTCATCGTGGGGGATTGTCAGGGTTTTCTGATTTCAAGAGAATTTATGGAACGGCAGTTGCTAAGTCTAATTGACAAAATAGTGTGCAAGTGAGTAGGGGGGCTGGCTGGTATTTCACTATTTTGGCACTTAAACTGCAGTTCAATATGTGCTTTTGAAAACAAAGAAAACCCTGAGAATCCCCCATAAAGAAATGGACTAGTCCAAAACTTGTGGATTCTGTCAGATTTTAACTGCCTACTTTTGTGTGGTGTGAGTGGTCCTTTAAGCTGTATGCACATCATTAGGATGAGCGTGTGCAACCCAATGATAGTCAGCTCAGGACCACTTGGAAACAGAGAGTGCTGCCAGTAAGGGTTTCCTATTATAAATATTTAATCAGTGGCCATCTCCAGCAAGGAATGCTTACACTTGAGTACTTTGTGTATCTTTGCAAGCTCTGTGAGGCCATACTAAGAAAAGGTTAAGTTGGGCTTTGAAGTAAAGCTGACACACTCTTTACTAAAACAGGGATGGCTCTACTAACAATGGGTCTCCCGGGCAAAATTGACCTAGGCGCCCTGCCTAACAAACCCTTCACTAAAAACCTTCCCTACCTAAAGAGGCATTATGCCAAATCCCGTCCCCGCAGAGCCCCCAAGCCGGCTGCCAGGGCCTCCCAGGTTGCCCCCCAACTTAACTATGGTTCCTCAGACCACTGTAGAGTCTTTGGCAAAGTAGCATCCTCCCTGTTCCGGCGGCGCGCTCCTCCTTTGTCAGTCTGTGACTCTGTGCACTATTGACTTTTCTTAGAGGAGCGCCTATCCTCCCTGACTAGTAGCATGTCATTGATGCACCACAGCTCCCAGCATGCCCGCCATTGAGGCACCACAGCTGACTGCCTGGAGGACATGTGGGGCACCCCAGAATAAATCCGGGGCAGGTGCCACTGAGCTTTGGGGCTAGCAACACCCCTGTGCATTACAAAAACTTGACCAAAATTGGGATCAGCTTGGCACCTGGCAGGGGCTAACCTCGATAGTTCTACCTTGAGGTTATAGATCAAACATAATCTCTCCTGTCTTCCCTTCATGCCCAACCTGGCATAGACATGCTCATAAAGCCAATACAAGTGAAGCAGGACGACAGAAACCCAAATGGATAGTTAATGGGACCAGCACACATTACAGTACCCCTATATAGCACACGGCCCTGTCAGAGCCTGCATACCGGCCTGTGCTTATACCACTCATGTAAGCTCATATACTCCACACATGGTGCCAAGGAAGGAAGATGGAAAAACGATTTTGTCAATGTTTTGCTCTACTATTGCTGATTGTTTTGCATTCCCAGTGCTGCACCTGCCAGCAGTAAAGATGTCACCACTTTGATCAATGTCAGAATGTAAATCAGGGTAAGGAAAGATTTTACAATGGGCACACACTGACTAAACAATGTATAAATGAATATTGTAAAACAATAAGCAATTTATTTCATTATGTTATATTCAGTAAAGTTTCTCTTTTTATTATTTTCTTTTAATAACTATATCACTTCTGCATTACCTAAGAACTGCTTTAAATGTCAGGCGACCCTATGTTCCTAACTTGTTTGTAGTCACCATACAAAGATGGAGATAAGGTGGGCAGTCATTTCTGAAACAATTGTTTTTGTTTTTTTTAAAGCAATTTCCCAGTGGAAAAAAAGGAAGTCGCTATAATTTCATTTTTCTTTGAAAACAGTTCTCATTGTTTGGGGCAAAGGAGCCCTGTGGTACATTGTGGTAGACTTAGTGCCTACCTCAATGCTGTACACATTCAAACTTGTAACCCTAGCAAGGTCAGGGAAAGTTAAACAGAACTTGTGTCACAAGAGGCTGCATTCAATGCCGCCTTACTCTCAAGCATAAAGAGGAACTGTAACCAAGGAATGAACTTCATCCCAATCAGTAGCTAAATCCCCCTTTCCCATGAGAAATCTTTATCTTTTCTCAAATAGGCACAGACTAACCAGCAAGCTCATGGTGACCCAGAACTCATTGTAGTGTGTAAGGGACTACAATGGTCCTAAAAGCCCCCTTACTAAGATGTTAAGAAAAACAAAAGTTTGGTTTCCTAAAACAATGGTTAATTTGCATATATTCAGCAGTGTTGCCCTGGGAGACATCTCAAACTCACTCCAACCTGAATTATCGCAAATTCTTTCTGTTTTAGAAAAGCAAACTTTTGTTTTTCTCTAATAGATCATTGGGGAACTGGTATGGCTGATATTGTGGTGAAACCCCTCCCACAGTGTGATGTAAGGACCCAGGTCCTGACAGTTTCCTGGCTGTGAGCCTTGTTGCACTGTGGGAAAGCTGTTTCCAACTGCCAAGCAACCAGTATCTCCTACTGTACATATGTATATCTACAAAAAACAACCTTTTAGCCTATCACATTTTTAGGGGGTGTGGTTATAGGTAATGGCAGTATATTTTTTTCATGTCTGACAGTAATAAAGATGATGATGTGCTGTGGATCAAACAATATAAACAAATTACATGGCGAATATCAATCATTCCTTGATCTTTCCTCTATTTTTTAACTTCTTTCTTTGCAATGTATTGATTTATTTTTTTCCCCCTTTCGCTAAAATTCCTCTAGGCCAGACTATATTACCCAGTATTACATTGAAAACATGTGATTGATGGTGGTGACAGAGGTAGTGAAGGCAATGTTTGCACATTTGTTTCTTTTGGATCTCCAGCTGTACAGTTTCACATTAACCTCATCCAGTATTCAGCTTTCTGCACAAGAGATGGTCGGAGCTATGCTAGCACAGCTTGGTGTAGACTTGTAAGTCACAGGAAGTGGAATGTCAATACTCCTATTTCTGACCAGGAGAGCCAGCAAGTTCAAGAGTCCTGTATCTGTATAGATAGATGTACAGCTGCAGGCAAGCTCAGCTATAAAACAGATTTTTATATGTGACAATGCAGTACCAAAAATAATCATTTGCACAAAAAATATGTGTGCTTTCAGAATTTAACAACCAATTTTGGGTTTAGGTGCCCTTTAATTAAACATATTTATATGTAACTGAAGCCCGCAAAACACTTCTGAAGTTGTTAAATATGCAGTCCATATTACTGTGAAGCAGTATATAGCAAAGGTTCTTTTATGAGACAAAAGCAATGGTCTATATCCCAGGAGCAGACACCAGCTGCTATTGCACTTGACATCAGTCTAACATAACATCTCTCTCTATTCCACTCTGAAACCACAGGGCGTACAGATAAAAGAAACTGCTTTCTTGGCCTCTTCCCTGGTTGCTATGGAAACAATATTCCTTTTGCAAGGAGGTGTGTCTCTAGTTGCCTTTGAGTTGTCAGGCAGACGAGAGATGTGCTGATCCCACATCCCCGAGAGGCTTCTGCACACTATTAAACAGGCATATCGATATGCAATCCAATGAGATGTTCAAAGCAAACCACTGTACAACCTATCTAATATTCAGACTGCCTACAAATGAAAATCACACATTAGGCTAGAACCTATCTAGGTAAGAGGAGATTGCATGAAATTGGCAAGATTACTGATAGATGGATAGTATGCATCTTGCTGTGTATCTTTATATTTTTCAAGTGAAACAAAAGAATACTATTGTCTTGCTAGGGAAGGCTTCTAAAAGACAAAATGGACTGGGGGTGTAACATCGTTGGCTGTGTGTAATAATATCTTTCATATTAGTATGTTCAATGAGCTTTGAATGTCCCCTCTCCAAAGTGCAGGTTGCTATGGTAGCTCAATACAATTTGATGCTGCACTATCAAATGGTTAATACTTTATAAAAGACTCCTGCAAAGTATGTGAATTCTCTTTAGCTATATTGTATCTGGCTTGTATTAGGCATAGGTATATTTAAACCTGATGACAAAAGGCCACCAAAAGGAAAACCAAATCCACTCAGTTGTGTTGCATGTGTATCAAATTCAATCTGAGGGTTCTCAATAAAGTTTACACAGTTGAGAACGAAACTTTCAAGAGGAAGAGAATGGTTGCAGATAGTTCGATATCTGAATAATCTGAGATTCACAAGATAAAACCAAAAGACATTATTATACCGGTTGTCCCCTCTTTTAATACACAAACAGAAAAAAGCTGCCTATCCAGACCAGTTGTTTTTGTGGCAACACTTGCTATTGATGGAGAAGTCCAGTCATGATGGTAATACCTGTCCTATGATTCCTGGTAGTTGGGCTTTGTGATGATAGGGGCTATCATGGGGGAAGGGGGAGTGAGCACTGGCAGCGCGGCATCAACATTTTGCTTGTTGGGCCGTATGATTTGTAGTTATGCCCCTGTAAGAGACCGTACATGTAATTTAAATACATGTTTAAATTAACTTGCTCAAATGACTGTTGAAGTAAGGGTGGAAAATGCATACATTTGGAACAGAAACAAATGCAGAAAGTGTGAAAAGTAGGCCTACACACAATATGTCTTACTTACTTATCTTCTCCAAGGCTGATAGCATCAAGATAACATAACTGTTACAGAAATACTGTAATAGTTGTAGGCTTATTTGTGGTAACATTTGCATGTGTAGTTTGATATGCACATGTGTTTGCTGAGAGCATGAGGAACTAGTCATGTATGGGATCACTTTGACTGAGTTTGCTAGCTTAATATGTGTTGCAGCAAAGGTAACTAAGCATCTTCGTCTTCAAATGCAAAGGTAGAAATGTATCTTTAATGCCTTTTTCACGTAGGAGGCTAAAGGCATCTTCTGTGCACTGTCCAGGTGCACAGTTAAGAATCAGAGTGGAAGTTGGTCCATCTCTATCATTCTCCACCCTTGCATTAGCACAGGAGTGGAATGAACATTCCAAAAAAGCTTAGTCCTCCTCACTATCCCTAACTTCCTTTTAAGATTACTGTAAACAGAAAGTGTAAAGGTAACCACAGAAATTGCCATGATGAACTGAAGGCAGTTCTGTTATACAAGAGACTTTAGCATAGGTGGCTGCTCTCCTATTGTCAAAACACAGGATCAGCAAGATGAGAAAGAGACATACTATTTCGGGAGAAGACAATGAGCCAGTGGCAGGAAAATATGCTTGTAGACATACAGTAATTAAAAAGATAATATAAGTGCATGATTGTGCACACACTAACCTTTAATTAAGGTGTAAATCTGGGTAGAAGGGTTTCTGCTGTGAACCAATGATGAGCGAAAATGCTAATATTCTTTTCACATTAATTTTCGTGAAAATGTATTATAAGTTGTACAAATAAATGTTTATTTGAAATAAAACTTAATAGCAACTAAAAAGAATATTTTTTCTCCTTTTTTCATCCGTATGTTTCTATTTTCATCTGTACTCTTTCTAATTTCTTTTTCTCAATACTTTTTCTTCTTCCAGCAATTTCAGCTGTAAACATCTTTCTTCTTCATTGTTCTTAAGCTCTCTTCTTCCTATAGGCTCCTGTTCATCTGTTTTTATTAGTTCTATCCTTCTTTACTTTTAGACCGTTTCAGACTACCGGCTGGCGTTCGTGACACGGTGGGGCAGCACCACCTAAAACATACCTTTGGGGACTACCGCATTAAAGTGTGAAAGCCCCCTCAGTCTTGTCTTCCATCCCAACTGCAATCCAACACAATACTGATCAATTTTCTGACAATCATACACATTTTTGTGTGATACAGAATGATCCCCCATTCTGTGCAGGAACGGGGTCAGTACTGCACTGCAGGTGGTTGTGGCTCAGTATAATGCATGCTGAGGCCTTAGAAACATTCAAACTTGTGTTAACCAATAGCATCAGTCTGCACTGAAACATGTACTCTCAAACATAATATGGCAGCATTTCACATAAACTGGTAGTATATCCTCAAAACAAAACTAGGTAGAATCTCCCTAAAATCATAATTTGGCAGGGTTCCCTCCTAAAATCACCACACATAAAGCAGAGGGCCCACTTATATCCACAAACATAAGTAGATATAGCACCCCTAAATCTCCAAACATAATTAGGTAGAGTGCACCTTTAAATCCTCAAAAATAAAATAGCACAGCCCCCCTACACCCCAAAACATAATAAGGCAGAATTCCTTTAACTCCAAAGCATAATAAGGCAGAAGCCCCCTCGAATCCCAAAATATATTTGGGCAGATTCCCCTCCCAAATCCCCACACATAATTAGGCAATGTCCCCCCCCCCCCCCCCCACACACACACACGTGTCAGTGGGTACCTGTAAATACAAAATTATGACACACTATTCACCTGCAGCCTGGCTCCTTGTGACAGTCTTGGGTAGGCCTGAGCGATTTTTCGATTTCACTATCACGGAAATGACGATTCCGTGATAGTGAACGCTGCAATTTCTCACGATATGAGTGTACCAGTTCAGCCAGGCAAGGGCAGGCAGTCCATCTTCTGCTTGCCGCTCCGTGTAAGTAGCGGCAGCCACACTATGTTGAAGTCCCAGGTGATGCAGTGGCAGCGCATATTCATTTGCATCATTTCATACTGTTATTATATATTTTGGATATATAGTTTCTAATCTGATCACTTCACTGCCACTATGCATTCAGCCTGCACATAAGATAACCCAAGCTGAGGCTATTTAGTCCCACAGGAGGATCAGAGCACCACTGCTGACATTCGGGGCGTAAGCCCCAAATCTCCACCTCTAACGATGTGACGATGTGCCTGTTGAGTAAGTCATTTGTTGAACTCTTGGAATTCAATGTTGAGTATTTTGATTAATATATATGTAAATTTGGATACATTTTCATTTTTGAAATGCTGCCAGCAAAACAGATTGCCTGAAAAAACTAAAAGAGGAAATCAAATGACTTATTTTTCTACAAATATCACTGCTAATCAACATGATTATATTGATTTCTGTAACCTTTCCATGTCGTCTATATTTTCAAAATTATTTTTGACAGTACTTATTGAAATCATAATTGCTTTAATTATTTTCTTGTTTTCTTTTATTTTACCCTTCAGTGTCTGCATGATACTATACATTAAAACCTTGTTTTAAGTCTGGTTCTTCTTACCACATCAGTCAGTCAAACTAGAAAGAAGAAGTGGGAATAGGGTTAGGGACAGCACTAATAAGCCAGAGTTTAGAACAGCTTCAACTCCATGGCTGTCCTGCTGGAGGATGGACTCATGTGAATTAGGGTGAGAGGGTATGAACTATTGATGGGGCAGAATTAGGTTAGCTGGGGGAGGGGGAGCATACTTACAAAAAAGATGTTTTTAGGAATGGGCTTTAATTATAATGCTAACACAAGGTCAATTTTGGGAGGCGCCATTTAACCTACTGGGAGGTTTTTGGAAGTACTCAGTATAAAGGAGCACTCTATGCAGAAAGTGGTGTGATCCTGGGACTTGTAGTTTTGTTTACTTTTTACAACTTTGTGTGTGTGTGTGTGTGTGTGTGTGTGTGTGTGTGGGGGGGGGGGGTTGCATGCCCCCCAAAACTACTTTAAGCATTATAAACCTCATTAAAATGGACACATTCACACAGCTGTAATATGTATTCATTCTTACTTATGACTTAATTTAGTTTCATTAACTAGGAATTCAGTAAGAATGGTGGGCCTCATCCAATTCAGTTTTTTCACAAGTTTTCTTCTAGGAGATAATTTTTCATCTTCGCTTTAAGTAACTTTCAGCACTCTGCAAAAGGACCAAAAAAAGGGGTGAAAAGTACTGTCAAAATTATTAGAGTGTTTTCTTGCTTGCTGGTTGCTTAAAAGGCATTTTATTGATAAGGTGTGAAAATATCACCTAGGAGAAAAGGTGAATTGGATCAGGCATTGGGTTTGTAACGTACTCCTGATAATGTTATCCTTTTATAGTTACTAGCTACAAAAGTTGTTTTTTTTAATATTTCCTAAATTTTTCTAGTTAGATCTCTGTCAAGGGTTGTGACAATTACAATGGCCTATTCAAAGAAAAAAAACAAAAAAACAGAAAGTATAAATGGTCAATGGTAGAGTGCCATGCTGATCAAAGCAATCTGTAGGGAGCCCACTTCTCCTCAGCAACCATAATGATCATAGAGGAACCTGCATCAGCCCAGAACAGATGAAGCCTTTATTTGTTTTCTTGAGGTACAGAATAATACAATTAATTTTATGTTTTGTGTTACAGCTATTGTCTTATAGGGCAGGGTAGGGCATGAACTAAACCTGCCCTTTGTAACGATTGGTGTCAGCAATAACAGATGTCTGGTTATTAGGTGATCTGCAGTATCACCAATAACCCAGACACTAGACCTGATTATGTGGTAATCTGCAGAATCACCAATAATGCAAGTATAGCAGGCACTAGAAGTGATAGCTAATAGCAATGTGTAGTTATTGGTGCAACAGTAGTACTGGTAGGTGTAGCTATACCTCACCAGAGGAGCTAGTGGGTACTAGCAATACAGAGTCCCTCACCAGAGGCAAGGGCCCTCTGGTGAGAGTAGAGTGGTCAGATTAATCGAGTTGGCAACAGACAGACAGATGCAGTACAAAATCGTAAGGCAGAGACAAGAAGGTTAAACAGGCAGAGTCGGCAGCAAGATCAGATGGGCAGAAGTGCAGAATCACTGAGCGGAAGAATAGTCAGAACTAGCCAGAGTCATACACAGATAATATACAGTATCAATAATAATTATAGCTATCAAACAATTCCTATCACTGTGTGAAATCCCCGGTTTCCTCCCGGATCAAAGCACACCGGATCTATCTAAGGTCTGAGCACTAACACAAAGTATTCGCAATAGCAGACAAGTTGCAAGTGATTATTCCGGGCTTAAGAGCCCGAAGAGACCCCGAGGCACGCCCCCCTGCGCCCCCCAATCAGCGGCGAGTGGCGCATAGTGTGGCGTCAGCCGACCTGCAGGTCAGCTGATACGCCTCCTCACCGCATAAACTATGACTAAGGGCAGATTGTAAGCCCGATACGCGTCAGTTGAACCATGTGATTTTACTGCATTTTACCATGTGGAATTTCTGAATAAAAAGCACCAGCTATTTTTCTACCATTGATTGGCTTGCGGATCCTTCTCTACTGGTCTGTGAACTGGCTTGGCTTCCATGATCCTGCACCCACTGGCTGATTGGTAGGGGGTTTGAGCGTTTTGAACTATACTATTTGCTTACCGCATAAAGGTCGTGACGGTGCGCGCGCACGCGTCAATGCGAACTCATGTGCGGACGAGAGACCCGGCCTCGGCGTGCTAGATGCCCGAGGCATGGGAGCGCTGCTAGGTAGGGAGATCGAGGCAGCTGCGGTGACGGCGTGGTTCGCTGCAGCTGCCTCCACACTATTTGTTACACCCTTACAATGAGGGATAAACATGTGAGAACCCAGTACACAAGAGACAAGACACAAACATAGTAGATACAGTATTAAAGGGGTTCTTTCGCGAAAAAAGTAGGCAGTTAAAAAATATGACAGATGACAGGTTTTGGGCCAGTCCATCTTTTTAAGGGGGATTCTCGGGGCTTTCTTTGTTTTCAACAGCATTTCCTGAACAACAGTTTAACTGCCAAAACAGCAAGATACCAGCCGGCCTCCCTAATCACTTGCAAACTATTATGTCAGTTAAATTTTGCAACTGTTGTTCAGGAAATGCTGTTGAAAACAAAGAAAGCCCTGAGAATCCCCCTTAAAAAGATGGACTGGCTCAAAACCTGTCATCTGTCACATTTTTTAACTGCCTACTTTTTTTGCGAAAGAACCCCTTTAAGCGTAATAACAAGAAGCAGTCCAAACAACAAAGCATAACACATAGCATACCACAACTAAACATCATAATACTGATGACTATATACCAGATGGAGAACATGGAAATCATGTGTAAACTCATGTAATGTTCATACAATAGATCTAACACGATCATTTACTGGACGGAGTAAAAGGAAAAATCCCTGTCCAAAGTTCATGACCTAAAACTAAAGGCAGAACCAGCGCTACCATAGATGCAAAGGGGGCAATTTCCTGAGGCCCTAGAGCCTGTAGGGGCCCCCTAAGGTGTCCCTCTACCAACTTACCCTTTTGCTCACTGGGGGCCCTGCTGAGTCTGTGGCAGAGTTGCATCTCACCTACCCTGGCTCCATGCACTCCTATCTTCTTCCACCGCTGGCTGTATCTTCTCTGTGACCTGTGGCATGATATTACATTATAACATGTACCAGGTCATGGAGGAGAGGCGACCCTACGAAGATGGTAAAAAGAGTGCATAGAGCCATGGAGTGACAGAGGAGTGTGCCCACCAGAACAGGTAAAATGTTACTCTGTCAAAGACTCAGCAGGAGCTACAGGGAGCACAGTTAGGTGGGGGAAGGGAAAGCAGCCGACTCAGGGGCTTGGGGAGGAAATTTGACTGCAAGAAAGGCCCCTCTTGCCGTTTTCTGGTTTGGGGGTGTATTTCAGGGGGGCCCCCAGATTTATTTTGCCTGGGGGCCCCATTGTTACTAGAACTTGCCCTGACTAAAGGTCTTATTGACCTAGAAAAATACCAGAAAAGCACCAAATGTCCCCAATGCAAATGTTAACACATTTATTGAATTAAAAATTATCTCAAAAAGAAAAATATGTTTTCAAGATGAACTTGAATCACCCTGAGCATGTCCACACATCACACATTTAAAGAGGAGCTGTTAGGTATAAGGTCTCAGAGAAAATAAACACATATATCAGTAGCTAAAGATTGGCTGTACTTACATTACATATGCATTTCACTGTCCACGTTTGTACTTCACAGAATTTTTATATAGTATATGCAGAGATTGATGCTCCTGACAGCTCATGGCAGGTTCCATGTTTTTCTGTCTTCTATGAAGCCCAATGTGTCGTCATGTCCTGCCTGCTTCCTGATCACAGAAAAGCTCCTACTGAATAACACAGTGTGCAGTGAATATTAATTAGCCATGTGGCTAGGAACAATAGCTGACTCCTGCAGTGTACTCTGCCCGGAGATTTATCAGTGCTACGCGCTGGACTGATTACAAGCTGCTGTAACGTCTCATTAGCAGCCGAGGGGAGGGCCCCAGAATGCTTTGCAGTATAGTATGCGGCTTGCGTCCTGCTTGGGTCTAACAGCTTTGCTGATAAGCACACATCAAAGGTAAGAGAGATTTTTATCTTCAGTAATGCCTTTTTGGCTTCCTTCTAAACTGTTTAACACAGTAGAATAGAGGTTTAAATTAGCTTCTGCAGCCTGACAGTTACTCTTTAAGTAAACCAAGGATACGTAAAACAGTCTATCTAGGAGTGCTACACTTCAACGTTCCTGTGATTTCCAGAAACTACATCCATTTTTACAACCTTCCAAAAAATGCTTCCAGTTGGCCTGGGAAAAAATAAAACTAAAAGATGGAGAGATTGACAAAATTCCCAACACACACAAGGCCAAATGTGGGATTAAATATACAGTCATATATGTTCAGTGTGGATCAAAGTGCTATCATTCTTAGCCCAAAAGGGATCCAAGGAACATCTTTGAATAGATACCAGTGAATATAGCTGAGGACTCGAAAAAAGATAGTGGAGCCCACCTAGTGCCACTTCAATCTGGTATCAGAATATACTGCAGTCAGTTATATAATTAATGATATATTATTTTAAGATATTCAGGAGGAAAGCAGGTAATTATGGTGCACAAGCCATTTGGAAGATACGGCACTGCCATATAACACAATGTAATTTGCGGCTATGGTGGCGCCCAGTGAGTAATTTTGGTGCAGGATGGCTGATCTACGGTTTAGCGACAGAATCAGTGGTGGCGGTCACTAAGCAGCGTTTGAAATTGAGCTATTGAATAGAGAAGCTTCAGATAATGGCAGTGAACAGCCATGGGGTCACTAGGGGGTTCGTACAAAGAACTTTGGATAACGGCAGACATTGCTGCTAGGATGAGTAAGCTGCATTAGGTCAGCTGTGACACACCGCAAGTGTTAGGAGTAGCGATGGTCAATGAGGTGCAAATGATTTTGAGTTGATGTAGCATTATGCATTTTTTGTATGCAAATGTATGTAGCTTGAGAAAAAAACAATTAAATCCTGCTGAGGTAAAATTGTTTGGCCCATTTTCAAGTTGCATAGATATGCATACAAAATTAGCATAATCTGCATCAACTCAAAATTATTTGCATTTTATTCACCATCCCTAGTTAGGAGTAAGAAGATTGTAGATTGTGGCTGTGGGGTTACTCTTACTGGCGTAGGGAGGGGGAACTTAGTGTAAGCCATAGGGAGAAGTTAGGGTGAGAAATAGGTTAGGGCAGACCATAGTTGAATATCAGTAACATTACCAACATTCTATCGGGAGTAATTTTCTCTTTGATCCAATGCCATAATTACCCTGGCACCTTTTGTACATGTATGTATTCATTAGAATTCATAAGCAGGGGTGCTTGGATACCCCTTTTCAAAATCCGGATTGGATTTGGATCCGGATACCTAGATATCCGATCCGGGTCGGAAATCCGAGTTCAAACTTTTCTGATTGGAATCCGATTCGGATATCCGACCTCAGTATCCGGGGTATCTGGGCGGATTCGAATATCTGGATAGAAAAACCGGAAGTGGCCTTTAAATTGCTTTAAAAACGTTTTTTAGGATAAATGAGGCATGTAGCATCATTTTTTTTAAAAAGGGAAACACTAATTGATGATGTGGGGAAGTCTGTTGCAGTCTCCAAGAGGTTTTCTTCCAAGTTTGCCCTGGCTCCATCCATCTTCCCATCAACTCTGACCAGCTTCCCTGTCCCTGCTGAAAAGATGCCCCCCGAGCATAATGCTGCCACCACCATATTTGACAGTGGGGATGGTGTGTTCAGAGTGATGTGCAGTGTTAATTTTCCGCCACACATAGCGTTTTGCATTTTGGCCAAAAAGTTCCATTTTGGTCTCATCTGACCAGAGCACCTTCTTCCACATGGTTGCTGTGTCCCCCACATGGCTTGTGGCAAACTGCAAACCGGACTTCTTATGCTTTCTGTTAACAATGGCTTTCTTCTTGCCACTGTTCCATAAAGGCCAACTTTGTACAGTGCATGACTAATAGTTGTCCTATGGACAGAGTCTCCCATCAGAGCTGTAGATCTCTGCAGCTCGTCCAGAGTCACCATGGGCCTCTTGACTGCATTTCTGATCAGTATTCTTCTTGTTCGGCCTGTGAGTTTAGGTGGACGGCCTTGTCATGGTAGGTTTACAGTTGTGCCCTTCCATTTCTGAATGATCACTTGAACAGTGCTTCGTGGAATGTTCAAGGCTTTGGAAATCTTTTTGTAGCCTAAGCCTGCTTTAAATTTCTTTTAAACTCGATCCCTGACCTGTCTTGTGTGTTCTTTGGACTTCACGGTGTAGTTGCTCCCAATATTCTCTTAGACAACCTCTGAGGCCGTCACAGAGCAGCTGTATTTGTACTGACATTAGATTACACACAGGTGCACTCTATTTAGTCATTAGCACTCACCAGGCAATGTTTATAGGCAACTGACTGCACTCAGATCAAAGGGAGCCGAATAATTATGCACACACCACTTTGCAGTTATTTACTTGTAAAAAATGTTTGGAATCATGTATGATTTTCGTTCCACTTCTCACATGTGTTGGTCTTTCATGTGGAATTCCAATAAAATTGATTCATGTTTGTGGCAGTAATGTGACAAAATGTGGAAAACTTCAAGGGGGCCGAATACTCATGCAACCCACTCCGTATATATATATATAAATATATATATATATATATATATATATATATATATATATATATATATATATATATATATAAAACCTGGATGTCATAACAGAGTATTCAAGCAGCTTGGGTTGACCCAAACCACTAGAAAAGTACAGGGGACTAAAATAGACAGAAAAGCCCTTCCACTAAAAAGCAATGATATATGATGTATGCCTTCTTAAAACAGAAGGTACTTGCGATGAAGAGATAATTTGCATATTCAGTAGCAGTGCATTGTGGGAACTCCAGTGAAAATAATGTAATAAAAAAGTGCTTCATATTTACAATAATTATGTATAAATGTATAAACTATGTTTGCCCATTATAAAACCTTTCCTCTCCCTGATTTACATTCTGCCATTTACCACATGGTGATATTTTTACTGCTGGCAGGTACGGTCAGTGAAAGGAGATGCTGCTTGCTTTTTTGGCAGTTGTAAACAGCTGTAAACAGCTATTTGCCACAATGCAATGAGGTTCACAGACAGGAAACTGTCAGGGCCATGGTATTGACATCACACTGTGGGAGGGGTTTCACCACAATATTAGCCATACAGACCCCGCTGATTATGCATTTGAGAAAAGGAAACTATTTCTCACGGGAAAGGAGGTATCAGCTAGTGATTGGGATGAAGTTCAATTCTTGGTTACGGTTTCTCTCTAAAGCTGAATCATCGCAAGTACCTGGATGTCATAAGTAATTAAAAAGTTATTGCTGCATCAATAGTGACAAGGCTGCTGAAGTGTCAAAATTGTCAGGAATCTTAAAGCAATCTGAGCATTACATTTTGACCTCCTAAGGGAAGCTCATTAAGTGTGCGTCCTTTAGTGGTGGAGCAGCCCTTTACTTACCTTGGGGGCCTGCTCCATATCCCCCATACCCCCCATCAGGGCCACCATCAGAAATTTTGGGGCCCCTCATCAGGCCTGGGCCCCCCCTTCCCAGGCCCACCCACTGGTTGCTGTGCCCGCCCACTAGCCACAGGTAGCCTGGTGTAGATGACCCCAGTATAGGTAGCCACGTTTAGGTGGTGCCCCAGAATAGGTAGCCAGGTATAGGTTGTGCCCCAGTATAAGTAGCCAGGTATAGGTGGTTCCAGCCCCAGTATAGGTAGCTAGGTATAGGTGGTGCCCCAGTATAGAAAGTCCGCTGTAGTGGACTCACTCATCTGCTCCCCATGTTCAAGCACTGATGTCACTCTTCTCTCAGTGCTGGAACGTGGTGTGCTGGTTAGTGAGCCACAGGCCCGCAGCCAGCACATGCGGCCCTTCCAGTGCTTGGGGGGGGGGGGGGCAGGGCCCCTTGAAGCCCTGGGCCCCTCACTGCAGTGTCAGTTGTCCCCCCCCTGATGGCTGCCCTGCCCCCCATGTCCTTATGAAAGTCACCATCTCTGCCCCTTACCTCAGAATCCACAGGTTACTGCAGTGTTTTTGTATGTCCCTGCCACACAATGCATGCTGGGTACGGGTGATGCATGCTAGGAGATGTAGTTCCCATTGATGTGGTTGAATGATGTAATACAGTGATAGTTAGACTTGCCTGCATATTACATAAAGCATTATAGTATGCTAAAAAGCTTTTCAAGATATAGGAGCAGTCAATGTTCAATATTACCTCCTTATGCCATATATAGTACTATAAGAAACTCAGATTTTTGGCTCAAAATCATACTTATTTTCCTTATTTTATTAAAAATGTCTTATCTATTTTATGGACTTTTCTGCTCTATATGTTTTTTGGTAGTTAACCCTCCTGGCGGTCAATTAAAACCGCCAGGGGGCAGCACTATTTTTTTAATTAATTTATTTTTTAAAATCATGTAGCTAGCCTAGCGCTAGCTACATGACAGGCGCTGTGCAGTGGCATCCCCCCACCCTCTTCGATCGCCTCCACCGATCAAGCCCGTCCGGAAATCCCGTTCTGAAAGGGATTTCCATTAGGGCTTCCCCCGTCGCTATGGCGACGGGCGGGATGACGTCACCAACATCATTGACGTCGTGACGTCAAAGGGAGTCCCGATCCACCCCTCAGCGCTGCCTGGCACTGACTGGCCAGGCAGCGCATGGGGTCTGGGGGAGGGGTGGCGCGCCGCGGCGGGTGGCGGCGAATTGGCATGGTGCGGCGGCGATCGGGCAGTAGACGCAGCTAGAAAAGTGCTAGCTGCATGTACCAAAAAAAAAAATTATGAAGCCGGCACCATCTAAGTATTCATGCTCTTTTATTGTAGTATCAAAGTTACAGGCTGTCACACAGAGTGCGACGTTTCGGGGGGATCCCCCTTTATCAAGCAGATGACAGACTGACAAGTATACAAAGCATACAGCATTTATATGTAACCACCCACATATCATCCAATCACAGGTCTGAAATATACAGACCAATCACAAGTCCTAATTTAACATGCGGACCTGATGGGGAACATTCAGAATCAGAAAGAGGGCCAATAGGGACATGGAGCACTCACCCACACTCTGTACAGGGCTTCCCGCCGCCACGTCCCACCACTAAGCGTACTGAACGCCATCAGCGGCAGACTCCACCCATCCCGGGCGGGCCGAGTCTCCGCATTGGCACGCGACCGGAGATGGCCGGAGAGGGGAGTGGCCGGACGCGTACGGGGAGGCGGCCGGGACGCAAGGCAAACGCACACGCGTCAGAAAACGGCGCATGCGCGTTACGCCAAAGCGACCAGCCGTCCCCCACACACTCCACCCCGGCCGCGCTACCATGGCAACCAGACGCCAAGGGGCGAGACACAGCAGGGAGGGCCCATCAGAGCAGGAGAGAGGCCAGAGATGTAAAGAAAAAAGAGGCAGCAACGGCATATGATGAAATCTAGATGAATGACGCTATACATCTGAAGTGCCAGGAAACAGATATGCAGCAATATAGTAGCAAACTACACTATGTAATTAATGGTCACACAGGTGCAATGCATTAAAGAGACTCTGAAGCGAGAATAAATCTCGCTTCAGAGCTCATAAATAGCAGGGGCACGTGTGCCCCTGCTAAACCGCCGCTATAGCGCGGCTTAACCGGGTCCCTTCACCCCCAAAACGACCACTGCGACACTTGGTCGATTTGGTCGTGATTTATTGCTTCCTGGAGGCAGGGCTAACGGCTGCAGCCCTGCCTCCAGTCGCGTCTGTCAGCGGCGCATCGCCGCCTCTCCCCGCCCCTCTCAGTGAAGGAAGACTGAGAGGGGCGGGGGAGAGGCGGAGATACGTGCTGACAGACGCGCGTGGGGCAGGGCTGCGGCGGCTAGCCCTGCCCCAACCAGGAAGCGCTCCCCGGGTGTATTGAGGGGGATTTGGGGGTGAAGGGACCCCCGTTAAGCCGCGCTATAGCGGCGTTTTAGCAGGGGTACACGTGCCCCTTCTATTTATGAGGTCTGAAGCGAGATTTATTCTCGCTTCAGACTCTCTTTAAGTCCATCAGATAGGATGTCAAAACAATGAAACATTACAATAGAGGTGTGAGGTCATATTCTCTATTGAGGCCCCTTGGGTCCAGACAGTCTAATGTCCTGATCCAAAAGGCCTCCCTATATAAAAGTCTTTTAATTCTACTGCCCGCTCTAGTCATGGGGGGAACACCTTCTATTATCTGACAACGAAGTTGGTTGACACTATGTCCAAATTTAACAAAATGTGAGGGAACGGCCTGCTCAATTATTTTATTACGAATTGCTGACTTATGGGCAGATAATCTAACTTTAAATTTCGAGGTAGTCTGTCCCACATAAATGAGTCCGCATGGACACTTGAGTAAATATATGACATATTGTGAATCACAATTATAGCATCCATTAATGGTATATTGTTTGCCTGTATGTGGGTGAACAAAATAAGGGGATCTGATGATGGAGTGGCAGTGAACGCAGTTGAGACAGGGGAATGTCCCCTTGCGAGATGCCCGCTCAGGAGGTCTAACTAAGGTCCTCATCTCTGCATGGACTAATCTGTCCCGCAGAGTGGGAGCTCGTTTGTACGAAAATAACGGTGGGTTTTGAAATTCATTAATAGAGGGAAAAGAGTGAGACAGAGTGTGCCAATGTTTCTTAAGAATTTTGCTGATGGGGTTACTCCATACATTCAATTGTGAAATAAACGGCAGTCTGTTCTTAAGACTCTTGCCCCTCTTATGATGTCCTGATGGTCCACTCACCTCCCTACGAGCACTTGCCACCACATCACCAGGATATTGACGTGCCAGAAATTTCTGGGTCATTTCTTCTAAACGAGATTGTAATACCTCACCATCATCCACTATGCGGCCTATCCGCAAGAATTGACTCTTTGGTATAGCACATTTCGTGCTTCTTGGGTGAAAGCTATCAAAAGAAAGAATAGAGTTACGATCTGTAGGTTTTACAAACAAATCAGTAGATAGATGGCCTTCCTTAAGGATAACAGAAGTGTCAAGAAAACTAACACTGCTGGTATCAGAATGTATGGTAAGGCGAATGGCCTCACACTGTTTATGTAAATGAGAAACAAATTCATCGAGGGTCGAACGTGGCCCCGCCCACACGCAAAATATATCGTCTATATATCTAAGCCAAATTTTGGCATATTTCTGAAAAATATGATTAGTGTACACAAAGCTTTCCTCGTATACGTTCATATATATATTTGCGTAGGACGGGGCCACGTTCGACCCCATGGCAGTGCCACGGACCTGTAGAAAAAATTGGTCATTAAATACAAAATAATTGCATTTCAAAACAATACAGAGAAGATCAATTAAGAATTGAACCTGTGGGTCAGAATAATCTGATGCCACAAAAAGCATATGACGGACAGCCTCCACACCCCCATCATGAGGGATGGAGGTGTAGAGGCTCTCAACATCCATCGTGACCAAGAGACTGCCCTCAGGAATCTCATCAAGTGATGAGATATTCTCCAAGAACTTAGTTGTGTCTCTAAGGTAGGATTTCTGTGATAGCACATATGGGCGTAAGATGTAGTCAAGGTATTTGGCTAGAGGGGACAAAGTTGAATCTATCCCTGAAACTATTGGGCGCCCTGGGGGATGTTCTAAATTTTTGTGAATTTTGGGACATAGGTATAAACGTGGGGTTCTAGGGTGATCAATGAGTAGAAATTTGACCAGTTGGTCATCGATAATATTAGCTCGAAGTGCTTTTTCAAGAGTGTCACGAATCTGTTTCTGAATCTCCGGGAGGGGGTCGCAAGGTAATGACTGGTATGTGTTGTGATCACTCAGTTGACGTAATGCTTCAGTCATATAATCTTCAGTATTCATCACAACCACTGCTCCCCCCTTATCTGCCATACTACCATTAATGGATGCTATAATTGTGATTCACAATATGTCATATATTTACTCAAGTGTCCATGCGGACTCATTTATGTGGGACAGACTACCTCGAAATTTAAAGTTAGATTATCTGCCCATAAATCAGCAATTCGTAATAAAATAATTGAGCAGGTCGTTCCCTCACATTTTGTTAAATTTGGACATAGTGTCAACCAACTTCGTTGTCAGATAATAGAAGGTGTTCCCCCCATGACTAGAGGGGGCAGTAGAATTAAAAGACTTTTATGTAGGGAGGCCTTTTGGATCAGGACATTAGACTGTCTGGACCCAAGGGGCCTCAATAGAGAATATGACCTCACACCTCTATTGTAATGTTTCATTGTTTTGACATCCTATCTGATGGACTTAATGCATTGCACCTGTGTGACCATTAATTACATAGTGTAGTTTGCTACTATATTGCTGCATATCTGCTTCCTGGCACTTCAGATGTATAGCGTCATTCATCTAGATTTCATCATATGCCGTTGCTGCCTCTTTTTTCTTTACATCTCTGGCCTCTCTCCTGCTCTGATGGGCCCTCCCCGCTGTGTCTCGCCCCTTGGCGTCTGGTTGCCATGGTAGCGCGGCCGGGGTGGAGTGTGTGGGGGACAGCTGGTCGCTTTGGCGTAACGCGCATGCGCCGTTTTCTGACGCGTGTGCATTTGCCTTGTGTCCCGGCCGCCTCCCCGTACGCGTCCGGCCACTCCCCTGGCCGCTCGCGTCACTCCATCTCCGGTCGCGTGCCAATGCGGAGACTCGGCCCGCCCGGGATGGGTGGAGTCTGCCGCTGATGGCGTTCAGTACGCTTGGTGGTGGGACGTGGCGGCGGGAAGCCCTGTACAGAGTGTGGGTGAGTGCTCCATGTCCCTATTGGCCCCCTTTCTGATTCTGAATGTTCCCCATCAGGTCCGCATGTTAGATTAGGACTTGTGATTGGTCTGTATATTTCAGACCTGTGATTGGATGATATGTGGGTGGTTACATATAAATGCTGTATGCTTTGTATACTTGTCAGTCTGTCATCTGCTTGATAAAGGGGGATCCCCCCGAAACGTCGCACTCTATGTGACAGCCTGTAACTTTGATACTACAATAAAAGAGCATGAATACTTAGATGGTGATGGCTTCATCTTCTACTGCATCTTTTCCGCTTGGTTAACGGATTGCCTGAGCACATCGCTGTTTATTCATCTAGGAGTGCCTCCTTCTCTACATACAAGTTAAACCACGTGGAGGGCACCCTATTCACTACAACCACTATGGCACAAGTGGACATTGGCGCTCTCACCTTCTCTTTCACATCTGATGAGAAGGCCCGAGCTGTATCTTCTGTTAATACTGAGGTAGCCTTCCTGGGTGCCACTGATGTACGGACACTACGCAAACAAATTGAACGCTTGGAAAAGACCCGTATCTCCTTTGAACTCCATGCTGCCACTCTGGGAGAATACTTAAGAGTGGGACGTATTCCTAGAGGCATTAGATCTCATGTTAGCCCCATCATGTTCCCTACGGATCCTACATCCTGCCATACTTGGTCACTCATATGGAACAAGGCATCATTCGATGCCATGGTCCTCACTATTAATAGGATACAGAGTGAATTACCTAAAATTCTTAAACAATTGGAGGAGATGATATCGAAACTCCAAGAACTTACAAAAGAGGATGAATTTGAGAAAATCCAAAAGGAACTGGACAATTATCGTAAAACTACTACTAATCAAATTGAGATCACCAAACGTCATAAGTTCCAACGAGACACAACAAATTACTGCTCTGGCTATGTATATGTTTGGCAACAACCATACAAACGCCCCTTACGCCCCAAACAACCACCGAAAGCACCACAAGGAGCACCTCGTCCCCGTAAACCAGTTGAATACACGCCATCTGGTGATGGGTCGTCAGATTTTTTGCCGGTCAGTACTCCGGAAGACACCACAGACGTGTCCAGCCAAGACGAAAGTGGCGTGGTGGACGCCGCAGGCGGCATAAAGGAGAGGCTGCGTCAGAAACAGAAGCCAAAGAAATAGAGTGTAACAACATTGTGGTGAATATTTCATCCCTAACACTTTCCGCATCTCAACATCGTGTTCTTAATAAGGGATTATCCTTTGCCCCAACCCACTGGCCGGACCGCCTACAATTGGACCTGGAACTCCAGAGATTCTACAGAGGAATCAAGTTGAAATATTTCTTTAGCTTACCACGCTTTATTCCATCAGCACGTGACCATGATGATACTGTACTCTCACTGGGTGATACCACTCTGCGGACTAAAAGCACATTTAACCCACCATCTTGTCCCGTTATTGATAACTACATTGACAGTGTATCTAGGGAGATAGAGAAACTCTTTTGAGAGGGCGACCCTGGGACATTTATTCAACATAACCTTTCAAGTGAAGAACGTCAAGCTTTGAGAGAACTTGAACAAAATGACTTCATCACCAATAAACTGGCAGATAAGGGGGGAGCAGTGGTTGTGATGAATACTGAAGATTATATGACTGAAGCATTACGTCAACTGAGTGATCACAACACATACCAGTCATTACCTTGCGACCCCCTCCCGGAGATTCAGAAACAGATTCGTGACACTCTTGAAAAAGCACTTCGAGCTAATATTATCGATGACCAACTGGTCAAATTTCTACTCATTGATCACCCTAGAACCCCACGTTTATACCTATGTCCCAAAATTCACAAAAATTTAGAACATCCCCCAGGGCGCCCAATAGTTTCAGGGATAGATTCAGCTTTGTCCCCTCTAGCCAAATACCTTGACTACATCTTACGCCCATATGTGCTATCACAGAAATCCTACCTTAGAGACACAACTATGTTCTTGGAGAATATCTCATCACTTGATGAGAGTCCTGAGGGCAGTCTCTTGGTCACGATGGATGTTGAGAGCCTCTACACCTCCATCCCTCATGATGGGGGTGTGGAGGCTGTCCGTCATATGCTTTTTGTGGCATCAGATTATTCTGACCCACAGGTTCAATTCTTAATTGATCTTCTCTGTATTGTTTTGAAATGCAATTATTTTGTATTTAATGACCAATTTTTTCTACAGGTCCGTGGCACTGCCATGGGGTCGAACGATGCCCCGTCCTACGCAAATATATATATGAACGTATACGAGGAAAGCTTTGTGTACACTAATCATATTTTTCAGAAATATGCCAAAATTTGGCTTAGATATATAGACGATATATTTTGCGTGTGGGCGGGGCCACGTTCGACCCTCGATGAATTTGTTTCTCATTTACATAAACAGTGTGAGGCCATTCGCCTTACCATACATTCTGATACCAGCAGTGTTAGTTTTCTTGACACTTCTGTTATCCTTAAGGAAGGCCATCTATCTACTGATTTGTTTGTAAAACCTACAGATCGTAACTCTATTCTTTCTTTTGATAGCTTTCACCAAAGAAGCACGAAATGTGCTATACCAAAGAGTCAATTCTTGCGGATAGGCCGCATAGTGGATGATGGTGAGGTATTACAATCTCGTTTAGAAGAAATGACCCAGAAATTTCTGGCACGTCAATATCCTGGTGATGTGGTGGCAAGTGCTCGTAGGAAGGTGAGTGGACCATCAGGACATCATAAGAGGGGCAAGAGTCTTAAGAACAGACTGCCGTTTATTTCACAATTGAATGTATGGAGTAACCCCATCAGCAAAATTCTTAAGAAACATTGGCACACTCTGTCTCACTCTTTTCCCTCTATTAATGAATTTCAAAACCCACCGTTATTTTCGTACAAACGGGCTCCCATTTTGCGGGACAGATTAGTCCATGCGGAGATGAGGACCTTAGTTAGACCTCCTGAGCGGGCATCTCGCAAGGGGACATTCCCCTGTCTCAACTGCGTTCACTGCCACTCCATCATCAGATCTCCTTATTTTGTTCACCCACATACAGGCAAACAATATACCATTAATGGATGATATAATTGTGATTCACAATATGTCATATATTTACTCAAGTGTCCATGCGGACTCATTTATGTGGGACAGACTACCTCGAAATTTAAAGTTAGATTATCTGCCCATAAGTCAGCAATTCGTAATAAAATAATTGAGCAGGCCGTTCCCCCACATTTTGTTAAATTTGAACATAGTGTCAACCAACTTCGTTGTCAGATAATAGAAGGTGTTCCCCCCCCATGACTAGAGGGGGCAGTAGAATTAAAAGACTTTTATGTAGGGAGGCCTTTTGGATCAGGACATTAGACTGTCTGGACCCAAGGGGCCTCAATAGAGAATATGACCTCACACCTCTATTGTAATGTTTCATTGTTTTGACATCCTATCTGATGGACTTAATGCATTGCACCTGTGTGACCATTAATTACATAGTGTAGTTTGCTACTATATTGCTGCATATCTGTTTCCTGGCACTTCAGATGTATAGCGTCATTCATCTAGATTTCATCATATGCCGTTGCTGCCTCTTTTTTCTTTACATCTCTGGCCTTTCTCCTGCTCTGATGGGCCCTCCCCGCTGTGTCTCGCCCCTTGGCGTCTGGTTGCCATGGTAGCGCGGCCGGGGTGGAGTGTGTGGGGAGCGGCTGGTCGCTTTGGCGTAACGCGCATGCGCCGTTTTCTGACGCGTGTGCGTTTGCCTTGGGTCCCGGCCGCCTCCCCGTATGCGTCCGGCCACTCCCCTGGCCGCTCGCGTCACTCGATCTCCGGTCGCGTGCCAATGCGGAGACTCGGCCCGCCTGGGATGGGTGGAGTCTGCCGCTGATGGCGTTCAGTACGCTTGGTGGTGGGACGTGGCGGCGGGAAGCCCTGTACAGAGTGTGGGTGAGTGCTCCATGTCCCTATTGGCCCCCTTTCTGATTCTGAATGTTCCCCATCAGGTCCGCATGTTAGATTAGGACTTGTGATTGGTCTGTATATTTCAGACCTGTGATTGGATGATATGTGGGTGGTTACATATAATGTATATTTCAGACCTGTGATTGGATGATATGTGGGTGGTTACATATAAATGCTGTATGCTTTGTATACTTGTCAGTCTGTCATCTGCTTGATAAAGGGGGATCCCCCCGAAACGTCGCACTCTGTGTGACAGCCTGTAACTTTGATACTACAATAAAAGAGCATGAATACTTAGATGGTGCCGGCTTCATCTTCTACTGCATCTTTTCCGCTTGGTTAACGGATTGCCTGAGCACATCGCTGTTTATTTATCTAGGAGTGCCTCCTTCTCTACATAGAAAAAAAAAATTATGCAAATCGGCCCAGCAGGGCCTGAGCAATCCTCCTGCGCGGCATAGCCCAAGCTTAGCTCGGGCTTACCACCAGGAAGTTTAAAGGGCCCATTTCCACTAGCGCGGAAATCGGGTCGAATCCACAGTTTCCCTGCAGGCAAATTGCGCATGGAAACACTGCCATAGAGAATAATGGTGCCTCCGACCGAATTGCTTGCCCTAGCGATTCAGCCGACATTGCAGCATTTCTTTTTTTGTGCGGGGGGCTGCTAATCCCATAACCATGCATGGCACAGCTTCCGGGAATTAGCTGCGTCCTCGTACAACAAGGAAGTGCCGCCGCTCGTTGCGCAGGACGCACAGCGGCTAGTGGAAACGGGCCCTAAGGAAATGATCTCTGTCTCTCCTTACAATACCTTAGTTGGTTTTGTGCGGGAATTATACTGCTATCTGCCCATGTTGCAAGCATAGGGTGGCATTATTTTATATGATAGCCGTATTTTTTTTTTTTATACATTTTTCATAAAAACCTTATACTGTTTGAACCTGTAAAGACATAATAGCATGTAGAAGGACAACTATTCTATCACACTCCTGAGAAAACATGTACACAGCAACTGCTATAAACATCCCAGTATCGCTTTTCCAGTTTTTTCTAACTGAAACCCACCATTGATGCCTTTAATTGATTTATCATGTGAATTGCAACTCTCTTTTGTTCAAACCATGTAGACTGGAATTGTCTATCTATCCAAGCTTTTCTGGTTTTTCCAGATTATCTGTTGCTGTAACATTGACTCGCTAACCTAACAGTATGTAACCTAATCACATTTCTTGGAAAATCAGAAATTACTGGCCTCACTGGTCACACCATTGTGCCATTCTGTACTAGCTTCCATTGCTTAAAGGATATCAGAGTTGAAGCATATACTGAAAACGGGGGGATCAGGCATGTGTAGAGTGCAGTCCCCATGCCCACCGCTCCCACCTTTCTCCGCCATCCCCCTCCTTAGTGCCCTAATACCTCCCGGCAGCTCAGTCCAGGTCGCCCTGGTTGGGCAGGTGTGTGAGGCCAGGAGCGCTGTGTTCACAAAGGCATGATGATGCCATTGTGCCTTTGTGTTCAAGGGCAGAGCACACCTGGCCGTACGCTCCTGCGCACTACCGCCCAACTCCAGTGACCTGGACTGAGCTGCCCGGAGGTATTAGGTCACTAAGGAGGGGGATGGAGGAGAAATGGGGGAGCGGTGTGCATGGGGACTGCACCTAATACATGGCTGCTCCCCCGTTTTTAGTATATGCTTCGGCTCCGGTATCCTTTAAGCAATTAATAAATATATTTCATAATTTGGAACCACTGTTTCACGTTTTTTCTCTTTACATTTAGATTTACAAAGTACTCCCCCCACATCCTAACTCCCATCAAATACAAATCTGCCATATCTATTTCCTTTGAAACAATACCAGTTTCCTGGCTGTCCTGCTGATGTTTTCTATTATTTTTTTTGGGGGGGGGGGGGGGGGTTTAGTAGGGTCTAAATCACCAGAAACAAGCATGCAGCTTATCTTGTCAGGTTTGTTATAGAGACCTGATCTGCGTGCTAGTTCAGGGTCTATGGCTTAAAGTATAAGGGTGCGTTTCCACTAACGCGAATTTGCATGCGTTCCCCACATGCAAATTCGCATAACCAATAAAAGTGAATGTAAAGTGCATGCGAATTCGTCCGCGGAGAATCCGCGGCGATTTCCCACCGCACTAGTGGAAACGCACCCTGAGAGGCAGAGGATCAGCAGGACAGTCAGGCAATGTGCATTATTTATGAGGAAATGAACATGTCAACCTCCATTTCCCTCTCACCCCGCTTTACCTTAAGGCTTGGTTCACACATAAAAATGGATCCAGTCCTGTCATATCAGTTTTTGACAGTTGGCATCAGTTTTCCATGTGTTTCTACAGCTGTGTTCAGACATAAAACGTGTACATTTCCGATCCGGCACTGTCCTGTCAGTTTTGTATTAGTTTTGTATGTGTTTCTATGGGTGTGTTCACACATAAAAGGTGCACATTTCTGGTCCAACTAGGTAAAACTGAAAACAGAATCAAAACTTATGCATAACTGACCGGACTGGAAATGTGCAGATTTGTAACGTGTGTAAAATGTGTAAACTTGGCCTAAATTAGATGGGGCTTCTACCAGCAGCCTGCAGCCGTCCTGTGCCCACATCGTCATCCTGCGATGTTTCTGTCACCCGTAGCACCTCTCTCTCATCTGGATGCGCAGCCCCAGGCTGTGCACCTCTTTATCACATACACTGTACGGGAAAATCTCTAGTGCACAGGTGTGGAACTTTCCTGGCAATAGTAGCGAGATTGAGGACGTGCGGGTCAGACATGTGCATTGGCCATCGACTCACCGAGTTGCCTAGCTGAAAGAGGGGCGTTGCAGAAACGGGAGCATTGTGCAGTGATGGTGTGGGCACAGGGTGGTTGCAGGGGGCTTGTAGAAGCCACCGGGTAAGTTAAAATTATTTTTTGTAAGGTCTCTGCCTCTGACACATACAGCCTGGGTTCAAATCTTGGTTCTTCCTGTTCAGTAAGCCAGCACCTATTCAGTTAGGAGTCCTTGGGCTAGACTCCCTAACACTGCCTATAGAGCGCGCCTTAGTGGCTGCAGCTCAAGCGATTTGAGTCCGCCAGGAGAAAAGCACAATATAAATGTTGTTTGTCTTGTCTTTTCTATGGAAAACAAAAGTTTGCTTTCTTAAAACAGAAAGAATTTGCGATAATTCAGGTTGGAGTGACCTCCGAGATGTCTCCCAGTGCATCACCTCTGAATATACAAATCATCCATTGTTGTCCTTGGAAGCTAAACACACCTCCAGATCCGCTGGAATGCAATGATGTGTCAGCTTGTTAATTTGTACAGAGCCATAATAATCCAACATGCATACAGACTGTTTCGGATTGTTTGATCCTCATCAGTGCATGGCATGGATTAGTTTGGCTCTATGGAGTAGGTCTTTTCTAGTAATACATAAAAGCCAGCCAGGGGTCACTGAAGTCTCTTCAAGGGAGCACAATCATAGACAGGATTATAATTGTGATGTGAATAAAAGATCAATTTGGAGTTTGATTTTACATATACATAAGTATACTTATCCTTTAATGTAATTAGGGTAATTTATAGAAAGCAAAGCCAACCATTACCTATGTGCATTCACCTTCAGTAGAATATAGATACATTTGACCTTTTGTAACCTGATATAAGATTGCAGTGTAAGTGTTTCAGTCCAAAATTTTGCAAGGTCACTGTCCATTTTCCATGAGCTAGAATAAATCTGAGCAAACTTGCAAGGAGTGGCACGATTCAGCTGCATCAAAAGATCACGTACATTTGCAAACATTTTCATCCACTGCCGCCTACTGGTTAAAAATGATATATATTCACAGTTCCACAGTCACTGTAAAACACTCATTTTCAAATTGGGAATGAAACATTTAACTAGAAAGTATAACAGATTACAGATAGTTATAGAAAGTATATATCTAAATTCTTTGTTATGCTTTAATCTGTTCTGTGTGATTAGAAATTACTATTAATATTTATTATTTATACAGTACCATCTTGTGTACTGTACAAAAATAGCTCTGTACACAAAACTTTAGTACTACTTTCTTTGTCCATTAAATACACCTTTCCTTAAATACACCTTTCACAAGACCTCAGGAGTAAATACGTAAAAAAAAAAGATTCCACGTTTTCAAAATAAAGCTAACATCTACTAATGTAGAGAGGATCCACAAAACGTATACATCATTCTAAACTGATAAAATAAACTTTCTTATGTATGACAGGAGTGAGGAAATTACAAAGTATGGTAGCTGTTTCTGTACTTGCAGTAGGTGCTCTGATAATGGAAGGGTTCCCTTGCTGGCAGTTTGTCATTTTGGAAATGGAAGGGTTTCTTGCTGGGGGTAATCTGGAATTGGAGGGGTGCATTGCTGCAGGTAATCTGGAAATGGAAGAGTTTCTTGCTGCAGGTAATCTGGAAATGGAAGGGTTCCCTTGCTGCAGGTAATCTGGAAATGGAAGGGTTTCTTGCTGCAGGTAATCTGGAAATGGAAGGGTTTCTTGCTGCAGGTAATCTGGAAATGGAAGAGTTTCTTGCTGCAGGTAATCTGGAATTGGAGGGGTGCATTGCTGCAGGTAATCTGGAAATGGAAGAGTCTCTTGCTGCAGGTAATCTGGAAATGGAAGGCTTTCTTGCTGCAGGTAATCTGGAAAAGGAAGAGTTTCTTGCTGCAGGTAATCTGGAAATGGAAGGCTTTCTTGCTGCAGGTAATCTGGAAATGGAAGAGTTTCTTGCTGCAGGTAATCTGGAAATGGAAGGGTTTCTTGCTGCAGGTAATCTGGTAATGGAAGGGTTTTTTGCTGCAGGTAATCTGGAAATGGAAGGGTTTCTTGCTGCAGGTAATCTGGTAATCATAAAAACAAGTAACAATGTTTGGCAAATCGTAACAATTTGTTGAAAAATGTGTGCGATTTCAGACAATGCAAAATCGCATGTAATGCTTTTCAATGACAACACGTGCATTCGATCATTTTTGCAATTCACGCAAATAACAAAAACTGATTCCCCACCACATGACATCACAATGGTTACATTATTCATGCGCAATATAAATGCGCAAAGGATGCAAAATATTGCCCACAGGAAAATTTTGGTGTGGCCTCTACCTAACTATGCCGGCCTTACACAGCAGTTCTGTGCTACTTCAGATTTGTGTTCTGAGGTGACCAGAGCTGCTGTGAGGACCTAGTTACTGTATAACTACAGTTTCTATAGTGAGCGGTCCTGGTGTCCACTATTTTATCAGGTGACTCCAATGCCCAAATTTACTGTTATAGCCGCTGTTCGCTGCGTTTTACAGGCAATGCACAGTGATACTGAACTCCATCAGACCACACCATAACGGCCGCACTGTGCACATAGTATTGCTTTAGCATTGCAGTGCAACGTTCTGCATTACAATGTGGTCATTACGAGTGCAAGGCACTGCAATGGTCCTCTGTGAATCTATCTTATTCTTAAGAGACATAATTCAAGAATCAGAGGAGGCACTCAGCAGTAGTGGTGCTCAGCAGAGCTCGAATATTCGAGTAGCTCGAATATTCGAGCTCTTTTTCAGCTATTCGAGCTCGGTATTCGAGCTCCGAATAGCTGGAGCTATTCGAATGGGCTATCCGAGTACACTCGAATAGCCCATTCACTATTCGAGCTATTCGAGCAAACCGGCGCTATTCGAGCTCGGTACCGAGCTCGAATAGCGTCATAGCCCAGATTGATGTCCTTAGAGCCAATCAGAGGGCTCCCAGGCCCTCTGACGGCAGCCAATCACAGAGGGGGACCCTGGCCAGCCCCTACCCTATAAATAGCGGCCGCCATTTTAGGTTTTTCCATGCTTGCCTGAGACTTGTACAGAGAGAGAGTTGCTCCTTTGTGCTTTGGCTTAGCAAGTGCTCTATTGTGGTCATTTACCTAGCGTTTTTGCTCACCTACACCTGCCATATACACCTATATTGTTGTTAGTTAGATAGACATTGTATTTTAGTTAGTAGCTTGTGTGTTACATTAGAGAACTGCAGGCAGCTGCTGCAAGCTTACAGGTTTAGGCCTCAGGGGGGCCGTGCCTCTGTGGGCAGCTGTCCTCTGTTTATTTCTCTCATCTATACCAGTATTTCTGCTGTCCTTTACTAATAGTATTGTAGTTATACTGTACTAGGAGTAGGACACTCACTGACTGTCACTGTTTATAGGCTACTAGCTAGCTCCTGCGTGTGTGCACTCACTCACTGTCTGTGTGTACACACACTCTATTTCCTTCTGATTACTGATTGATTATTGTTAGTTGTACTTACTTACTACTTACTCTTACTGTACCCGTAGGGACACTCACTGTCACTGTTCATATAGGCTACTAGCTCCTGCGTGTGCGCACTCACTGTCTGAGTGTACACACACAACACACACTCTATTTCCTTCTGATCGCTGATTGATTATTGTAATTAGTTAGTTCTACTTACTGTTATTACTTACTCTTACTGTACTAGGAGTCTAGGACACTCAGTCACTGTGTTCATAGGCTACTAGCTCCTGCGTGCGTGCACTCACTGTCTGAGTGTACACACACCCACACTCCATTTCCTTCTGATCGCTGATTGATTATTGTAATTAGTTAGTTCTACTTACTGGTGTTACTACTTACTCTTACTGTACTAGGAGTCTAGGACACTCAGTCACTGTGTTCATAGGCTACTAGCTCCTGCGTGCGTGCACTCACTGTCTGAGTGTACACACACCCACACTCCATTTCCTTCTGATCGCTGATTGATTATTGTAATTAGTTAGTTCTACTTACTGTTATTACTTACTCTTACTGTACTAGGAGTCTAGGACACTCAGTCACTGTGTTCATAGGCTACTAGCTCCTGCGTGCGTGCACTCACTGTCTGAGTGTACACACACCCACACTCCATTTCCTTCTGATCGCTGATTGATTATTGTAATTAGTTAGTTCTACTTACTGGTGTTACTACTTACTCTTACTGTACTAGGAGTCTAGGACACTCAGTCACTGTGTTCATAGGCTACTAGCTCCTGCGTGCGTGCACTCACTGTCTGAGTGTACACACACCCACACTCCATTTCCTTCTGATCGCTGATTGATTATTGTAATTAGTTAGTTCTACTTACTGTTATTACTTACTCTTACTGTACTAGGAGTCTAGGACACTCAGTCACTGTGTTCATAGGCTACTAGCTCCTGCGTGCGTGCACTCACTGTCTGAGTGTACACACACCCACACTCCATTTCCTTCTGATCGCTGATTGATTATTGTAATTAGTTAGTTCTACTTACTGGTGTTACTACTTACTCTTACTGTACTAGGAGTCTAGGACACTCAGTCACTGTGTTCATAGGCTACTAGCTCCTGCGTGCGTGCACTCACTGTCTGAGTGTACACACACCCACACTCCATTTCCTTCTGATCGCTGATTGATTATTGTAATTAGTTAGTTCTACTTACTGTTATTACTTACTCTTACTGTACTAGGAGTCTAGGACACTCAGTCACTGTGTTCATAGGCTACTAGCTCCTGCGTGCGTGCACTCACTGTCTGAGTGTACACACACCCACACTCCATTTCCTTCTGATCGCTGATTGATTATTGTAATTAGTTAGTTCTACTTACTGGTGTTACTACTTACTCTTACTGTACTAGGAGTCTAGGACACTCAGTCACTGTGTTCATAGGCTACTAGCTCCTGCGTGCGTGCACTCACTGTCTGAGTGTACACACACCCACACTCCATTTCCTTCTGATCGCTGATTGATTATTGTAATTAGTTAGTTCTACTTACTGTTACTACTTACTCTTACTGTACTAGGAGTCTAGGACACTCAGTCACTGTGTTCATAGGCTACTAGCTCCTGCCTGCGTGCACTCACTGTCTGAGTGTACACACACCCACACTCCATTTCCTTCTGATCGCTGATTGATTATTGTAATTAGTTAGTTCTACTTACTGTTATTACTTACTCTTACTGTACTAGGAGTCTAGGACACTCAGTCACTGTGTTCATAGGCTACTAGCTCCTGCGTGCGTGCACTCACTGTCTGAGTGTACACACACCCACACTCCATTTCCTTCTGATCGCTGATTGATTATTGTAATTAGTTAGTTCTACTTACTGGTGTTACTACTTACTCTTACTGTACTAGGAGTCTAGGACACTCAGTCACTGTGTTCATAGGCTACTAGCTCCTGCCTGCGTGCACTCACTGTCTGAGTGTACACACACCCACACTCCATTTCCTTCTGATCGCTGATTGATTATTGTAATTAGTTAGTTCTACTTACTGTTACTACTTACTCTTACTGTACTAGGAGTCTAGGACACTCAGTCACTGTGTTCATAGGCTACTAGCTCCTGCCTGCGTGCACTCACTGTCTGAGTGTACACACACCCACACTCCATTTCCTTCTGATCGCTGATTGATTATTGTAATTAGTTAGTTCTACTTACTGTTACTACTTACTCTTACTGTACTAGGAGTCTAGGACACTCAGTCACTGTGTTCATAGGCTACTAGCTCCTGCCTGCGTGCACTCACTGTCTGAGTGTACACACACCCACACTCCATTTCCTTCTGATCGCTGATTGATTATTGTAATTAGTTAGTTCTACTTACTGGTGTTACTACTTACTCTTACTGTACTAGGAGTCTAGGACACTCAGTCACTGTGTTCATAGGCTACTAGCTCCTGCCTGCGTGCACTCACTGTCTGAGTGTACACACACTAAATTTACTTGTGATTACTACTGATTATTGTAACTGCTAGTTGTACTTCCTGACTGTTACTACTTACTTACTGTACTAGGGGACACTCACTCAGTCACCTCACCAACCAACCCACTCCATTAAAGTACCCCACTTTTCACCCGCCCTTTTAAAAAACTTTTGTCTATACGCCCA
Organism: Hyperolius riggenbachi; assembly: GCF_040937935.1. Classification (NCBI taxonomy): domain Eukaryota; kingdom Metazoa; phylum Chordata; class Amphibia; order Anura; family Hyperoliidae; genus Hyperolius; species Hyperolius riggenbachi. The sequence goes on along the minus strand of NC_090647.1, from coordinate 271,804,305 downwards.
AAACATTGAAGATGTCTGGAAGTGGCAGCCAGCGCGGTTTGGGCAAGGGGAAGGGCAGCAAGGGAATCAGGAGGAGAGGGAGCAGCATTGTGGCAAGCCGCGGCCGCGGGCGCGCCACCATGCACAGTTCCGCAGCAGCAGCAGCAGCAGCGTCAGTGGCTAACATTCCTCCCATAGCCACTGGCCGTGGACGCCTTGGGCGCCGCCCAGCAGGAGCATCTGCAACTCACGCTGCAGAGACACAGCAGCAGCAGCGTGTAGCACCTGCTCCGATTTTCCTCCAGCCGGGTCGGAAACGTCCCATTGAGGAAAAGGATGCAGACACTGTGGTGCAACTCATGACGGAGGATGAGCAGCCCGCCATCAGCTCTGCATCCGAGGCCTCCACCCTCACCACCACCACCACCACCACCACCACCCCTGTTCGCAGCAGCCGCCCAGCAGGGTCTGGGGAGGAGGCCAGTTCACCGTCAGTCGCCGACCTGTCATTCAGCACTCTTTTGACCCCAGGCATGATGAGTCAATTGTCTGCTGTTGTTGGCGATTTTGAGGAGGAGATGCTGATGGGCACTTTGGGGGATGAGGGATTGGACAGCAAGACTGTGGCGACAGTCAAGCAGCCCATCCATGCATCAGGAGAGGAGTTTGGGGGGTCATCATCCCAGCAGGACATGTTTCAGGAGGGGGAGGATGATGGTGATGACCCGGTGACAGACAGAGACTGGGTGCCACCACCTCCAGGGGATGTCGTCCTCAGCAGCTCGGAGGAGGAGGAGGATGCGCTTGTGGGCCTTGCAAGGAGGCGCATCATTGCAAGCATTGGCAGCGTCCCACAGCCTGCTGGTGTCTCAGGCTCAGCAGCAGCAGCAGCAGCATCAGCCAGTACCACCACCAGCCGCACCCAAGCCCCCCCCCCCCAACCACCACAGGGAGACAGGCAGCAGCGCTTCCATGCCGTAGGGGGATGTTTCTGTCACCAATCTGGCGCTTTTTCACCATGCCCACTGTGTACAGCAAGTACGCCACTTGCAACCACTGTCAGCGGAAGTTGAGCAGAGGTGCAGACCCCTTAAAGTTCAGCACCAGCTCGCTCATCAACCACCTTGCGGCTAAACATTTCCACCAGCATGAGGAGTTCCAGAGGCTGAAGGCATCTGGTGCTGGCAGTGGCACCACACCCATCACTGCACAGCCTTCAGCAGCAGCAGCAGCAACAGCAGCCACCCGCCCTCCTGCTCCTCCAGCAGCACCAGCAGGAGTGCGGAAACGCACTGCTCCTCCCCCCTCTGCAACTCCTGCCGCCGACACTGAGGCCTGTTCTGGCAGCCAGTCCTCAGTGGCCTCCTCCGCTGTGTCTGCTGATTCCCGTGTCAGCAAAAGGCCACGCCAGAGCCTTTTGAGCGAGTCCTTCCAGGGGGTGGTTAGGGCTCTGCCTCCCAGCAGCCGTCGCGTGCGGCAGCTGAACGGCTTGCTGGCACGGGCCATGTGCTCCCAACTCCTGCCGTACACGCTCGTGCAGGAGGGGAGCGACATGCGGGCGCTGCTTGCTTGCGCAGCCCCAGACTGGCAGCTCCCCAGCAGACACTTCTTCGCCCGCAAGGCCATTCCTGCACTGCACCGCTTTGTGATGGCCAATGTGAAGCGAGGGCTGGAGCACGCGGTTGGTGAAAGGGTCCACGTCACCATGGACTCCTGGAGCAGCCGCTTCGGGACAGGCCGCTACCTGTCCTTCACTGTCCACTGGGTCAGCTTGGTGGAAGGGGGTGAGGATGGGAGAGCAGCAGCGGGCACAGCAGCAGCAGCAGCAACACAGTGGGTGGTGCCACCCCGCAGGGTCAGGGGAACTGCAGCGGGTTCCTCCGATCCTCTGCCATCCTCCGCTACACCTGGCCAAACCCCCCGCCTCAGCAGCAGCGTGAAGGCCCGCCACTGCCAAGCGCTGCTGCACTTGGTCAACCTTGGCAAGACCAAGCTGACGGCAGCCCACGTGTTGGCCAAACTCCAGGAGCAGGAGAGGATTTGGCTGACCCCCAGAGGCCTCAGAGTCGGAGAGGTGGTGTCCGACAATGGGGCCAATCTGGTTGCTGCCATAGACAGGGGAAGCCTGACCCACATCCCCTGTCTTGCCCACGTGCTGAACCTGGTGGTGCAGAAGTTCCTGCGCACCTACCAGGGGATGGGCGAACTGCTGGAAACGGCAAGGAATGTTGTGCGTCACTTCCGGCGCTCGGCTGCAGCCTGTGCGAGCCTGGAAGACGTGCAAAAGGAGCTGGATCTGCCACGCCATCGGCTGATCATTGACGTTCCGACTCGCTGGAACTCCACCCTGGCGATGTTGGAGCGTCTGGTTGAACAGAGGCACGCTGTCAACCAGTACCTTGCCCTGGCCACTGTTTCCGCAGCTCAGAGAAGGGACAAGACCAGCAACATCCCGTCCATCGTCCCCGATGATGACTGGAGGCACATGCAGCAGGTGTGCTTTGTGCTGGCTCCCTTCCTGCAGGCCACAAACATGGTGAGCAGGGACCATGCTATGGTCTGCGAGTGGGTGCCCCTGGTTTCTCTGCTGAACAGGGCCCTCGATGCTTTGCTGGAACAGGGAGCGGCAGCCTTGGACCAGCAGGAGTGGCAACCAGCTGCGCAGTCCACCTCTGAGGGGGAGGAGGAGGAGGACTTGGTGGAGGTCCCTGACCTGGCTGCTGATGAGGGGGATCAGCACAGCGCAGCTGAGTTGGTGCGGGGGTGGAGAGAGGATGAGGCGGCAGAGGAGGAGGATGAGGACAGCACTGACGTCGATGTGCCAGCAGACGTGGCCCGCCTCTTCCCAATGGCAGCGCACATGCTGACGTGCCTGCGCAGGGACCCCAGGGTGATCCAGATGAAGCAGAGGGAGGACATCTGGATCAGCATGATGTTGGACCCACGCCTCAAGGGGAAGTTGAGCCAGTTCCTGCCGCCTGCAGGAGGAGACCCAGCGCAACAAATAAGGAGCTTGCAGCAGGCCCTTGTTGAGCGCTTGGAGGAAGCCTTCCCCCAGCCTTCCACCCCCACTGTCCAGCAGCCAGCACAGAGGCAGCAGCAGGTGCCTGCATCCAGCAGCAGCAAGCGCCCCACAGACCTGCTGTCTCTCAGCCACGAGCTCTACAGGACTGTAGAGGCTCCGGCAGCAGTGACTAGAGAGGAGATGCATGCAGCAGCATCCTCCTCCGGTCACAGCCAGCGCCTGACCCGCATGGTGGCTGACTACATGGGGTCGTACAGCGGGCTTGACAGCGATGCCCCTGTTGATCCCATGGAGTATTGGGTCAAGCGCATGGAGATCTGGAGCGAGCTAGCGCAGTACGCCCTGGAAGTGCTGTCCTGCCCCCCTTCCAGCGTGCTGTCCGAGCGCTGCTTCAGTGCAGCTGGTGGCGTGGTCACCGAGAAACGCTCACATCTGTCTCACAAGTCTGTGGACAGACTGACGTTTCTGAAGATGAACCAGGCGTGGGTGGAAGGCGAGTTCCTGGCCCCTGTTGTCGGCGAGAGGGGGACATGAACTGGCTGCCGGAACCATCGTTAATGTGCCTTACCACCCTTTACCACCTCCTGGCTCCTGCTCACTAAGCCAGCCTGGTTCACTTTGACTATTACGTCGCCTGCAGCCACACATTTTACACCTACAGTGGGCTGCTGTGTACTGCCCTTCTGCTGTCCGTCTGTGTTTCCCACTGCCAGGGTACACAGAATTACCTTCTTCTGCTGCCACTCTGCCACCAGCTATTACGTCAAACAATAGCTATATTGGTTGCAAAACCAAAACCAAACAAACCATTAAAAAAAAAAAAGGTTTAATTTTTCTGAGGTGCCCGGGTTGAAAACTGTGTTGTTCCAGTTGTGTATTGGACACAATGTGGGCTGCACGACCGCTGTCTGGGACCTCCTGTTGTGTTTATTTACAGCCCTGGTATCACCGCTAGGTACCAGGGCTATTATGTCACGCTGCCTACCTGCTGCCACACTCACACTGCTCCTCCATACCTCCTCCTGCTGCTGCTGCTGCTGTCTGTCTGTCTGTGTTTCCCACTGCCAGGGTACACAGATGATTTACCTTCTGCTGCCACTCTGCCACCAGCTATTACGTCAAACAATAGCTGCTCGCCTACTCCTCCATTCCTCCTCCTGCTGCTGCTGTCTGTCTGTGTTTCCCACTGCCAGGGTACACAGAATTACCTTCTTCTGCTGCCACTCTGCCACCAGCTATTACGTCAAAAAATAGCTAAATTGGTTGTAAAACCAAAAACCAAAAAACCATAAAAAAAAAAAGGTTTAATTTTTCTGAGGTGCCCGGGTTGAAAACTGTGTTGTCCCAGTTGTGTATTGGACACAATGTGGGCTGCACGACCGCTGTCTGGGACCTCCTGTTGTGTTTATTTACAGCCCTGGTATCACCGCTAGGTACCAGGGCTATTATGTCACGCTGCCTACCTGCTGCCACACTCACACTACTCCTCCATTCCTCCTGCTGCTGCTGTCTGTCTGTGTTTCCCACTGCCAGGGTACACAGAATTACCTTCTGCTGCCACACTGCCACCAGCTATTACGTCAAACAATAGCTGCTCACATAATTACTCCTCCATTCCTCCTCCTGCTGCTGCTGCTGTCTGTCTGTGTTTCCCACCGCCAGGGTACACAGATTTACCTTCTGCTGCCACTCTGCCACCAGCTATTACGTCAAACAATAGCTATATATCTGTGTAATTGGTTGTAAAACCAAAACTACAAAACCATTACAAAAAAAGGTTTAATTTTTCTGAGGTGCCCGGGTTGAAAACTGTGTTGTCCCAGTTGTGTATTGGACACAATGTGGGCTGCACGACCGCTGTCTGGGACCTCCTGTTGTATTTATTTACGGCCTGGTATCACCGCTAGGTACCAGGGCTATTATGTCACGCTGCCTACCTGCTGCCACACTCACACTACTCCTCCATTCCTCCTGCTGCTGCTGTCTGTCTGTGTTTCCCACTGCCAGGGTACACAGAATTACCTTCTGCTGCCACACTGCCACCAGCTATTACGTCAAACAATAGCTGCTCACATAATTACTCCTCCATTCCTCCTCCTGCTGCTGCTGCTGTCTGTCTGTGTTTCCCACCGCCAGGGTACACAGATTTACCTTCTGCTGCCACTCTGCCACCAGCTATTACGTCAAAAAATAGCTATATATCTGTGTAATTGGTTGTAAAACCAAAACTACAAAACCATTACAAAAAAAGGTTTAATTTTTCTGAGGTGCCCGGGTTGAAAACTGTGTTGTCCCAGTTGTGTATTGGACACAATGTGGGCTGCACGACCGCTGTCTGGGACCTCCTGTTGTATTTATTTACGGCCTGGTATCACCGCTAGGTACCAGGGCTATTATGTCACGCTGCCTGCCTCATTGACTGCATGCTGCCACACACTCATCCTCCTCCTCCTGCTGCTGAATTTACCTCCTGCTGTCTGTGTGTTTCCACTTCCAGATGAAGAAGATGAAGAAGATGAAGATGAAGAAGATGAAGATGAAGAAGATGAAGAAGATGAAGATGAAGAAGATGAAGATGAAGAAGATGAAGAAGAAGATGAAGAAGATGAAGAAGAAGATGAAGAAGATGAAGATGAAGAAGATGAAGAAGAAGATGAAGAAGATGAAGAAGATGAAGAAGATGAAGAAGAAGAAGAAGAAGATGAAGAAGATGAAGAAGAAGATGAAGAAGATGAAGAAGAAGATGAAGAAGATGAAGATGAAGAAGATGAAGAAGATGAAGATGAAGAAGATGAAGATGAAGAAGATGAAGAAGATGAAGAAGAAGATGAAGAAGATGAAGATGAAGAAGATGAAGAAGATGAAGATGAAGAAGATGAAGAAGAAGATGAAGAAGAAGATGAAGAAGATGAAGATGAAGAAGATGAAGAAGATGAAGAAGAAGATGAAGAAGATGAAGATGAAGAAGATGAAGAAGATGAAGAAGAAGATGAAGAAGATGAAGAAGAAGATGAAGAAGATGAAGATGAAGAAGATGAAGAAGATGAAGAAGATGAAGATGAAGAAGATGAAGATGAAGAAGATGAAGAAGATGAAGAAGAAGATGAAGAAGATGAAGATGAAGAAGATGAAGATGAAGAAGATGAAGATGAAGAAGATGAAGAAGAAGAAGAAGAAGATGAAGAAGATGAAGATGAAGAAGATGAAGAAGATGAAGAAGAAGATGAAGAAGATGAAGATGAAGAAGATGAAGAAGATGAAGAAGAAGATGAAGAAGATGAAGATGAAGAAGATGAAGAAGATGAAGATGAAGAAGATGAAGAAGATGAAGAAGATGAAGAAGAAGATGAAGAAGATGAAGATGAAGAAGATGAAGATGAAGAAGATGAAGAAGAAGAAGAAGAAGATGAAGAAGAAGAAGATGAAGAAGAAGAAGAAGATATAGAAGAAGAAGAAGAAGAAGATATAGAAGATAAAGAAGAAGAAGAAGAAGAAGAAGTATATACAGTACTGAACAAAATTCTGGACACAACTTCTCTTTTCACCTTTTTTTTTTTTAAAGGAACATCCCCACATAATCACTTGCTGTTGTTACTTGGAAAAAAATATGTTTCTTGCATCATTCACCCTCAAAACAAGTGTTGGGAAGCTATTTAAGGCCAATTCGAATAGTCAGCTCGAATAATGAGCTCGAATACCGACTCGAATAGTGAGCTCGAAGTCCGAGGTCGAATCGAATAGTAAAATTTATTCGACTCGAATATTCGACTGACCTCGAATAATTTACTATTCGAATTCGACCAAACTCGAATTTTAAAAAGGGGTATTTGAGCACCCCTACTCAGCAGGCTTAAATGTGTGTTTAATAGTGTAGACCGCACGCTGCATGTTTCAGGGTCCAACTCCTTCATCAGGTGTAACACAAATAAAAAGCACCAGTGATCCTATATAACATACAAATGCTCCACCCCCAATTAAAGTCCATATTAACCCTTACAGGACCAAAGTAATTTCAGTTGGGTTCTGCACACACAAGTGTTTACCCACAGATGCCTGAAACATACAGTCTGCAATCAAAATAAATGTAACCAAATACATGCAATTGCTTACAATGCAAATACATGCAACAAATATAATCAAAATAGATACAAAAATGCAAACAAATCTATACAACTACATACAAATACATGCAAATGTCAACACATTTTACATCAATAGCAGCTATTTGTCAGGATTTCCAACACATTCATACATTTTCATATCATTAGAGCAAACTGATGTTCCAATAATGTATTTATTATTGGGAAGACACTGTGGCAGGCTCTAGTGCCTCATGTAAATTGGAATGATGATATTTACAATCTTTGCAATGTATACACGGGACAAAAACAGTCACACAGGATATATATATATATATATATATATATATATATATATTGTAAAGGATAGCGGAGATACCACCGCATGGCCAAGCGGCATGGCGGCTATCTCCGCGTATCAGCCGGCAGCCTCTGCCGCGCAGCTACATGCTGCTGCTTTGCCTGGTCCTTCTAGTGCACATAGATTGAGAGCTACGCGTGTGTGCGCCAGGCGACAGGACCTTTATGCAAGTAAAGGAGGAGTCAGCTGATCAGCCAGTCAGCTGACTCCAGTAGTGCTCCGGATTGGCTGAGTGACTGGGGCGGCACTGTGGAGCGCTCTGAGTATATATAGGACCTCAAAATGCTTACTACAAGAAAATTGATGCGTGCTCAACACCAAGCTTAACCCTTACAAGTCTGGCTGTGCAAATCTGGCTAAACTGGCTTATCATGAGGCATTGCTCATGCAAAAATGCATTTGCTTTCGCATGCCAAACTTTGCAGGGTCAAAAACTAATACCGCGAAGCGGTTGCCCTGCAGGAATTAGTTCATGCTACATAGCACTATCCAGGAGCGCCACGGGGAGGCTTCCCAATGCCCCCATACAACCGGGGGGATGGCGGGGCCGCAGGCTCTCTCACTGCCTAGGGACCACAGTGTTACCCCGGAGGGGGAGGCTGGGTGGAGCGGACGACCCCCCCAAGCGTGGCCAGCGCCGGGGGGGCCATCCGTACCCACCTCCCAAAAATTAAAAACAAGGAGGTACAGGGGAGGCCTACACGCGGCACCCCTGTTGAGATGCAATGCACATTGCGTGGGCCAACTCCTGCAGGAAAGGCAGGTTGATAGTTTAGATCCTGCACATTCTGGTAGGCGAATGCATTATGCAAACGCTTTGCCATTTTAATTAGTCAGCAGACTTGAGGCAGCCAGTAATGAAGTCAGGAGTTGACTGGTCTGAGCACACATCTCTTTTCTCTTGTGTAGCATACATCTGGTTCTTCCTTCTTGGGGGTGGTGTGGTGGTTGGTGTGGGGGGGCGGGGTGCGGACGGGCTCTCCCAGCAGTGGCAGCGTCTGGGGGGCTTGCCTGCGCCCTGCCCCCCCCTTCCCCTCCACATCACCCCACCATTGGTGTGTTCGCTCCCAGGACATGCAATTTTGCACCACAGGTAAGTAAATACGCAAGGTAGGAAATCTATCCTTTGGGGGGGCTGCATGGTTGGTCCCCCCGGACACAGGCCATGTCTGGGGGGCAAACCGGCCATGTAACCTCGCTCCCCCCTCCCGGGGGGGGCAGTTGCGGCGCTCCCAGATTTTTGGGGGTGTCTGCGCTGCCCTTTCTTTCTTGGGGGTACAAGGAGGCCTACACATGGCACCCCTGTTGAGATGCAATGCACATTGCGTGGGCCAACTCCTGCAGGAAAGGCAGGTTGATAGTTTAGATCCTGCACATTCTGGTAGGCGAATGCATCATGCAAACGCTTTGCCATTTTAATTAGTCAGCAGACTTGAGGCAGCCAGTAATAAAGTCAGGAGTTGACTGGTCTGAGCACACATCTCTTTTCTCTTGTGTAGCATACATCTGGTTCTTCCTTCTTGGGGGTGGTGTGGTGGTTGGTGTGGGGGGGCGGGGTGCGGACGGGCTCTCCCAGCAGTGGCAGCGTCTGGGGGGCTTGCCTGCGCCCTGCCCCCCCCTTCCCCTCCACATCACCCCACCATTGGTGTGTTCGCTCCCAGGACATGCAATTTTGCACCACAGGTAAGTAAATACGCAAGGTAAGGAATCTATCCTTTGGGGGGGCTGCATGGGTGGTCCCCCCCCCAGACACAGGCCATGTCTGGGGGGCGAACCGGATAAGCAAGCTCCTTCACCGCAACCAGGTAAAGATTACAAAGGGGAATTGGCACATGTACATGCCTTTTGTTATGTTGTTGCAGCTGCAGTGCAGCCAGAAAAATTAGGCAGGCATGTACACGCACCAGAAAAATTATCATAGCGGCCGCTGCTAGCAGCGGCCTTAAAAATTCAGGAATCCGCCTGGAGTCTTGGACCCTGTTGGTGGTGGCGGAAAAGGCAGTCAAGCAGCCTGCAGGCAGAGATGCTGTGTGTGGGGACTGACTTAGTCTTCGGGCGGGCAATAGCCCTCCGGGATCTATGTCTCATTCATTTTGATAAAGGTGAGGTACTAAACACTTTTGTGACATAGGTGACTTCTCTTCTCAGTGACAATGCCTCCAACTGCACTGAAGGTCATTTCTGAAAGGACGCTTGAGGCAGGGCAAGACAGAAGTTGGATGACAAATTGTGACAGCTCTGGCCACAGGTCAAGCCTGCGCACCCAGTAGTCCATCGCTGCTCATACTGTCGATGGTTCTTTTTCTACCATTGTTAAAGAAAGCGTACAGCTGGGGAGTCAGGGTTCGATTCCGATCCGGAGTTGGAGCCTGAGAAACGGCTACCACCACACATCCAAGGAAGGCAGCAGGCATGGCATGCAAGTCCCGAGCTAGTGACAAAAAATAACAATACAGGAGGACTTTCGTAGGCACTGCTGTATATGACACTAATCGACTTTACTACCTTTAACGAGAATCTGTTATGGAGGGCAAGTCTGCCATCCATTCAATTGAAAGTTATGCACTGACTGCCAGGTATAATACAATGTGCAGTCACAGATGCAGTGAAAGGTATGCAGTGACTGGTATTACAATACAATGTGCAGCTGTCACACAGGTGCAGTTAACAGTTATGCTCGGAGTGGTATATTACACAGCGTGCGGTCACACAGGTACTGTGAACAATTATGCAATGACTGGTATTACAAATGTGCACCTGTCACACACACACAGGTACCGGACAGGCACAGTGACACTGCGTGCACTCACGTAGGAAGGTGGGTGCACTGTGAACAACAGATAGGTATATGCAGTGATATGTATTATAATGTGCACCTGTCACACACAGACAGGTACCAGACAGGCACAGTGACACTGCGTGCATTCACGTAGGTAGGTGGGTGCACTGTGAACAACAGGTAGGTATATGCAGTGACACACACACACACACACACACACACACACACACACACACACACACACAAATAGATCACAAGAACAAGATTAGCTCTCAAAAGAGCTGTTGAGGGGTGCTTTTTTAGCAATAAGAATCAGCAAGGAGCAAGCTAAGAAGCCTACAAGAGCCTAACTAAGCTTTCCCTGTAGGTCTCTGCACAGCAGCTCTCCCTTCTCTAATTACTACAGGCACACCAGTGAGTCCAATGCCTGACGCTGCCTGCCTTTTATAAGGGGGGGGGAGTGGCTCCAGGAGGGAGTGTAGCCTGATTGGCTACAATGTGCCTGCTGACTGTGATGTAGAGGGTCAAAGTTGACCCTCATGATGCACTATGGGGACTAATCGAACTTCCGGAAAAGTTTGCGGCTTTCCGCGATCGCGAACCCTGGAAGTTTGCCGGTTCCCCTTCGCTGGTGAACCGTTCGGGCCATCTCTATTCCTCTATAAGAAACAGCTGGGAAGTAGTATAGTGTAATAATCAGCAATTAGAAAAGATGTTCAAACATATTTATCTTTATTTGTTAACACAGCAATCTATATAACCTCACTGTGGTCTTGGTGACACATCAGAGAAATGCTGTGTAACTAGTTACCATATATCATGGCTATTTATAAAAATGACTCGACACGTTAACCCTCAGATTTCATATTGCATTTTCAATTACATGGTGAAGCATCATGTATTCAGCCACCATGATGTCATAGGATTTGATAATACGACAATCACCGAGAAGGAATTGTACTTGTATTGCAGTACCATTGCAGGGATTTTAATATTCATAGCATGACATAAAAAGCAAATCAGCTAAAGTGATGTCAGTGCTAAATTGATTCCTCTCCTAGCCGGCCTGCCAAGATTTTTTTGGCACAATCTTTCAGTCAGTCACCTGTCACTGTCTTTCCACACACACTTCCTCACTAGACTCACAGCAGTGGAAACACTTTAGAGGCTTGTCACAACACCCATTATAGTCTGTACTGCGAGAACAGAGCACTCCTAAAAGCTGAAGCAGGAAAGGACAGCTTTTTACACCCTTTTACCAGTTACCACAAAATAGCCTACTGCAAATACAGCCACTTACTATTTACTAAGCCTCCAATAAGCAATTTGCTAATACACAACTGTGGCCAGAGCGCAGCAGAAGATTGCCATGGGTTCTAAAAGTCTGGTACATCCTGGCTGCAAAAATGTATATCCAGAATACAAAAATAAATATAAAATAAAATACAGTTTAGAATAAAATTGACAGTGTCAATACATTATATTAGTTGATATTTATATAATTGTCAGTTTAGAATGGTATATTGATTTAGTTAACCACTTGAGGACCCACCCTTTACCCCCCCTTAAGGACCAGCGCTGTTTGTTGGGATCTGTGCTGGGTGGGCTCTGCAGCCCCCAGCACAGATCAGGGTGCACGCAGAGCGATCAGATCGCCCCGCTTTTTCCCCCCTATGGGGATGATGTGCAGGGGGGGTCTGATCGCTCTGGTGGGCAGGCTTGTTGCGGGGGGGGGGGGCACCTCAAAGCCCCCCTCCGTGGCGAAATTCCCCCCTCCCTCTCCTACCTGCTCATCCCCGGTGATCGGGGCTGCACAGGACGCTATCCGTCCTGTGCAGCCAGTGACAGGCTGTCCCCTGTCACATGGCGGCGATCCCCGGCCGCTGATTGGCTGCGCAGCAGCGCCGTACTATGTAAACAAAGCGGATTATTTCCGCTTGTGTTTACATTTAGCCTGTGAGCCACCATCGGCGGCCCGCAGGCTATTCACGGAGCCCCCCGCCGTGAATTGACAGGAAGCAGCCGCTCGCGCGAGCGGCTGCTTCCTGATTAATTAGCCTGCAGCCGGCAACGCAGAACTGCGTCGCTGGTCCTGCAGCTGCCACTTTGCCGACGCACGGTATAAGCGTGCGGTCGGCAAGTGGTTAAAGCGGACCCAAACCAAACTTTTCTTAATTCAAAATATTTAGTTGCAGCACTCTGACACATACAAATAGAGATGGGCCGAACGGTTCGCCGGCGAACGGTTCCACGCGAACTTCGGTGGTTCGCGTTCGCGTCCCGCTGGCGAACCTTTGCGGAAGTTCGGTTCGCCCCATAATGCACCTTGAGGGTCAACTTTGACCCTCTACATCACAGTCAGCAGGCCCAGTGTAGCCAATTAGGCTACACTAGCCCCTGGAGCCCCACCCCCCATTATATAAGGCAGGCAGCGGCAGCCATTACGGTCACTCGTGTGCTGCCTGCGTTAGTGAGAGTAGGGCGAGCTGCTGCAGACTGTCTCTCAGGGAAAGATTAGTTAGGCTTAACTTGTTCCTGGCTGGCTGCATACCTGTTCTGTGAACCCACCACTGCATACCTGTACTGTGAACCCACCACTGCATACCTGTTCAGTGAACCTGCCACTGCATACCTGTTCTGTGAACCCATCACTGCATACCTGTTCAGTGAACCTGCCACTGCATACCTGTGCTGTGAACCCACCACTGCATACCTGTTCTGTGAACCCACCACTGCATACCTGTGCTGTGAACCCATCACTGCATACCTGTTCAGTGAACCTGCCACTGCATACCTGTGCTGTGAACCCATCACTGCATACCTGTTCAGTGAACCCGCCACTGCATACCTGTGCTGTGAACCCACCACTGCATACCTGTTCTGTGAACCCACCACTGCATACCTGTGCTGTGAACCCATCACTGCATACCTGTTCAGTGAACCTGCCACTGCATACCTGTGCTGTGAACCCATCACTGCATACCTGTTCAGTGAACCTGCCACTGCATACCTGTGCTGTGAACCCACCACTGCATACCTGTGCTGTGAACCCACCACTGCATACCTGTTCTGTGAACCCACCACTGCATACCTGTTCTGTGAACCCACCACTGCATACCTGTTCAGTGAACCCACCACTGCATACCTGTTGTGTTCAGTGAACCCGCCACTGCATACCTGTTCTGTTCAGTGGACCCGCCACTGTATACCTGTTTAGTGAACCCGCCACTGCATACCTGTTGTGTTCAGTGAACCTGCCACTGCATACCTGTTCTGTGAACCCGCCACTGTATACCTGTTCTGTTCAGTGAACCCGCCACTGTATACCTGTTCAGTGAACCCGCCACTGCATACCTGTTGTGTTCAGTGAACCCGCCACTGTATACCTGTACTGTTCAGTGAACCCGCCACTGCATACCTGTTCAGTGAACCTGCCACTGCATACCTGTTGTGTTCAGTGAACCCACCACTGCATACCTGTTGTGTTCAGTGAACCCGCCACTGCATACCTGTTGTGTTCAGTGAACCTGCCACTGTATACCTGTACTGTTCAGTGAACCCACCACTGCATACCTGTTCTGTTCAGTGAACCTGCCACTGTATACCTGTACTGTTCAGTGAACCCGCCACTGCATACCTGTTGTGTTCAGTGAACCCACCACTGCATACCTGTTCAGTGAACCCACCACTGCATACCTGTTGTGTTCAGTGAACCCGCCACTGCATACCTGTTCTGTTCAGTGGACCCGCCACTGTATACCTGTTCAGTGAACCCACCACTGCATACCTGTTGTGTTCAGTGAACCTGCCACTGCATACCTGTTCTGTGAACCCGCCACTGTATACCTGTTCTGTTCAGTGAACCCGCCACTGTATACCTGTTCAGTGAACCTGCCACTGCATACCTGTTGTGTTCAGTGAACCTGCCACTGCATACCTGTTCTGTGAACCCGCCACTGTATACCTGTTCTGTTCAGTGAACCCGCCACTGTATACCTGTTCAGTGAACCCGCCACTGCATACATGTTGTGTTCAGTGAACCCGCCACTGTATACCTGTACTGTTCAGTGAACCCGCCACTGCATACCTGTTCAGTGAACCCGCCACTGCATACCTGTTGTGTTCAGTGAACCCACCACTGCATACCTGTTCAGTGAACCCACCACTGCATACCTGTTGTGTTCAGTGAACCCGCCACTGCATACCTGTTCTGTTCAGTGGACCCGCCACTGTATACCTGTTCAGTGAACCCACCACTGCATACCTGTTGTGTTCAGTGAACCTGCCACTGCATACCTGTTCTGTGAACCCGCCACTGTATACCTGTTCTGTTCAGTGAACCCGCCACTGTATACCTGTTGAGTGAACCCGCCACTGCATACCTGTTGTGTTCAGTGAACCTGCCACTGCATACCTGTTCTGTGAACCCGCCACTGTATACCTGTTCTGTTCAGTGAACCCGCCACTGTATACCTGTTCAGTGAACCCGCCACTGCATACCTGTTGTGTTCAGTGAACCCGCCACTGTATACCTGTACTGTTCAGTGAACCCACCACTGCATACCTGTTCAGTGAACCCGCCACTGCATACCTGTTGTGTTCAGTGAACCCGCCACTGCATACCTGTTGTGTTCAGTGAACCCGCCACTGTATACCTGTACTGTTCAGTGAACCCGCCACTGCATACCTGTTCAGTGAACCCGCCACTGCATACCTGTTGTGTTCAGTGAACCCGCCACTGCATACCTGTTGTGTTCAGTGAACCCGCCACTGCATACCTGTTGTGTTCAGTGAACCCGCCACTGCATACCTGTTGTGTTCAGTGAACCCACCGCATCAGTGCGCATACCTGTGCAGTTAAGTGAACTCACCTACCTACGTGAGTGCACGCAGTGTGATATACCACTCCATGCATACCCGATATGGACAAAACAGGTAGAGGAAGAGGTAGTGCCAGAGCCAGAGGAAGGCCACCCGGCAGGTCTGCGCGAGGTCGTGTAAATGTAATTTTGTGTGGACCTGGCCCACAGTACAGTGCTCGGAAGAAGGCACGTCCCATCACCTCCCAAGATTGTCAGGACGTGGTTGAGTATTTAGCGACACAGAACACCTCATCTTGCTCAGCCACCAGCGCTACTACTAGCACCACTTCCGCTGCATTTGAAACTTCGCAAGAATTATTTAGTGGTGAAATCACTGATGCACAGCCATTGTTGTTACAGCCAGATGATTTTTCACCAGCTCATATGTCTGCGTTACGCGGCAACACTATGGATGTAACGTGTAAGGAGGATGAAGGACCTACTGATGGTGCATGTTTGGATTTTTCTGAGGCAAGCGAAGCTGGGCAGGATGATTACGATGCTGACGATGATAGGGATCCTCTGTATGTTCCCAATAGAGGAGATGAAGAGGGGGACAGTTCAGAGGGGGAGTCAGAGAGTAGTAGGAGGAGAGAAGTTGCTGAAAGAAGCTGGGGCAGCTCTTCGTCAGAAACAGCTGGTGGCAGAGTCCGGCACCATGTATCGCCACCTATGTACAGCCAGCCAACTTGCCCTTCAGCATCAGCTGCTGAGGTCCCCATAGTGCCCACATCCCATGGTGGCTCAGCGGTGTGGAAATTTTTTAATGTGTGTGCCTCAGATCGGACCAAAGCCATCTGTTCGCTCTGCCAACAAAAATTGAGCCGTGGAAAGGCCAACACTCACGTAGGGACAAGTGCCTTACGAAGGCACCTGGAGAAAAGGCACAAACAGCAATGGGATGGCCACCTGAGCAAAAGCAGCAGCAGCACACAAAAGAAAAGTCACCCTCCTTCTCCTCTTCCTCCTTCAGGTGCATCATCTGCTTCTGCCACTTTCTCCCTTGCACCTTCACAGGCACCCTCCTCCACTCCGCCTCTGCCCTTGAGCGGTTCCTGCTCCTCTGCCCACAGCAGCAGTCAGGTGTCCGTGAAGGAAATGTTTGAGCGGAAGAAGCCAATTTCGGCCAGTCACCCCCTTGCCCGGCGTCTGACAGCTGGCGTGGCGGAACTGTTAGCTCGGCAGCTGTTACCATACCAGCTGGTGGAATCTGAGGCCTTCCGTAAATTTGTGGCCATCGGAACACCGCAAGATGTTTTAAAGCACTTTAGGCCTGTCATTTAGCATTCAATGTGATTTCTGCCCTTAAAACGCTGCTTTGCGTCAAATCCAGATTTTTCCCCGGGACTTTTGGCATGTATCCCACTCCGCCATGCCCCCCTCCAGGTGTTAGACCCCTTGAAACATCTTTTCCATCAGTTTTGTGGCCAGCATAATTATTTTTTTTTTTCAAAGTTCGCATCCCCATTGAAGTCTATTGCGGTTCGCGAACTTTAACGCGAACCGAACTTTACGCGAAAGTTCGCGAACCCGGTTCGCGAACCTAAAATCGGAGGTTCGGCCCATCTCTACATACAAAGATAAATAAACACTCCTTCAAGCCTATGAGCATTTCAGTGCATGCTTTTCACCCTTTTCTTTTCATAACGAGGGTTATACAGGTGGCAGCCATAAGCAATTTCTCCATTGCCGGTGTAATGTCTGATTGCGCTGCCCGGAAGCTCCCTTCCACACTGAGTAGCACGCATGCTCAGTGTGAAGTTAATTATGCTGCTGATGGTAAAATTCTAAATATCTCTGCTTCTTCACATCCTACACTCACCAAATTTTCAGGGTAGGGAGAGGATCCCCTGGACGACCTCTGTGCCAAATTGCAGCCCCCGAGACCTGCTGGTTCCCGAGATAGATTAGAGAAACCTATCTCGAGAACCAGTGGGTATTTTACCATCAGCAGCATAATTAAATAGGAACTGTGGCCGCACAGTCTCCTACTGCGTATGCGGGGCAGCGCAAATCCAAAGGCAGCGTAATCAGACACAACACCGGACGCTACCTACTCCAGCATTTTGACGGATTCTGTCCCGGCAATTTGAAAGGAAGGTAGGGGTTTCACCAATAAATGTAGAATATTTTATATTTGTCATCATGCAGCTGAAAAAAGGCTGCTATTTATTATTATAATTTAGAAAATACATTTTATTTCTGAAATCTTGTATTTTTAATTTGGGTCCAAAGTGATTTTCTGTCACTTTGTTGGTGGAGTGGAGTGATTTATAAAAGCCCTAAAAAGAGGCAGTGATTTGTGATCAGGCTAAAAAAACAAGACACGTAGGCCTGATCATTGAGATACAAATAAATTTTCCCTGCATTCAGATTTCATGTAAATGTTGAGCACCTTGAACTTGAACCGATGAAAATTGACAGGAAGTTAATTTGATTGGTGCAATTTCAAGCTGCTTGAAATTTGAATGCAAGGAGATCCCTAGACATGAGCATTCCACTCTGTCACATCAGGAATTCACTGATGGAGATGGTCATTGAGATGCTTTAATCAAGGGCTGCAGTGATCACGTCGGGGAAAATGCTTATGAAATATAATTCAGCGCTGCATAATATGTTGGCGCTTTATAAATAAAATAAATTAATTAAGTTAATAATTCCATTATTCGTGATGCTAAAACCAGTAGAAAGAAAAATTATCAAGGTGATGTTTTTGAAAGGTACGTAGTTTATGAACACATATAACAAGTAAGCTGGATCTATCAAAACATTATCAATAACACCTGAAATATCATTTTGAAAGATTCCCTTGTTAAAGACACATTGCCCCTAAAACGGCAGTCATCATCTACAGATGTTGTATAGGCCCTACCGTGTTTCCCTGAAAATAAGACACTATCTTATATTAATTTTTGCTCCAAAAGTTGTGCTATGGCTTATTTTCAGAGGATGTCTTATTTTTGGGGAAACACTTGTAGTTTTCCTGTACAAAATGTATATACTGCATGCCATGCTGAAACACAAGCAGCATGCACAGAGCTTGTGGTTTGCAGATATTGGCTCTCACTTACTCTCAGGGGATTTCTTACTTTAGGGGAAACACTGTAGTAACATTAGCCTGAGGAAGACTGATATGAATTTTGCATCTGACCTCCTGATAGGCAACTACAACTGTTAGGAGGTATGTATGTTGGCAGTTCATGAGAAATAGAACAACATCTTCATGTTGCATGCAGATGTTTTGTCCACGATTGTGATGTGACTCTTGTTCCCGCAAATGAGAAATGCAAACCGCAGTCACTGAGAAGAATAGGCCACGATTGTGATGTGACTCTTGTTTCCTCAAACAACAAATGCAAACCACAGTCACTGGGAAATTGCTGAAAATTCTTAATGCAAGATTGTAATTGCTAGGCGATTGTGTTTTGCGATCTGAGTGTGAACGAGGAGTTTGGGGAAAATGAAATTGAAATTAAACAATTAATAATTGTTCTTTTACTCACATTCTGTACCTACTAACATGTGATTTCCCTAAAATGTATTTTGGGTTCCCCATTAGGACATTGCGGGACAGATTTGGTGAACATAAATGCAATGTCTTTGGTGGTTCAGACTCCCATAGTATCCCAAGAGGATAAGATTGTTGGTCTGCCTAGAGCCCCTTCTGGTTTCAAATTAGCTCTAGCGTTAGTAGGCAGACTTACTGAAGACCCAATCTCCCCTGGTCCTTGTTTTCTCATCTTCTGCAACAGGTGGTTTTAGGAAGCAAAGTCAAAAACTTTTGCAAAGTCTGTGTTTATGTTTTTAGTTGTATTCACTACTTCCTAAATGACATGAGCTGTTTTAGTAAACCCCTGCTGATCATGTGAAATTAGATTATTCTTTGCAATATTCTTATGTATAGCATCCCTCAGGATACCTTTAAACAGTCAACACACAACTAGTGTTAAGCTTGCAGGCCTGTAGTTTCCCAGTGCTGTTTTTTTCTGTTATTGAATAAAGCAAAAACTTCAGCCGCACACCAGGCCGTTTGTAGCTGGCTTTCTTGACAGAGAGTCACAAAAAATAAGCTCAAATAGTCTATCAATAACTGAACTTAAAGAGACACTGAAGCAAATTTTTTTTTCTGATATAATGATTTGTATGTGTAGTACAGAAAAAAAAACATTAGCAGCAGAGACATAAGTCTAATATTGTTTCCAGTAAAGGAAGATCAAAGAAACTCCAGTTGTTATCTATGCAAATTAGCCATTGAGCTCCACGACTTTCAAAGTCGCAGAGAATTCTGCCAGACACTTGAGATAATAAGCTTTAAAAGACAATGTATCTTTTTTTCTCTCTGCAGGGAAGATTTTCCAGAGCAGGCTAGTGAACTTTTGAACCCATTTAGAATGCTGAGTAGTGTCTAAACTGCAAATATTGGAGAATGATGCAATGGTATAAAAACCACTATATAACTGAAAATAAAAATATTAGAATATTTTCTTTGCTACTAAAATTCTAGTAATTATCCGTATTACACAACCAATTCATTATAACATAATTTTTTTTCGCTTCAGTGTCTCTTTAAAGGGACTCCGAGATTTGAATAAAAATGAAATTGATACTCGCCTGGCGCTTTCTGCAACCCAGCATAGGTCAGGAGGTCCCACGCGTCCATCCGGCTCTTCTCCCAGCGCCTGGTCAGAAATGGCTGCCTGGTGGCTCCCGGCGACACTTGGCCCAAGTGTCGGGCTCCTTCTTCCTCATACTTCACATCTGACGTCACCATGACGGCCGCCTCACGTCATCATGGCGGCCGGCGTGACAGTACTGCACATGAGTGGTTTAATCGCGCATGCACCATACTGTCATGCCGGCCGCAATGATGACGCGAGGCAACTGAGTTGCCCTTCTCTGGCCCATTTTTCAGAAGTTGTATATTTTCAATGTTGCACTTTTTTAATCAATATATTTGTAAACCTTTTCTGGATTGAACACAATGGCCACAATCCAATTCACTTTTTTCTCCTAGGAAATAATTTTTCATCTTTTTTCAAAATAACTTTTGCACTTTTCATCTGAAAAAGTACCAAAGAGTGGATGAAAAAGTACTGTCAAAATTATTCAGGGTATTTTCTTGCTTGCTGGCAGCATAAAGGGCATTTTCTTTATAATGTAACAATATAACCCAGGAGAAAACCTGAACTGGATTGGGCCTTATAACCCTAATAACTAGCTTTTTTTTTATCTTCTGTTCTGATTCTGAAAGTGTAATCAGGACACTATATTTCTGAAGGAAGATCCTTCTTTCCATTGTTGGAGCCCTTTGTAGAGTCGCGCAAAGTGAAGCCAAATGTGCCTTTTGCCAGTGTGTGAGCATTTGGACAATATGGAACTAAAATACCAAAATGTGGTATAAAATGAAGATAATAGCTCTTGCAAATGCATCTTGCCATCCATGCCTTGGGAATGTCTGAAAAGGAATCGGCTTAGGTGACCACATAGTAATAAAGTGCTAATTACAAGTTCTGAAAAGGGGAAACAGATAATTTCACTAATAATTAGTCCAAATGTGGATGTTATATAGATTGATCTATTTAGAGTAAAATACCAAAATAAACAATATACTTATGTATAGCATCCCTCAGGATACTTTTAAATTAAGTGTCCCAGCGTTAGAAAATGGTCAACAGTTCATGTACTTTATCTCTCCCGTGCCCTCAGAAGTTGTATTCTGCCAGGAAAATGTGTATTACTGAAATTTGCTTATCAATGATGCTTACAATATATTCCGACAAGGTACCGACAAGACAGAAGCTGTCAGTTCCATGCCTAGAAATTAACTCTTTCAGGCATATACTGCCTTTTAATTTTTCACTTATTTACATCTTTTCTCCACATTACAGTACTCAAAACACTTTTCTTTGGTGATTTGATTGCCCGTGGTCCCTTAGCAGTATATCTTAACTTGGTAAGCAAGACCAACATACCACAGAGAACCATGTTTCTGTATGGCAGGAATAATAGACAAAAAGTTATTTTATCCTAAATTTATTTTTCAAAATTGTTTATTTAGTGAAAAAGATGTGACTGAAAGATGAAAACATAAATCCGGTCATTTGTCCTTTTTTCTCCTCTTATTTCTAGGCAGTCTCTAGTGGCTTCTTAGCCTCAGATGTTCCGATCTCAGCTCGGCTTTGGAAAGTTACTGGAATAGTGATCTCTGCAGACTGGATTGCTGGCTTAGGGAGTGGTGCCTCTACTGTTAACACACCATCCGGGGAAAGGGATGAGGTCACAGCACTGATATCCACACCTGGAGGAAGACTAAACACAGAGGACATAATTCAATTGGCTGAATGACAAAATGAAAACATGAGCAAAGCCTGCCTTAGCAGGGAGTCATTGTATAACATAGCAAGTGAATGCCATCTAGTGACTGATTTTTACCCCTGTATCACAGTCATGGTTAGAAAACATGTGAATCCATGTGAAAAAGCTAATCAACAGCCAGGCATTTGCTAGAGTTCGATATTGTGCAGTGCAGATGTAGCCACTGCATTGAGTCATGTCCAAACATGGTACTCGGACTCAGTGTGATGGGTTGTTTTGTTGCTGAATAACTGCACTGCATATTATGCACTGACACGTTTGGGGTTGCCAGCGTTGCCATTCAGATGCATTATATTCAGCTGCAAAAACCTATTGGTGGCAGGCTGAACTGCATGAAAAACACACAGAAGATGGCATGAGACCAGACTGAGGCCAGTCAGATTCATAAGCTGTTTGTTAGTCCTTTTGGCAAAGCAAGTTGCTTTAAGTAGTTCTAGTACTTGTGGTTGGTAAAGTCTGGCCATGATTAGCAGAAATTAGCATTGTTTTTTTTTTGGATACTAATGGCTATTATAGGGCCATCAGTTAGTATTAGAGGGAGGATTTGTAATACTAGTGGTAGCAATAATTGTATTGATAGAGTAGTGTAAGGGTTCATTGAAAAGGCTAAGTTCAGATCTGAGCTGGGTGCAAGGTGTTAGTTTTTGTTATGTAAAAGATTTTGGTTTAGAACTACGGTATGTATTTGATAAGGGGACAACATTAGGGATGCTTGTTCGGATTCCGCGGAAATGCAATTTCTGCATTTCTGATCGGAAATTACATTTCCACATGCAGAAATCGGTAATACAAGTGCGGTAGGCGGATTTTTCCTCTTGTTTCCACTCTCCTGTTTAATATACCCTGAAAATTTGGTATTTCTAGGACCTATGGAGGTTTTGCTATTAACCGCTAAAGTCAGCGGATTTTGACTGTAATGTAAAATGCAGAAAATCTGCATTACCTGATATGCAGCAATTTTAAGCCAATCATAAGACTCAGAATGAATAAGCCAATCAGAGAATGTGGAAATCCCCATTCTCTGATTGGTTTATTCATTCTGAGTCTTCTGATTGTCATGAAATTACTGCATATCAGGTAATGCAGATTTTCTGCATTTTACATTAGGGCCTGTACACACTGAAAAACGCAAGCAAAATCGCAAGCGCATGCGTTTTTAAAATCAGAAGTGCATGTAGTTTTAAAAATGCATCGTATGCGTTTTTGAAAACGCATGCGCTTTTGCCTGCGTTTTTTATGCGTATGCGTTTTTCTTGTAATTGCTGATTGGCTAAAGAATCCTTTGTTTTTTTTCTAGTTTACATTTCAACAGGAATCAGGAAATTGCAGAGTCTTCTGGGATACTGACTTCTGAAAAACGCAGGCAAAAACGCAAGCACATTCGCTTTAAGGGCCCGTTTCTACTATCACGAATTCGCATGCGGTGCCCGCATGCGAATTCGCATAGCCAGTGCAAGTGGATGGGACTGTTTCCACTTGTGCGTTTTCCTGCACGTTTTTCTGTGCAGAAAAAAATCTGCAGGGTAGGGCCCTCAGAATTCGCCTGCGTGTGGAATGCAGGCGAATCGCACGCAATGTATTTAATAGGGAAATCGCATGCATTTTCCCCATGCGTTTTTTGCCGCGATTTCGCATGCGATTTTGCATAGGTACCCATGTTAATACACACAGGCAGTGACATGGTTAAAATCGCATCACCCTTACCTATGCGAAATCGCATGCGAAATCGCGGCAAAAAACGCATGCGGAATCGTACCCGCATGCAATTTTCCTGCGGTGATTCGCCGGCGATTCCGCAACGCTATAGTGGAAACGGGCCCGTTTTTCAAGCACTGTGCTTAAAAAAGCGCAGCAGGCACTGCGATTGCGTTTTTCTAAAAACGCATCGCACCAGTGTGTACAAGTCATCACGATTTTCATTCTTTTTCAAAAGACCTTGCGATTTTAAAAACGCAGCACAAGCGCAGCAGTGTGTACAGGCCCATACAGTCAAAATCAGCCAAATTTAGCGGTTAATAGCAAAGCCCCCATAGATCCTAGAAAAACCAAAGTTTCAGGGCATGTTGAAAAGACCTTGTAGTTTTGAGAAAATCAATGTTAAATTCGGTGGAAATTTCCAAGATTTCCGCAGAAAACCGCATCGGAATGCGGAAAACGATAGCAGGGTTGGTAGCGGTAATCGGCAATGGCGAAAAGTGGATTTTCTGCTGAATCAGAATTTGGCATTTTCCTAGACAACATACACACAACAACAAGGGAACAACATATAGGAATAAATACTGTATATTTTAGTTTTGGATAGTTGTAAATCTGAATTGAAAAAAAAATGAAATAACTAATTTTTATGTGTAGTAACAATGGTAAATAAAACATTAGCAACATAATTATTTTCAGTGTAATGGCTTCATTTTTTTAAGATTGCATCAGACTGTCAGAGTTGCTGTTTAGAGTCCAAACTCTGCCTTGTTTAGCTGAAAAAGAAACTGAATTAATGACCTTTTGAATTTTTCTGCACTGAAACCTTATTTAGTGTTAGAATAAGCGCCAGTGAGGTTAGTGTAGGTTTAGCAGCAATGAGTAGCAGGAGTAGGAGAGGTAGTGTACGTTTAGCAGCAGTGACTAGTGGTAGTAGGAGGGATAGTGGCAGTCGCAGCAATAGTAAACAGCAGTAGTAGGAGAGATTGTGTTAGGTGCAGCTGCAGTAGTAGGAGTTATAGAGTTAGGCGCAACAGTAGTTGGAGGGACTGTGTTAGGTATAGCAGTTGTAGAAGGGATAGTGTTAGGTGCAGTGGTAGTAGGAGGAATAGTGTTAGGTGAAGTGGCAGTAGTTGGAGGCACAGTGTTAGGTGTAGTAGTAGTAGGAGGGATAGTGTTAGGTGCAGTGATAGTAGTTGGAGGGACAGTTTTAGGTGCAGTGATAGTAGGATGGATAGTGTTAGGTGCAGTGATAGTAGGATGGATAGTGTTAGGTGCAGTGATAGTAGGAGGGATAGTGTTAGGTTCAGTGATAGTAGGAGAGAAAGTGTTAGGTGTAGCGACAATATTAGGTGTAGCTTTTGTAGGAGGGATAGTGTTAGGTGTAGCAACAGTATTTGGAGGGACAGTGTTAGGAGTAGCAGTTGTAATAGAGACAGTGTTAGGTGCAGTGATAATAGGAGGGGTAGTGTTAGGTGTAACAACAGAAGTTGGAGGGACAGTGTTAGGTGTAGCAATGGTAGGAGGGATATTGTTAGGTGCAGTGATAGTAGTTGGAGGAACAGTGTTAGGTGTAGCAATGGTAGGAGGGAGAGTGTTAGGAGTAGCGACAGTAATTGGAGGGACAATATTAGGTGTAGCTTTTGTAGGAGGGATAGTGTTAGGTGTAGAAACAGTAGTTGGAGGGACAGTGTTAGGTGTAGCAGTTGTAACAGGGACAGTGTTAGGTGCAGTGATAGTAGAAGGGATAGTGTTAGGTGTAGCAACAGAAGTTGGAGGGACAGTGTTAGGTGTAGCAATGGTAGGAGGTATAGTGTTAGGCGGAATGAAAGTAGTTGTAGGGACAGTGTTAGGTGTATCAATTCCGGTAGGAAGGATAGTGTTAGGTGCTTTGATAGTAGGAGGGATAGTGTTAGGGGTAGCGACAGTAATTGGAGGAACAGTGTTAGGTGTAGCAATGGTAGGAGGGATAGTGTTAGGTGCAGTGATAGTAGTTGGAGGGACAGTGTTAGGTGTAGCAATGGCAGGAGGGATAGTGTTAGGTGTTTTGATAGTAGAAGGGATAGTGTTAGGTGTAGCGACAGTAGTTGGAGGGACAGTGTTAGGTGTAGCAATGGTAGGAGGGGTAGTGTTAGGTGGAGCGATAGTAAGAGGGACTGTGTTTGGTGTAGCAGCAGTAGGAGGATTAGTGTGAGAAATGTGATTAGGATTAGTTTGTCAGCAGAAGCCTATTAAAAGTATAATATTGGTAATATCAAATTATTGACATTAATACTATAGTCTGCTGCTCGCCCCAATTCACTAGCGTAGAAACTAAATGTACACACAAGTGCCTTGAAAAGTCACCTTGCAATTGAGCAATGACCATTAAGGGTGACATATATTTAGTGTGTGTATGGCCCTTTAGGTCTGTACACACCAAAGCTATTATTAATTAGTATTACAGTATATATAGCGCTGACAATTTCTGCAGCACTTTACACAGTATATAGTCTTGTCACTAACTGTATTTTTATAAACCATAATTTGTACAATGTTACTTCTTCTGATAAACAATGAGTTTGTGACTTTGAAGAAGATGATCATTTTCAGGGTTAAACTGGCAATAAATATTTATTCATTGGTGAATTACTACACTTAATGACCATTATTCAGTATTTTGTTGTCAGTGGTTTTATCACATTATTGTCAGCAACTGCCCAAACTTTCCCTTGCTAGCTCTGATTCTAAAATAGGGTGTCTTATTTTTTTCCTGGCTCAAGCCAGCCAGTACGTAAAACAGTAAGGAGTATATGGGCACGGCTCCCTAAAGATCCTGGTTGCCCAAGGTGTGCCCTCTAAGTGCCTGCAGCTCTGAAGCACTTTGAGTCCGTCAGACTTCTTGATCTATGCGCCAGTAACATATACTACTGCAGCAGAAGACTGTGTATATACAGCATACAGCCCAGTAGGAAGCAATGTTAATCTGTAATTTCTCTAATCATATGTGCCATCTGTATTTATTACCAGTAGCTTTGGCTTGCGTAGCAGGGAGATCTACTTACGTGTATTTTCTTGTAAAGCATCTGGAGATAAATCCATGCTCATCTTGTTTCTCTTCATGTTTGCCTGCAGGAAAAGCATCAAGGCATTTACTGATTGATCAGTATTCCCTTACCATGAAAAAACGCTGCTTAAATGAGATCATATTTTTCCTGGAATTAATGTCCTTGAATTACAGTAATGATGCAAGATTTCAGCAAAATGCTGCAAACGCAAGCCGAGCCAGTTCATCTCACTGAGGCTCTATTAATGCAATATTAAAATGTTACAACCAAGCCACAGAGATTTTGCAAATGTGCAGAATTAATATCACAGTGAATGATGGTCATGTTTAAGAAACAGTATTCAAGAACAGTTGTCACACATCTGTTATGTTTAATGCTTTGTCAAGGAAAAAGTGATTCATCTAGTAGTTATACAATCTGCTTTTCTCTTTTTCTGTGTATAAATTTATCATAGCGTGTTGTATCAGACCTACACTTTTGATAGATATAATATAATGTATAGCGATATTTTATGTAGGAAAAAATTGTCAGTAGTTAGGAGACATTTTTGTCCTCATAACTTCGTCAGGTTGTGAGGTCAGGTTCTATTTAGTTTTTTTTATAAGGAGGTCAGGTTCCATGCAGGAAAGATGAGCTACCGATATGTCTCTGATCATCATCATCAGATTCTGATGAGGGTGTGAGAAGAAACAGGAGTCAGAACAAGCATGTCCACTGTATATTTTGATGTGACCAAGGCTTCCTGCACCCATGTTGGAAAATGGTATCCAGTATGTAAATTAAGCTTTTCTTTAATTCTTATTTGGATGTTGTTAACTTTTTAAAAGGGTTAGGCACTGTGAGACATGTTGATGTTTTCTGAATGCATACATTATCCTTACTATGGACATTCTTTGGCACTGCTAGCTTTATAGTGGAGCCGCTGGAGCGCAGACGCAGGAGGCGGGAGAGTGTCCGTACTTCTGGCGTCATGATGCAACGCCAGAAGCGAAGATTACAGGACATACTGCGCATATGCGGCGCAGTATGTCCGAGTCAGGGGTCAGGAGAGTCGGCCAGTACCGGGAGCTGTGGCTGACGAGCGGGACCCGACGGCAGGGAGCGAGGGGAGCGGTGAGTATGTACTTTTCTTTACCTATACAATGCAGGTTTTATCTCTCTGCAGCCTTTCGGCTGCAGTATCCTTTAAAATAGAAGGTATTTGCGATCATTCAGCTCTATGTGAGCAAGAAATATCTCCCATGATGCATCCCTGTTGAATATGCAAATCATCTCGTTATGCCCCTAAAAGCCAGGCACACACAGCAGGAATTTTATATTAAGCATTGCTTTTTTGTACGAGGACTTTTTAGTCTCTTTGAGCCCCTTATAGTATCTTAGTGTTCCTGGCCTAGGACACTATGAACTTTCTGGGTACTATGTACTAAATCATCCTTTAGAAATAGAACTGCCCCAAAATACAGTGTGCTTGAAACGCCTTTATACAGGGGCAATGAAATGGTTTTCCATCACTGCCTTCTTCCTGTCGGCCAACACTATTCTTCCTTAACTTCTTTCAGACGAGCGTATTTGAAATCTACGCCCTGTATAAGTCAAACAGTGCTGCTGCCGCACCATAGAAAAAATACACCTTTATTTCCAAATAATATATTGTCACCATACTTTGTACTAGGGACATAATTTAAATCTTGTGATAACCAGGACAAATAGGGAGATAAAATATGTGGGTTTTATGCACAGTAGCATTGTTTATATTAAAACTATAGGGGGTGAAATTAGAGAAATTGTGTATTTTTTCATTTTTTTCTTTTTCCCTTTAAAATGCATAGAAAATAAAGTAATTACTGAAAACAAATATAAACCCTAAAAAGCCCAATTGGTGATAAAAAAACAAGATATAGATCATTTAATTGTGATTAGTAGTGATTAAGCAAATGAAAGGCATGAGCACTGAAAGGTGAAAATTGCTCTTGTCTGTTAGGGTAAAAACCCCTTTGGGGTGAAGTGGTTAAGTGCACCTCCAGACTAACTTCCTAAATCGTGCAGCCTCGCTGTAAAGAAAAGTTATATTTACCTGAGAAGCCTTGTCCTGCAAAGCCGTCCTGAATTCCCTGCATCATACTACTTCCAGCGCCTGGCCCGGCTTCCCCTCTCTCCACAGAGAAAACCGCCAAGCTATTTACTGCACTAAGACGGCTTTGCGGGACATGGCTTCTCAGGTAAATATAACTTTTCTTTACAGCGAGGCTGCACGATTGGAGTGGTTTAAAAATGAGGCTTACACTGGACATAGCAGCTGGAATTTGAATGTTTGCCCTAAAAGCCAGGCACACATCCAGAACCGCTGCTTTGTGCCTGGCTTTTAGGGACATAAAGAGATAATTTGCATATTTGATAGTGATGCATGGTGGGAGATGGGAGATCTTTCTTGTTCACATAAAGCCGAATGATCGCAAATACCTTCTGTTTTAAGAAAGGAATTTTATATTACGTATTGCTTTTTTGTAAGATACCTTCTACTTTAAGAAGTACATTTATATTTTATCAATGGTGATTTATGGATCATGCTCTAAGGCTTGTATTATCTATTGCTCAGTGCTGCAGTTGGGCACTCTGTGCTGCAGAAGAATGATACAGCTACCCCAGAGACACCTCTGCTCGTAAAGTTATCAAATATCATTCCTGTCTTAGACTATAACATAGAAACATATTACATGGTCACATTGATTTCACTTCATTATTCTGCATTTAGTGTATTACAAACTGAACTGCACTAATGTTCTGCATAAATGTTAGCTAAATGAATATCCAGAAATGCGGTGAGATTAATACTGTCGCTGTACTATGCATAATAATTGCCTGCAAGTGTAGCAGAAACATCTTCGCTCCTCTTCTACACATTTACAAATCTAAATGTCAATTTCAGGCCATCATCCAATAGCACTAATGGCAAGTTGCTGTAAAGAGCTGCTCTGTGCTCACCATTTCACACATTGCCTCAGAATGAACAGCACCATCCTGCATTATAGACTAAAAGCTGAAAACTAGTATTAATATTTAATGTTCTAAGACAGTACTATCCATTACAGAAATCACTGTGGCTGTAGTTTATGCTTGCTTTTCCTTTCTGCTAGACAGACCTGGCAAGACTGGTGAGCACAGGGCAAACTACTCCACTACTGGGTGACATGTTAATTATGCAGACTGTTGTGTGTGCCAAACATAGGTCCTGACCTGCTTTCATAATACAATCCAAAATATTTCTTAGTCATCGGAAATATGAAGAACATAATAAAGCCAATTTCCAAGAACAGATCTAAATATGTGGTAGCTTAGTACAGTAGAGTCTCGGTTATCCGGAATCAGGGGCGTAGGTGCAGAGGTAGCAACCGCATCTGGGCCCTTGGGGCAAAGGGGCCCCAAAAGGCCCTTCCTCAACTGCAGTATTAGCTTTCTGTTTTGGCCTGTGCTCATAATAATCACTTCTATAGATACTTTGAATAGTGGTAAGCATTAACATACTGTCCCCCATCCCCTTCTTGCACCTCTGACACCGTAGTTGCCATTGGCAGGTTTTGGTGCGCCGTATAAATTGTTATATATAGAGTTCTTTGGGGGACCCATTGTAAAACTTGCATCGGGGCCCACAGCTCCTTAGCTACGCCACTGTCCGGAATTCTTAATGAACCAGCACAATTTGTTAGCAGTACTCACAGTGGTGAAGGCCAACTTCTTAGGCTGTTTATGGGATCTGCTGTGCTTAATGACTGGGTTACACAGCTCACCCAAGGTTAATATGCTATTAATGACTGTATTTTAACATTTCATACAGAGTTCATGGTATGTATAAAGAGTGGGGTATAATTATCTGTGCCTATTTTTAACATTGAGTCTTAAAGAGAAACCGTAACCAAGAATTGAGCTTTATCTTAATCAGTAGCTGATACCGCCTTTCCCATGAGAAATCTTTTCCTTTTCACAAATGGATCATCAGGGGGGCCTGTATGGCTGATATTGTGGTGAAACCCCTCCCACAGTGTGATGTCAGCACCAGAGTGCTGACATCAAGCTTGGAGCCTTGTTGCATTGTGGGAAATAACAGCTGTTTCCAACTGCCAAAAAAGCAGCATCTCCTTCCACTGACATCACGTGCCAGCAGTAAAAATGTCACCATGTGATAAATGTCAGAATGTTAATCAGGGAGAGGAAAGATTTTACAATGGGCAAACACTGAATAAATCATTTATACATAATTATTGTAAAAATGAAGCACTTTTTTATTACATTATTTTCACTGGAGTTCCTCTTTAACTACTTAAAGACCGCACCACGCCAAACGCCTAACGTCAATTGGCGTCACGTCCTGGGGCTGGCTCTTGCAGAAGATTATGCATCTCCGCTCGGTAGGCGGAGCTGAGCTCCACCTTCAGTATCCCGGCAGCGATACTGTTAGACAGCGAAACTGCCGTCTAATACCATCGTACAGCACTGAGATCGAAGGCAACGCTTTACTGGGGACAGCCGTGTGACACGGCTGTCCAACACAAGGATCTGGTCACATGACCGAAAGTACCTGCGCTCAAGGTATTAACAATGGGGAGGGTACAGATGTTGCTACCTAGCTCATTGCTGCCATGCTTTTCATACTACAGAGGGGCGGGGCACAGACTCAGCTCTCTGACAAGACTGCAATCTCCAGCTATGGAGGTCTGGTGCTGCCAGATCCGCGTGTGAGGAGCATTCCTATCATTTTGCCATGTTATGCATGGCTATGGTGATTCGGATGTATGCAGCGGGAAACTACAGCACCCAGAATTTTTATGTTTTTCCACAAGTTCATACACCGGGCTTTGAGAGATTTCTTTCTATAAATTAGGAATATACAGTACTTCAAAATGTATTAAGGTAATGTTTTGTTCTGGAAAACTGAATAAAAAATATTTACTTAAGAAAAAAAAATCTAAGGTACAGACGCACATCTTGTAATTGTTACCATGAAACAGAGGTGATCATTGTGATGCCATAACTATGATTTTGTGAAGATCTAATGAAAAATTATATACAAATTGGAAATAAGCTAATCAAATGCAAGTCGTGCTGATTTCTGTTGGCCCAATGCCATGGTGCACAGATTTTTTCAATTTGTACCCAGAAAGTTCATTGTGGGAACATTCTGAAAACGGTAATTGTACAACTGTAATTGGACAACCTGTTCTGTTGAAAGAGGGAGGGAGGGAGAGAAGGATGACTGTGACAGAACACTAGCACTCAATCAACAGTGATTCAAAATATTGGATCAATAATCATGTAGACAGTGGCATTAGTGTACAACTGTACTGAGTCTGACACCAGATTTAACAACAAACCATGATGATTGGCTGATAAAAATCTAGAGTGTAGCTTAATTACTGGGTCTCTTCAGATCTGCAATAAAAGTGTCAGCTTAGCCAATAATTGCCGTCCTCCAAGAGCCCTTTCTTGTGTTAAGTGGCTGACTTTTTATATAGGAACAATGTAATACAAAGAATTTGGACCTGAAGATGCTCTGTGTGAGGCTCTTACACTAACCAACTGTAAGCAGTAGAGATAAGGGAAGTGAGTGACATTATAATGACTGCATCAGCTTACCTCAATTCTACAAGTGTATGCAATAAACTGTGTTAATGCAACGCATTTTGCAGGTTTGATCCTGCTTCATCAGGCAGTAAGAATGGAGCAATAGCATATGTGGTCAGTAGAAGAGCTACAGGCACTTCTGACCATACTGACCATTTGCTATTGCTCCGTTGTTATCGCCTGATGAAGCAGGATCAAACCTGCAAAACGTGTTGCATTGTCCCCCGGAGTATGTAAATAAACTTGTTGTATTTGACAAGACAAACACATTGGCAATTTTTGTGTCTGCCTGGAGGAGGTGAGTCCACCACTGCCTCCTCATTTTTCAAACTTTTTAGATACTTTTATCCTTTTGGTGCCTCTGTATCCATACTATGCCATTTTTATAGGCATCCTTAAAGCTAGTCTTACATTTTTTTCATTTCCTACCTTCCCACCAAATTGCCTTACTAAATATTAGATCAGAGATCATACCTAATATCCCTCTCCTTGCTGTGCAGACGGATGTGCACACTAACTCTTATTCTTCAGCTCATGCCACCTGCCTCTCTGCATTCCAGCCCACTTGATTTCCTTTTTTTTAAGACCTTTCCAATCATGCCCATTGAACACAATGATCACACATTGATCAAGGGAGTTTCCTGTTTTCATAGGCCTTTGTTACTGTTTTGTTATTATTGAATCCAATGTCTTATCTATCAAAAACTTCTTATAATAACGTGTGTAGTAGGATTCATGAACGTAAAAGAAGCCCCACAATTTTTTATACTTTTTTCAAATCAAGATTTACAATCTATTTTGCAGATTGATAACTTTTGAAATATATGAATCTATCACACTCGCCGCTAGGAGACTGTTAGACGGCAAAACCTCTATCTATTTACATTGTACAGTGCTGCGATCTACAGCATCGCTGTACTGGGGTGTCACTCGGCTGTCCCTTGGAGAGGCTCAGGAGCGATCTGCTCTCATAGGCTGATGCCTATGACAGCCGATCACAGGGATTGGCTGGCAGCGGAGGGAGGGGAGAGTGTAACAAAAAAAGTAAGTTTTATTAATAAAATAATAACATTGAAATTAACTAAAAAAAAAATAAAAAGCCTCCAGCAGAAATCAGAGGCCACCAAGAGAAAGCTCTGTTGGTCGGCAGAAAAAGGGGCAAGATTAATTTGTGTGCGCAGTTGTATGACTCTGCAGCGAGCGAGCTATTAAAGCTGCAGAGCACCATTTTGTAAAAAAGTTGCCTGGTCACTACGGGGTTGTAAGCCTGTGGTCCTGAAGTGGTTAATTTTTTGAAAAGTTGATAAGAATGTTCCACCATGGCTAATTGAAAAACTAGCACTGCTGATATGCATCGAACCGCATCTTCGCGGCGTCATGCTATGCATCATATCGCATGCACAAAATCGGGTTATGGCGTGTGAAAGAGCCCTTACAACAGTTTATTCTATACTGTAACATGCAACAACAAATACGTGTCATAACAAAATACAGTACATTTTGTTCACAAAGACAACTTTGTACTAACTCGAGAATACAACTTTGCAATGATTCGAGTCATTTGTAAGTAGGGGACTATCTGCACTTAGGGTGGCAACACATGATACAATTAGATGTTTGATTTTACTGTTTTATTTCTGACAAAAAGACCGGTTGTATAGGTAATTAAAAAAAATCCCCATTGAGCAGTGTGATAGAATTTCTATATTCTAATTTACCCAACGCTTGTGACCTATGAATAACAGCTTCCAAATGGAAAGATTTGTCTAATGTGAAGGTTACATGAAAGTCAATAGACTTTCATGTTACCTTTCTTAACGAATCCTAACATTCTTAACGTTCTGTCAAAACGCACAGATCAGCTCCTTGTGTGAAAGAGCCCTAAGTAGTTGAATAAACTGTTGTAAGTAGTTGAAAACCAATGAAAAGCACATTGAAAGCAACAAGAAGACATTGTTTATACAAAAATCTGAGTTGTTGGAAAGTAAATCATGTATCCTCATTTCACTATGTATAACACACGACTCGATTTACAAATGAATTCGACTTACAAGCAATCTTATCTCACGGAACCTGATCGTAAGAAGGTGACCACCTGTATATTAGAGCACTTCTGCATGTATTAGTATTATCCAGAATACATCAGCGTCTGTACACACTTGTAACTTAAGTGACCCAAAACAATCAATTGACAAAGGTCTAAAGTATGTAGGGTAATTAGTATGATTATAACCAGATTTTCTAATTTAGTAAGTTAGATGTATAGTTTAATAACTTACCCGTGATTTCCACTAACCCATCTCTGGTTTTGACAACTATTTCCTCTGGGGAAAAGTGGTTCACATCTAAGCTGACCTTCCAGCTGTCGGATGTGTGTCGGATCTCTGAGATTCCACTGCTAAGCTGGCGACTCAGTGCCCTGTTGAAATCAGGTGCAGTTGCTCCTGTAGGAGGTGAGGCTACGGCTGGGGTTGTAGGAGGCACCACATCCATTGTTTGATTTGGAAGGAGTCGTACATAGCCTGGCCAGCTGGTGCTAGGCCACTGGTACCAATCTTCAGGTATCCTTGGCATACCAAATGACTGGTCAAAGAGCCGATTGGTGCCCTGATACCAGTCTCGGAATGGTTCCCAGCTTGGAGTGCGGAGGAAAGTGAAGGGGATTCTACGTTCTGAAGCCATGGTCTGGATCTGTGTTTTCGTGGGTCAGTTAGACAATCTGTCTGCTCTGTTCAAGCTTCAGTCTACCGTTGGCATTTGGAAGGTGCAGCTGCTTTATTGAGAGCCAGGCATTTATTTTTAGAAACTGGAGAGGGTGTACTAATATAGGAGATTACTTAACCACCCTGGCGTTCTGATTATATCGCCAGGGTGGCTGCGGGAGGGTTTTTTTTGAATAAAAAAAAAACTATTTCATGCAGCCAACTGAAAGTTGGCTGCATGAAAGCCCACTAGAGGGCGCTCCGGAGGCGATCTTCCGATCGCCTCCGGCGCCCAGAATAAACAAGGAAGGCCGCAATAAGCGGCCTTCCTTGTTTTGCTTATATCGTCGCCATAGCGACGAGCGGAGTGACGTCATCGACGTCAGCCGACGTCCTGACGTCAGCCGCCTCCGATCCAGCCCTTAGCGCTGGCCGGAACTTTTTGTTCCGGCTACGCTGGGCTCAGGCGGCTGGGGGGACCCTCTTTCGCCGCTGCTCGCGGCGAATCGCCGCAGAGCGGCGGCGATCAGGCAGCACACGCGGCTGGCAAAGTGCCGGCTGCGTGTGCTGCTTTTTATTTGATTAAAATCGGCCCAGCAGGGCCTGAGCGGCGACCTCCGGCGGTGTTGGACGAGCTCAGCTCGTCCAGACCGCTCAGGTGGTTAAGTAGTTGTGATGGAAAGTTCTCGTTCCTCAACATAACAATGAACTGACTGGCTTTCTACAAATTTCTAGTAGGTCCCTTTTCTCTTATATATCAGTTAAAGTGCTGTGACTGGAAATGACATTGATACTATAAAAATAGCATATTAACTTTTCATTTACTGTATTTACCCTCAGCAGTGTTGTATACCAGTAACACAAGATCCTGGTATAGCAGAATCCCTAATTAACTAGCCTAATTAATTATGCTGACTTAAAAATTTAGAAGATTATTATATGACTATAACTAAAGTTATCCCTAATGAAAATCACAGTTTGCATTGAATCACTGCTTTGGTTTTTGAAATACTAATTTGTCATATCCGATCCGATTAGCCGCCGGATCGACCCCCACCGCGTCCCCACTCGTCCGCGCGGATCGATTGCTGCTCGTCCCCGCCGGCGCTTCCTTTTCAGCGCTCGATTCCCTGCCATTGTCCGCCGGCGGGGATCGAGCGGGCGGGGGTCGAGCGGCTTGATCGGGCCAGCTGAATATTATCAGCTAGTCTGATCATCTGGTCGATACACGGTACAGAAACGTACCGTGTATCCCCAGCATTATACAAGAGTAGTTAGAGGACAATTTGATAAAACTCCATAACATTTCTTTAGATTGGGTATCAAATGTGAGTATTTTTTATTGATGAACTATTAAAATGTTTTCAAAGGAACCCTGAACAGTGAAATACACATCTGGACTTACCTGTGGACTTACCTTTATATAGTGTATATATGTACCTTTAGTCAGCTCCAGAGACAACATAATGCACATTTTTCTGCCACAAAAGAAAGTGCTTATCATCATTTGCGTTATTTATGGGCAGATAGAACATGTCCAAACAAAAGAGTGTGTGTGTGTGCGCGCGTGTGTTTGTGTGTGTGTATATATATATATATATATATATATATATATATATATATATATATACTCCAAAAGTAAATAAGTAAATGTGGAATATGTTGGTGCTTTATAAATCATAAATAATAATAATGCACCAATGACATGTTGAGCCAAATGTAACATTAGTCAGTTTGTGAGTATGGGGGATTTTGCTGAAACTGGCGTTTGCTCTGGAAATAGAACAAATCCGTTTGTTGGAGACTCTTTTTTTTGGAAGTGATCTCTGGTGAATAATGACATGTCTGTACTGTATAAATGCAGGAAACGTGTGTGTCATTCATTTTTTGGAATGTAGAGTAGATGTTTGGAAAAAAGTGACAGTTTGCGGCCGAGCACCATACAAACTCATCACTAGCCTGCAGGTTAGCAACACGGTTGCTGCTGTGGAGAGGGATGCACAATGGAGTGACTCCCTGCAGGCGGGGAGAGTGAGAATAACAAAGCGGCAATAGCTAGGGCATCGAGGGTTGTTAAGGATCCAGCATGCCAGATCATCATTAAGCAATGTGGGACGGCTGCTGTGCACACACTAGATGTGCACACGAGTCTGACTCGAGACGGCCTTTTTGGGCAAGATTATTCTAGTGAGTGTGTAAGCGGATTTAGAAATAACCCCAGTTGGCTGCTGGGGGGTGTGCTGTGGAATGCCAGTCCAGGAATTCCATTTGGGAGCACAGTCCCTCTTTCTTCCTCATGTGTCCCTTTTTCAGGACTGCTGTAAAGATCTTTATAAATATTCTGGTGCTTTTATTTGTGTTTCTGATTATTTTGTCCTTAAAAAGACTCCGTAACAAAAATTGCATCCTGTTTTTTATCATCCTACAAGTTCCAAAAGCTATTCTAATGTGTTCTGGCTTACTGCAGCACTTTGTACTATCACAGTCTCTGTAATAAATCAACTTATCTCTCTCTTGTCAGACTTGTCAGGCCTGTGTCTGGAAGGCTGCCAAGTTCTTCAGTGTTGTGGTTCTGCTATGAACTTACCCTTCCAGGCCCCTCTGTGCACACTGCCTGTGTATTATTTAGATTAGAGCAGCTTCTCTCTTCTCTCTTATCTTTTACAAGCTGGATACATCGTCCTCTGAGCTGGCTGGGCTTTCACATACTGAGGAAATTCAGACAAGGGCAAAGCTGTTTGCAGGAAGAAACAAGCAGCCTGAAACTTCAGTGCATGAGAGATGCAGGGGGAAAGAAACACACAAATGATCTCTTGAGATTCAAAAGTAAGGCTGTATACAGCCTGCTTGTGTATGGATGTATTTTCTATGTGTGGACATACTGTACATCAACCTACTTCCTGTTTTGGTGGCCACTTTGTTTGTTTATAAACAAACTTTTAAAAACTGTTTTTAACCACTTTTAATGCGGCGGGGAGCGGCGAAATTGTGACAGAGGGTAATAGGAGATGTCCCCTAACCCACTGGTATGTTTACTTTTGTGTGATTTTAACAATACAGATTCTCTTTAAATACTTTTGACCAATTTCAAGGACAGCAAAAATATACACATGTGCATGCAACACATGGGTGCACCCACATACCCACACGCACGCGCGTGCGCACACACACACACACACACACACACACACACACACACACACACACACACACACACACACACACAATTAAAAGTCAAAATGAACATGAACATGTCATACTTACTTTACAGGTAGTTTGCTTATCAATCTCTTTCTTCTCCACTGTGATCAAAAGAATTCTCTGTAACAGCTTCTGATTCAGCAATCCGTTAACCAGTAATATTGCTTGAGCCACAGGATAAACATGGACATTACCTTGCACATAATTTTTCAGACAACTTTCAGTTATAACTGACAGCAACTGATATAGTGAAACAGGGCCCTTAAAGAGAAACTCCGACCAAGAATTGAACTTTGTCCCAATCAGTAGCTAATACCCCCTTTTACATGAGAAAGCTATTCCTTTTCACAAACAGATCAACAGGGAGCGCTGTATGACTGATATTGTGGTGAAACCCCTCCCACAAGAAACTCTAAAGACCGTGGTACTCCTGGCAGTTCCCTGTCTGTGAACCTTGTTGCATTGTGGGAAATAGCTGTTTACAGCTGTTTCCAACTGCCAAAAAAGCATGCAGCAGCTACATCACCTGCCAAAAGTAAAAATGTCACCATGTAATAAATGTCAGAATGTAAATCAGGGATTTAAAAGATTTTACAATGGGCAAACACTCACTAAATCATTTATACATAATTATTGTAAAAAAGACGCACTTTTTTATTTCATTATTTTCACTGGAGTTCTTCTTTAAGCTTCCAGCTTCCTGAGAGAAACATCTGAGAACATTTTGTCAGCACCAGAAGGAATTGTTGTTAAAAGATAATGGTGAGCTTCTGAGAGGAATCGATGGCGCGGTATGTATGTAATGCTAGGAACACACAATGCAATTTCCCATCTGATCGACACAGGAAGTTGCACCGTGTGTACATGTCCAAACTGCACCTGATAGATAAAGGAATCGATAATCGATTTTCCGATAACTTCACAAATTCGAAAAACCTGACATGAGATCTTTTCCCCACTTTACTAAAATACATTTTTTTTAATATTACTGCCCCTTTTTTGCATAAAGCAGTCAGTGCAATCTGCTGGCCATCTTAACCACTTGAGGACCTAGGGCTTTCTACCCCTTAAGGACCGGCCACTTTTTTTCCATTCAGACCACTGCAGCTTTCACGGTTTATTGCTCGCTCATACAACCTACCACCTAAATGAATTTTGGCTCCTTTTCTTGTCACTAATAAAGCTTTCTTTTGGTGCTATTTGATTGCTCCTGCGATTTTTACTTTTTATTATATTCATCAAAAAAGACATGAATTTTGGCAAAAAAATTATTTTTTTAACTTTCTGTGCTGACATTTTTCAAATAAAGTAAAATTTCTGTATACATGCAGCGCGAAAAATGTGGACAAACATGTTTTTTATTAAAAAAAACCCATTCAGTGTATATTTATTGGTTTGGGTAAAAGTTATAGCGTTTACAAACTATGGTGCAAAAAGTGAATTTTCCCATTTTCAAGCATCTCTGACTTTTCTGACCCCCTGTCATGTTTCATGAGGGGCTAGAATTCCAGGATAGTATAAATACCCCCAAAATGACCCCATTTTGGAAAGAAGACATCCCAAAGTATTCACTGAGAGGCATAGTGAGTTCATAGAAGATATTATTTTTTGTCACAAGTAAGCGGAAAATGACACTTTGTGAGGAAAAAAAAAAAAAAAAGTTTCCATTTCTTCTAACTTGCGACAAAAAAAAAATGAAATCTGCCACGGACTCACCATGCCCCTCTCTGAATACCTTGAAGGGTCTACTTTCCAAAATGGGGTCATTTGTGGGGTGTGTTTACTGTCCTGACATTTTGGGGGGTGCTAAATTGTAAGCACCCCTGTAAAGCCTAAAGGTGCTCATTGGACTTTGGACCCCTTAGCGCAGTTAGGCTGCAAAAAAGTGCCACACATGTGGTATTGCCGTACTCAGGAGAAGTAGTATAATGTGTTTTGGGGTGTATTTTTACACATACCCATGCTGGGTGGGAGAAATATCTCTGTAAATGACAATTTGTTAATTTTTGTTACACACAATTGTCCATTTACAGAGATCTTTCTCCCACTCAGCATGGGTATGTGTAAAAATACACCACAAAACACATTATACTACTTCTCCTGAGTACGGCGATACCACATGTGTGGCACTTTTTTGCACCCTAACTGCGCTAAAGGGCCCAAAGTCCAATGAGTACCTTTAGGATTTCACAGGTCATTTTGAGAAATTTCGTTTCAAGACTACTCCTCACGGTTTAGGGCCCCTAAAATGCCAGGGCAGTATAGGAACCCCACAAATGACCCCATTTTAGAAAGAAGACACCCCAAGGTATTCCGTTAGGAGTATGGTGAGTTCATAGAAGATTTTATTTTTTGTCAAAAGTTAGCGGAAAATGACACTTTGTGAAAAAAACACAATTAAAATCAATTTCCGCTAACTTGTGACAAAAAATAAAATCTTCTATGAACTCGCCATACTACTAACGGAATATCTTGGGGTGTCTTCTTTCTAAAATGGGGTCATTTGTGGGGTTCCTATACTGCCCTGGCATTTTAGGGGCCCTAAACCGTGAGGAGTAGTCTTGAAACGAAATTTCTCAAAATGACCTGTGAAATCCTAAAGGTACTCATTGGACTTTGGGCCCTTTAGCGCAGTTAGGGTGCAAAAAAGTGCCACACATGTGGTATCGCCATACTCGGGAGAAGTAGTACAATGTGTTTTGGGGTGTATTTTTACACATACCCATGCTGGGTGGGAGAAATACCTCTGTAAATGGACAATTGTGTGTAAAAAAATCAAAAGATTGGCATTTACAGAGGTATTTCTCCCACCCAGCATGGGTATGTGTAAAAATACACCCCAAAACACATTATACTACTTCTCCCGAGTACGGCGATACCACATGTGTGGCACTTTTTTGCACCCTAACTGCACTAAGGGGCCCAAAGTCCAATGAGTACCTTTAGGATTTCACAGGTCATTTTTGTTTCAAGACTACTCCTCGCGGTTTAGGGCCCCTAAAATGCCAGGGCAGTATAGGAACCCCACTAATGACCCCATTTTAGAAAGAAGACACCCCAAGGTATTCCGTTAGGAGTATGGTGAGTTCATAGAAGTTTTTATTTTTTTGTCACAAGTTAGCGGAAATTGATTTTAATAGTTTTTTTTCACAAAGTGTCATTTTCCGCTAACTTGTGACAAAAAATAAAATCTTCTATGAACTCACCATACTCCGTACGGAATACCTTTGGGTGTCTTCTTTCTAGAATGGGTCATTTGTGGGGTTCCTATACTGCCCTGGCATTTTAGGGGCCCTAAACCGTGAGGAGTAGTCTTGAAACCAAATGTCGCAAAATGACCTGTGAAATCCTAAAGGTACTCATTGGACTTTGGGCCCCTTAGCGTACTTAGGGTGTAAAAAAGTGCCACACATGTGGTACCGCCGTACTCAGGAGAAGTAGTATAATGCGTTTTGGGGTGTATTTTTACACATACCCATGCTAAGTGGGAGAAATATCTCTGTAAATGACAATTGTTTGATTTTTTTACACACAATTGTCCATTTACATAGAAATTTCTCCCACCCAGCATGGGTATGTGTAAAAATACACCCCAAAACACATTATACTACTTTTCCTAAGTACGGCGGTACCACATGTGTGACACTTTTTTGCAGCCTAGGTGCGCTAAGGGGCCCAACGTCCTATTCACAGATCATTTTGAAGCATTTGTTTTCTAGACTACTCCTCGCGGTTTAGGGCCCCTAAAATGCCAGGGCAGTATAGGAACCCCACAAGTGACCCCATTTTAGAAAGAAGACACCCCAAGGTATTCCGTTAGGTGTATGGCGAGTTCATAGAAGATTTTATTTTTTGTCACAAGTTAGTGAAAAATGACACTTTGTGAAAAAAAACCAATAAAAATTAATTTCCGCTAACTTTTGACAAAAAATAAAATCTTCTATGAACTCGTCATACACCTAACAGAATACCTTGGGGTGTCTTTTTTTCTAAAATGGGGTCACTTGTGGGGTTCCTATACCGCCCTGGCATTTTACAGGCCCAAAACCGTGAGTAGTCTGGAAACCAAATGTCTCAAAATGACTGTTCAGGGGTATAAGCATCTGCAAATTTTGATGACAGGTGGTCTATGAGGGGGCGAATTTTGTGGAACCGGTCATAAGCAGGGTGGCCTTTTAGATGACAGGTTGTATTGGGCCTGATCTGATGGATAGGAGTGCTAGGGGGGTGACAGGAGGTGATTGATGGGTGTCTCAGGGGGTGGTTAGAGGGGAAAATAGATGCAATCAATGCACTGGGGAGGTGATCGGAAGGGGGTCTGAGGGGGATCTGAGGGTTTGGCTGAGTGATCAGGAGCCCACACGGGGCAAATTGGGGCATGATCTGATGGGTAGGTGTGCTAGGGGGTGACAGGAGGTGATTGATGGGTGTCTCAAGGTGTGATTAGAGGGGGGAATAGATGCAAGCAATGCACTGGCGAGGTGATCAGGGCTGGGGTCTGAGGGCATTCTGAGGGTGTGGGCGGGTGATTGAGTGCCCTAGGGGCAGATAGGGGTCTAATCTGATAGGTAGCAGTGACAGGGGGTGATTGATGGGTAATTAGTGGGTGTTTAGGGTAGAGAATAGATGGAAACACTGCGCTTGGGTGGTGATCTGATGTCGGATCTGCGGGCGATCTATTGGTGAGGGTGGGTGATCAGTTTGCAGGTTAGGGGCTGATTGATGGGTGGCAGTGACAGCGGGTGATTGATGTGTGGCAGTGACAGGGGGTGATTGATGGGTGGCAGTGACAGGGGATGATTGATGGGTGATAGGTGATTGGCAGGTGATTGACAGGTGATCAGTGGGTTATTACAGGGAAGGACAGATGTAAATATTGCACTAGCGAATTGATAAGGGGGGTCTGAGGGCAATCTGAGCGTGTAGGCGGGTGATTGGTTGCCCGCAAGGGGCAGATTAGGGTCTGATCTGATGGGTAACAGTGACAGGTAGTGATAGGGGGTGATTGATGGGTAATTAGTGGGTGTTTAGAGGAGAGAATAGATGTAAACGCTGCGCTCGGGTGGTGATCTGATGTCGGATCTGCGGGCGATCTATTGGTGTGGGTGGGTGATCAGATTGCCCGCAAGGGGCAGGTTAGGGGCTGATTGTTGGGTGGCAGTGACAGGGGGTGATTGATGGGTGATAGGTGATTGGCAGGTGATTGACAGGTGATCAGTGGGTTATTACAGGGAAGGACAGATGTAATTAATGCACTGGCGAATTGATAAGGGGGGGGTCTGAGGGCAATCTGAGCGTGTGGGCGGGTGATTGGGTGCCCGCAAGGGGCAGATTAGGGTCTGATCTGATAGGTAACAGTGACAGGTGGTGATAGGGGGTGATTGATGGGTAATTAGTGGGTGTTTAGAGGAGAGAATAGATGTAAACGCTGCGCTTGGGTGGTGATCTGATGTCGGATCTGCGGGCGATCTATTGGTGTGGGTGGGTGATCAGATTGCCCGCAAGGGGCAGGTTAGGGGCTGATTGTTGGGTGGCAGTGACAGGGGGTGATTGATGGGTGATAGGTGATTGGCAGGTGATTGACAGGTGATCAGTGGGTTATTACAGGGAAGGACAGATGTAATTAATGCACTGGCGAATTGATAAGGGGGGGGGTCTGAGGGCAATCTGAGCGTGTGGGCGGGTGATTGGGTGCCCGCAAGGGGCAGATTAGGGTCTGATCTGATAGGTAACAGTGACAGGTGGTGATAGGGGGTGATTGATGGGTGATTGATGGGTAATTAGTGGGTGTTTAGAGAAGATAACAGATGTAAACGATACATTTGGGAG
Organism: Hyperolius riggenbachi; assembly: GCF_040937935.1. Lineage (NCBI taxonomy): Eukaryota > Metazoa > Chordata > Amphibia > Anura > Hyperoliidae > Hyperolius > Hyperolius riggenbachi. The sequence continues at coordinate 271,760,755 of NC_090647.1, read as the reverse complement.
GTAATCTGACGGCGGGTTTGCGGGCGATCTAATGGTGTGGGTGGGTGATCAGATTGCCCGCAAGGGGCAGGTTAGGGGCTGATTGATGGGTGGCAGTGACAGGGGGTGACAGGGGGTGACAGGGGGTGATTGATGGGTGATAGGTGATTGGCAGGTGATTGACAGGTGATCAGTGGGTTATTACAGGGAAGAACAGATGTAATTAATGCACTGGTGAATTGATAAGGGGGGGTCAGAGGGCAATCTGAGCGTGTGGGCGGGTGATTGGGTGCCCGCAAGGGGCAGATTAGGGTCTGATCTGATAGGTAAAAGTGACAGGTGGTGATAGGGGGTGATTGATGGGTGATTGATGGGTAATTAGTGGGTGTTTAGAGGAGAGAATAGATGTAAACAATGGATTTGGGAGGTGATCTGATGTCGGATCTGTGGGCGATCTATTGGTGTGGGGGAGTGATCAGATTGCCCGCAAGGGGCAGGTTAGGGGCTGATTGATGGGTGGCAGTGACAGGTGATTGACGGGTGATTGACAGGTGATTGACAGGTAATTGACAGGTGATCAGGGGGATAGATGCATACAGTAAACAGGGGGGGGGGGGTGGTCTGGGGGGGGGGGGTCTGGGGAGAATCTGAGGGGTGGGGGGTGATCAGGAGGGGGCAGGGAGCAGGGGGGGGGGATAAAAAAAATAGCGTTGACAGATAGTGACAGGGAGTGATTGATGGGTGATTAGGGGGGTGATTGGGTGCAAACAGGGGTCTGGGGGGTGGGCAGGGGGGGGTCTGATGGGTGCTGTGGGCGATCTGGGGCAGGGGGGGGAGAAATCAGTGTGCTTGGGTGCAGACTAGGGTGGCTGCAGCCTGCCCTGGTGGTCCCTCGGACACTGGGACCACCAGGGCAGGAGGCAGCCTGTATAATACACTTTGTAAACATTACAAAGTGTATTATACACTTTGTATGCGGCGATCGCGGGGTTAACATCCCGCCGGCACTTCCGTATAGCCGGCGGGATGTTGCGGCGGGCGAGTGGTGACAGGCGCCGGCGGAGGATCGCGTCACGGATGACGCGATCGCTCCGCCCATGCCCTTAGAAGGACCGCCGCCTCTGTGGGTGAGCCGGTCCTTCAGGGCTCCACTTCCCGGCCGCCTCTGTGCGTTAGGCGGTCGGGAAGTGGTTAAAACGGACCCAAACCAATTTTTTTTTTAATTCAAAATATTTAGGTGCACCACTCACACAAAGATAAAAAAACGTTGATTCAAGCCTATGAGCATTTCAGTGCATGCTTTTCACCCTTCTCTTTTCATAACTAGGGTTATACAGGTGGTAGCCATTAGCAATTCCTCCTTTGTCGGACACCTCCTACTCCACCAGTTTGCCGGATTCTGTCCCGGCAATAAGAAAGGAAGGGAGGGCTTCCTCCAATAAATGTAAAATATTTTATATTTGTCATCATGCAGCTGAAAAAAGGCTGCTATTTATTATTATAATTTAGAAAATAGATTTTATTTCTGAAATATTGCATTTTTAATTTGGGTCCACTGTAAATGAGGCAGGCAGGTGGTTGCTTATTTTTGTTGACATAAACCTCTTTTCTCTGTTTCTTTGTTTAGATGTGCCTCACTGGTATGCATCAGATCTGAAAATAGATCCTAAGAATGCCCAGTATAAGCCTCCCGTCTGGGGCCATGGCCCATCCACGCCACCTCATGCCATGCGCATCATTTAAACCAGAGAGCAGCTTCTCAAGTGGGAAGAATGCAGCCCTCGGTCCTCTGTGGACGGCCACCTGTCCGACCTGGTCTGGAAGCACATCCAGGAAATATGGAATTCTGCTCCAGGATCCCGTCCAGGTCTGCGGCGGAGGGGCTGTCATGCAGGCGCTCGCGTGAGACTAATGAAAAAAGGACCGCGATCAGTCATCCCCTCAGTCCTCCTGGCTAATGTCCGTGCCCTCCCAACAAACTTGATGAACTGCGCCTTCTCTGCGACAGGAGAGACCTCTGCAGATACACTCCGGCCCTCCGTTTCACAGAAACATGGCTACACGAGGACATCCCTGAGAATGCCCTTCATCTCCCTGGCTTCAATCTCATCCGAGCAGCCCACGACCCTGCCTTCTCCGGGAAAAAAGGGCTATTGGCATCTGCTTCTACATCAGCTCCTCATGGTCCCCCACCACGTCAGTGCTCCCCCAACCTGGAACTCCTACTCATTAACTGCAGGCCGTCATACTCGCCACAGGAATTTTCCTCCTATGTCCTGATCGGAGTGTACATACCCCCTGATGCTGATGCCAAATCTGCCCTTCTGGACCTCAGCGAGATCATCTCACAGTGGGAGACAGCCCTTCCAGACTCACTATTCATCATCATGGGTGACTTCAACAAGGCCAACCTTCGCCAGGAGATGCCACGTTACCACCAGCATGTAGCCTGCCCCACTAGGGGCCCTAACACCCTCGACCACTGCTACACGGTACTTAAGGACGCATTCAAGGCGGTCCCATGGGCAGCTCTTGGCTCCTCTGACCACTGTATCATCCATCTAATCCCCTCCTACCGGAGGCGCCTGGAATCAGGAAAACCAACTCTCAAGTCCACCAAAGTGTGGTCAGATGAAGCTAAACTCTGTCTTCAAGCCTGTTTTGACAGCACCAACTGGGAGTCCCTGAAGGCACTAAACCTGGATGAGTAGTCCGATAACATTGCTTCATACATCAGTTTTTACAGGGACTCTTGCAAACCAACCAAATCATTTAACGTCTACCCGAATAACAAACTGTGGTTCACAAACAAACTGTGGCAACTGCGGAAGCGTAAAGAGGCTGCACATAGGTCCGGCAACCAGGTGGAATACAGGAGGGCAAGAACCGACCTGAAGCAAGAACTGAGAGCTGCAAAAAAGGAGTATGTTAAGAGGTTGAGACATAACCTGCGCTCAAATGACTTACGTGCTGTATGGAATGGGCTTAAGGCTGCCACGAATTACAAGCCCCCCCTCAACAGGCACCACCCAGCCATGAACTAGCGGAAGAGCTTAGTAAATTCTACTGCAGGTTTGAGAGACAGGTAGCACCTGGGGAGGATCTAGCAACACCCACTCTCCCTTCAGGCTCCAAGAACAATTTTCCGGACCAACCCTCTCCACTAGTGGTGGGTGATGCTGATGTCCGGCGCCTCCTATCCACATTAAACGCCAGAAAAGTCTCTGGACCCGATGGCATGTCCCCAGTCTGCCTGAAAACCTGCTCTCAGCAACTCGCGCCCGTCCTCTCCGCCATCTTCAAGTCACTAAAGGAAGGCAAGGTCCCTGCATGCTTCAAAAGGTCCACTATCATACCAGTCCCTAAGAAGCAGGGGGTCTCTAAACTTAACAACTTTAGGCCTGTAGCCCTGACGTCCGTCATTATGAAAACCCTGGAGCGGGCAGTCCTATCCACCCTCAAACACTCTACCTTGGCCCTTCAGGACCCCTACCAGTTTGCTTATAGGGCAAACAGGTCCACAGACGATGCCATCAACACCTGCCTGGAACTCATCTATGACCACCTCGATAGGCCAGACGCGTATGCCAGAATACTACTCCTGGACTTCAGCTCGGCCTTCAATACCATCTGCCCACGCATTCTCCAGGACAATCTAGCTACACTTGGTGTCCATCCCAGCCTACGCCTGTGGATCACGGACTTCCTCACCAACAGGACCCAAGTTGTCAAGCTGGGGAACATCCACTTAAAGGTAATGACAACAAACACTGGTACACCTCAAGGCTGTGTCCTGTCCCGACTGCTGTTCTCCCTCTACACGAATAGCTTAAGATTCGAAGTGAACTCTGTTAAGGTCATCAAGTTTGCCGATGACACCACCATTGTCGGCCTGGTCACAAATGATAATGCTCAGGAGTACTGCCAGCAGGTGGAGAGAATCTGCCTGTGGAGTAAGGAGAACAGTCAGGTGCTAAACACTGCAAAAACAGTCGAGTTGATCGTAGACTTCAGGAAGACTGCTTCCACCCCACCTCCCATCTTCACCGACGGCATGGAGGTGGCAAGAGTACTGTGCGCCCATCTTCTGGGCACTACCAACTCCAATGGCCTCGGCTGGAAGGCTAAAATCTCCATCATCCAGCGGAAATTCATTCTGATTCAATATAGTAATGCCTGTCTTTAAATGTAGTGACTAAGGACTCCAGAAAATGTGTAATTATCAAAAATATCATGCCAACAATTGCCCTTTGGTGGTTACCATATGATAAACATGCTAACCAATTATATTGATTTTCTTTCTGGATCAGATGTAGGATTATTTTGTGCTAGTTGAGCACCAGATATTCTACTCTGTCACCCTGGGCAATTGGAATGTGAGGAGCAAGATTTATTCAAGGGTCACTTAAGTCAATTAAAAAAAAGCCCGATTAATTTACCTGGGGTTTCTACCGGCCCCTTAAAGCCGTCACTCGCTCGTGCTGTGGAAGTGAAACAGGCTTTTTTTGTTTGCCTTTAGGTTTCCTTTAAGCCGTCCTGTGCTCGTGCTGTGGAAGTGAAACAGGCTTTTTTGTTTGCCCTTAGGTTTCCTTTAACCCTCCTGGCGGTTTGCTAAAAAATCGCCAGGGGGCAGCAAATTTTTTTTTAATTTTTTTTTTTTTTTTCATGTAGCGAGACAAAGTCTCGCTACATGATATTCAAAGAACGGGATCTCCCGGAGGGCTTCCCCCGTCGCCATGGCGACGGGGCGGGATGACGTCACCGACGTCATCGACGTCGTGACGTCAAAGGGGATTCCGATCCACCCCATAGAGCTGCCTGGCACTGATTGGCCAGGCAGCGCACGGGGTCTGGGGGGGGGGCGGCTGCAGCACGACGGATAGCGGCGGATCGGCGGGTAGCGGCAGCGATCGGACACTGCACGCAGCTAGCAAAGTGCTAGCTGCGTGCAGCAAAAAAAAAATTATGCAAATCGGCCCAGCGGGGCCTGAGCGGTGCCTTCCGGCGGCTTACCCCGAGCTCAGCTCGGGCTTACCGCCAGGAGGGTTAAAGAGAAACCGTAACCAAGTATTGAACTTCATCCCAATCAGTAGCTGATACCCCCTTTCCCATGAGAAATCTTTTCCTTTTCTCAAACGGATCATCAGGGGGCTGTGTATGGCTAATATTGTGTTGAAACCCTCCCCACAGTGTGATGTCAGGACTAGGGTCTGATCTGATAGGTAACAGTGACAGGTGGTGATAGGGGGTGATTGATGGGTGATTGATGGGTAATTAGTGGGTGTTTAGAGAAGATAACAGATGTAAACGATACATTTGGGAGGTAATCTGACGGCGGGTTTGCGGGTGATCTAATGGTGTGGGTGGGTGATCAGATTGCCCGCAAGGGGCAGGTTAGGGGCTGATTGATGGGTGGCAGTGACAGGGGGTGACAGGGGGTGATTGATGGGTGATAGGTGATTGGCAGGTGATTGACAGGTGATCAGTGGGTTATTACAGGGAAGAACAGATGTAATTAATGCACTGGTGAATTGATAAGGGGGGGTCAGAGGGCAATCTGAGCGTGTGGGCGGGTGATTGGGTGCCCGCAAGGGGCAGATTAGGGTCTGATCTGATAGGTAAAAGTGACAGGTGGTGATAGGGGGTGATTGATGGGCCTGAGCGGTGCCTTCCGGCGGCTTACCCCGAGCTCAGCTCGGGCTTACCGCCAGGAGGGTTAAAGAGAAACCGTAACCAAGTATTGAACTTCATCCCAATCAGTAGCTGATACCCCCTTTCCCATGAGAAATCTTTTCCTTTTCTCAAACGGATCATCAGGGGGCTGTGTATGGCTAATATTGTGTTGAAACCCTCCCCACAGTGTGATGTCAGGACTATGGTCCTGACAGTTTCCTGTCTGTGAACCTCATTTCACTGTGGGAAATAACAGCTGTTTACAGTTGTTTCCAACTGCCAAAACAGCAAGCAGCATCTCCTTCCACTGACATCACCGGCCAGCAGTAAAAATGTCGCCATGTGATAAATAAAATTAAAAACAATGGTGTATGAGCCAGCCTGGGGCCCCGGGAACTCTCACTGCCCGGGGCCCCAGAACCAGCATCTAACACCATATGTGAGTGCAGCCAAACCCTTGGAGCTGCCACCCCCAAGGCCTGTCTCCTACTGCTCTAAAACTTACCAAACACACAAATGGAGAAACTCACTCCCAAACAGTTCTCTGCTGCTTTATAAAGCCTGCAGGCTGCTTATAAGCCACACCTAGCTTGCAGTGATTAATCAAGCAGAAGCTGAGCAAGTCAGCCAGTCAGATGGAGAGGGCTTCAGTTGCATATAGACAATGGCTATATGACCAGCAGGGGGCACCAGCGTGCAGGGTATTCCCTCTCATCTTCCCCCTCCTAACTAAACTGCATGGGATACTACAATAAAATTAAAAACAATGGTGCATGAGCCAGCCTGGGGCCCCGGGAACTCTCACTGCCCGGGGCCCCAGAACCAGCATCTAACACCATATGTGAGCGCAGCCAAACCCTTGGAGCTGCCACCCCCAAGGCCTGTCTCCTACTGCTCTAAAACTTACCAAACACACAAATGGAGAAACTCACTCCCAAACAGTTCTCTGCTGCTTTATAAAGCCTGCAGGCTGCTTATAAGCCACACCTAGCTTGCAGTGATTAATCAAGCAGAAGCTGAGCAAGTCAACCAGTCAGTTGGAGAGGGCTTCAGTTGCATATAGACAATGGCTATATGACCAGCAGGGGGCACCAGCGTGCAGGATATTCCCTCTCATCTGCCCCCCTCCTAACTAAACTGCATGGGATACTACAATAAAATTAAAAACAATGGTGCATGAGCCAGCATGGGGCCCCGGGAACTCTCACTGCCCGGGGCCCCAGAACCAGCATCTAACACCATATGTGAGCGCAGCCAAACCCTTGGAGCTGTCACCCCCAAGGCCTGTCTCCTACTGCTCTAAAACTCTAAAACTTGGGAGTGAGTTTCGCCATGTGATAAATGTCAGAATTTAAATTAGGGAGGAAAGATTTTACAATGGGCAAACACTGACTAAATCAATTGTACATAATTATTGTAAAAATAAAGCACTTTTTTTCTACATTATTTTCACTGTAGTTCCTCTTTAAGTATCTTAAACTAGGACCTTTCGCTCTATCACGTTGCGATACCAACACTGCCAAATAGTCACACCACGCGTAAGGCATGCAGTGCAATTATACAGTGAAGCATACAGTACAGTGAAAGCCTCAATGCCACTGTAAACGCATGGTGCCTGGCTAACGTCAGAACCTACTGCACCACACTTAGGGCTTGATTCACTAAACCGTGACAACTCATATCACAGCCGTTTTCGAGCGCGTTTTCGCAAATGTTCATGTGCAATCATGAATTTTGGCAATTGCGCGTGAAAATTCGCGATTGTGTGTGAAAATTCGCGAGGGTGCGCAAATGCCAAAACGCATGCGCAAACGGCTGTGATATAAGTTATTATGGTTTAGTGAATCAAGCCCTTAATGTAAAAACCTAATAGGAATATAAATGCATGATATTGTCTGTAGTGACACAACACAATGGACATACTGTGAAAGGACACAGTGTGAAAGTAAAATATTAAAATAACAAAGAACTATCCATAACCACGTCTTCAATGGTACAAGAATTTTTTTTGTTTGATAAAGTCTTGTCATTTTACCAGCAAATAATGAATTAAAGCCTTTTATAAAAGTATTCTCAAAGATACAGGCCAGCATGGTGGCTAAATGGGTGGGACCCTTGACTTGCAGCTCTTAAGCGCGGTACAAACATACAATTACTGTTGGTCGCATGGATCTGGATGAAATCTCTCAGGCAACAGTTTAGGGCATGATGCTGAACATACGCATGGCTAATCTCCAGGCTAGTGACACTTTATGTTGGTATGAAGGGTGGAGCAGGATGGAGCAACACAAATTTAGAGGGGTTAGTCAGGATTAAGGCGAGATGATTGCGCAGTACGGATCTCTCAACATTGCATTGGGGGAGAGTTGGGGGACTCTGTACACACACAAGATTCTAGGCCGGGGTGGGCAAACTTTTTGACTCGAGAGCCACATTAGGTTCTCAAGTTTGACTGGAGGGCCGTAGCAGAATAGGAGTGTGGCAAGCGAAGCACGGCACAGTGAAAAATGGGTGTGGCCATGACAGGATGTGGGCAAGGCTAACTGTAATTCAACAGTTTAACGCAAAGACAGTGGGCCCAAGTTTTCTTCCAAAACACAGGCAAAGTAACCCTAAAGGTAATTAGGCAATGTTCCCCCCACCCACAAACAACAAAGGTCCAGGGACAGCAGGCAGCAAGACACATAATGCGGCAGCATTTCACCAGAAAATACATAATGGTGCAGCCTTTTCCCAGAAGATTCACAGAATTCCACAGCCTTTCTCCAGAAAATACATGTAATGCGGGCAGCTTTTCGCCAGAAAATACAGGTAATGCGGGCAGCGTTTCACCAGAAAATACATATAATGGCGCAGCTTTTCTCCAGAAAATACACATAATGCGGGCAGCATTTCACCAGAAAATACACATAATGCAGGCAGCATTTCACCAGAAAATACATCTAATGCAGGCAGTGTTTCACCTGACCCACCTTGGCCAAGAGACATCTAGAGTTGAGCATTCTGAAGCAGAATGTGGTTCCAAATGAATTCGATCAGAACACGAAATTTTAAGCACAGGAAACCTCACTCTTGGCGCCACCTCCACACACTGCCCTCCATGGTGCATTCCAGTTCTTTAATTACTTCCTCCTTTCAGCTGTGAAGGATGAAGTATTGAGAGCTGGAATTCACAATCTCGCAGGGGTCATAAAACAAGTGTGGACATCATAATCTTCACACTCATAGCAAGTGTAGCCACAAAAATACCTGATCAGAAGAATGGTCTCCTTATTCGGAAGGAGAGAAGTAGTAGTTCGGGCACTCTTACGCCCCTGCACTTGTGTACAACGAATATTATTGGTAAGTCGGGTGCCCAATCGGATAATATATAGGTGTGTAGTAGAGTAGCCGATCAGCCACAAATAAAGGGCGCTGAAGGGGTTGTACACGGTGGAGAGCACGGCCAGGAAAACATATCCAAAACGTTCTTGTCAGAAATATTCCAGTGCTTGGCAACAGGAATGACGTGGGAGTCCTCTGGAGGATACAAAAACTTCCCTCTTCTTAGGTATCTTTTTTTTTCCTGCCGCCTGGGGTTCCCTTTAAGCCAGTCTTAAAGAGAACCCGAAGTGGGATTCTAACAATGATATCTGCACACAGAGGCTGGGTCTGCTTATACTGCCCAGCCTCTGTTGCTAGCTCAATCCCCCCTAAGTTCCACCTGCGCTCTGCTGTCCCTCAAATCACAGCCGTGCTGTCGACACGCAGCGTGTCACAGCAAGCTGTGTTTACCTATGTAGTGTCACTCTCGCCGCTCCCCCCAGTACATAGGTAAACACAGCCCGCAGCGTGTCAACATTGCGCCTGTGATTTATGGGGGCATAGCAGAGCGCAGGGGGAACTTAGGGGGGATTGAGCTAGCAACAGAGGCTGGGCAGTATAAGCAGACTCAGCCTCTGTGTGCAGATATCATTGTTAGAACCCCACCTCGGGTTCTCTTTAAAGGGAACCTGAAGTGAGTAAAATTATTTAAAATAAACACATGACGTGGCTGCAAATGAATATTACATACTTACCTCACAGTCAGTTCCTCTCAGAAGCTCATTATTTTCTTCTTACAGTGATCCCTCCCAGTTCTGACAATATTTTGTCAGAACTGAAATATACCAGTTGCTGTCAGTTATATATCAGCAGTTACAACTGAATGTGCAAGGTAATGTCCATGTGTCCCTATGGCTCAAGTGGGTGATGTTACAGTTTAACAGTGTGCTGACCAGGAAGCTGTTATGAGGTAATGGCCATTTTTAAAATGGAGGATGGAGAATTCCATTGATCACAGTGGACAAATTGGACGCAGGAGAGGAGAAAGAGATTGAGGAGTAGACTACACAGGAGGTTTTTGTTTTGATTTCAGGTTCTCTTTAAGAAACAGGGAGTAAGCTTTTATTAATTACTTGTTAAATCCAAACTGAGTTTTATAACTTTGCTCATGCCTTTTTATTAGTGAATAATGAGGTAAACTAAAGCCAGAAAAATCTTTTAGAAATTACATACACATGGAGAGATGTGCACTAGTGCAACATACCTCGCAGCCCTGCCTAGGCAATATTAAACAAATTTGTATTTAATAAGTTTGATTGATAAAAATGTAAAAAGCTGCACATGATACTTTTGTGAACATTCCGGAAGTTATTATTGAAAGAGATCCTTATTTTAGGTGGCACTGCATGTTCTCACAGACACTAAGATATGATGCCTTTAGCAGATGAGGAAGCAGTTGGCTGTGATTAAGATGAATGGGAGCTTATGTGGGATAGAAAGAAACATGCACATGACTCACACATGCCTGCACTTTCTATATTCAGCTGGTCCCGCATTATGATAGTGATAAGGACCATTTACATAGCAGACTAACAGTCCTCTTTAAATACCACTACTGAGATATGATTCAGTGTTTTACGATGGACATACAGAGAGAGATGTCTCAACAAGAATGGCAAGAGACAAGACATGCCCCATCCTCAGACTTTAAAGAACACCTGAGGTGAAAATAAACTAATGAAATAAACAATTGTATCTATACTTCTTCTCCTAAAAATGACTTTTTAAGATAGTCCACAGTTTTATTTTATACATTATTTAAATCTACTTTTTAAGTTTTTATTGTTTTATTGTTTTTGATTAAGGACACATTCATTGAAGTATGCCAAATCTATGAACTATTGACTCTTTTTATCTCTTTCCTGCTCTCAGAGGCCATTTTCTGCTAGGAAAGTGTTTTATAGTTGTAATTTCTGTAGTCTGACCCAGTCCTGACACGGACAGGAACTGTCACTTGCATACCTGATGTTTAACTACTTCAGGCAGCGGGCCCGGACTGGCCAGGGGGGAAGGGGGGCAATCTCCCCCCAGGCTGCCTTTCATTCAGTGATTTAGGGCTGGTCAGGTGCCTGGTGTATTGAGGTTTGTTGTTGTAAGGCAATGTGAAACACTAGGCTAGCTGATAAAAGTGCAATTAGAGGGCAGGAAAGCTGGTAAATATGCACAGCATGATGCATAGCTTGCCTGGAGGGTCCGTGGGAAAATATCTGTCTGGTCTCTCACCTATGTTATAATGACTGCATGTGTGGATAAGGTGTTAAACAAGTTGAAAAGTTTTTGACAGTCCCTAGAAAGGGCTGCTTTCTGACTTGTGTGAGAGACTGACAGCGACAGGAGTCCTATTACAGGCAAGTAGCCTCTGTGTGATGTGGGACTGAAATACAGATAAGCTCTCTGCTTCATCTCAGGTTATTCTCAATTTCTCTCCACTCCTCCTCTATCTGGGCTAGTGCATGCCAAAAACACAATAGCAATAGATTTTTGAATGAATCGCTGAAAGAAATGCTACATGCAGTGTGTTTGTGATTTTAAAAAAATCACAACGCTGCTGTGAGAACACCGTCATAGGGTAACATTAACCAAGCGCTTTTCAAATCACTGTCGATACTGTCGTTCAGAAGCTGAATAAAAGTGCAATCCTGGTGAGGCAAATTATTATTATTTAGTATTTATATAGCGCCGCGATCTTCCGCAGTGAGGGATTAGTAGAGATGGTGGCGAAGGGGAGGACTTAAGTGTGGGGAGGAGGAATGAGTTTTGGGGAATTAAAGTGGCCACATCTGTTGCCTCGACAGCCGATCGGCCAACCGTTTTGATATTATCGAATCGGATAAAAATTTTGGTTGGAAATTGGTTGAATGTATCAATCTGAGATGTTGGGAAATCTCGGTTGTCAGGTGTGGTTGTCAGGTGATATAATCACGGCATGCAATAACCACGAATGATAGACACGACTTAAACCCCGGCCGTTGTCGCTCAAAATGTATTGTGTACCCCCGGTGCCTGTACTTTACCTGTCACACTGACCCTAGAGTGTTCTTTCTGTATTTCCAAATTGGCGCTCCACGTGACTACTGGCATATATGACGTGGTGTGCGTGTGTGACGTCATTTGGGTTGGGGCTGCCATGATAACGGGCCTCTAGTTTGTGTTTCCCCCCGGGCCAAAAGGTCCCAGTCCTCCCCTGTCAGGCAGAGAAAGAAAAAAGGAACACAGCATAGTTATTTGTGTGCTAGGCACTGTACATACACATGTCTATCTCATCATGTCACGTCACCTTGGGTATCCTTTAAGATGAAATATCAAGATCCATAACCTTTGGACCTGTACACTCTTTAAATGCATCCTTGCATGTTGCATTCTGGGTATGTTTACACATGTAAGGAAAGCCTATAAAATGAACTTAGCTGCCTCAAAATACGGTAAACTGATGATTAATAATGAAGCCCAGTCCTTCTGGATATACTGTATATGCAAAATGTACCTGTCAAACCAGCTGTTGCTATTGTCATGCCCAGGGGGTGATTTTTTTTTTAGGTGGCACAGATTTCATCAGGGGAGAGTTGTAAGCAGCGAAGGTGGTGCAGATATCAGTGGATACTACATTAGAGGGTGGGTGTCAATTAGGGTTAGGCATTGATAGCAGGAGGGTACAAGTGAGAATAGGGTTGGGTTTAGTTATAATAAAATGTTGGTAAAAAATTATCAATATCCTACTGACGTATTACCCATTGCCCAGTAGTAGAATATCAGTATTTTTACCGATATTCTACTAGCAACTATCACTAGTGCCCAAATGACCGCAGTGTTAGTGTACAAGACTGCATGAAGAGGCACTGCCTTCCCAACCTATGTGGAACTAGTCAGCTAGTAGCTCAGTTATTTTAACTGTAGATGCTCTAAAGACCAGCAGCTGTGTAAATGCACATTTACCTTTCCTTTGGATAACAAACATGCAGCCATTAACGGCTGACCACCTGTCTTAGATGCTATTTCAGGTCAGTGATTGACCAGCTAGCAAAGCCGGGATCAGGATTATGGCTTCAGAAGGTAAATAGTAAGGAGCTGAGAAAAAAAGGGCGCAGGCCGCTAGTGGACAAAAAGGGCGCCGCCATTCACTCCCATAATAAATAACGTTTAATGGGCGCCGAGCAGGAAAAAAGGGCGCCGGAGCTAAATAAAGTTTACAAACGGCGCCCGGAGCTAAATAAAGTTTACAAACGGCTCCCGGAGCTGTTTAATGATTTATAACTGAGCTTGTGTTGATTTACGTTTATAAAATGCACCCGTGCCGAATAACATTTATGAAAATACTAAATATATTTATCTAATTTAAATAATTAAAACATTATTTAAAGTTTTATCCCTTACTGTTTTTAAAACATTATTCACAAAATAAAGCGATCAGTACGTAATGTAAATTGGAATATATTTTTTGGAGTCACAATTTGTAAAACATTATTATCCACATAATAAAGGGGGGTCTTAGGTTTAGGCACCACCAGGGGGGTCTTAGGTTAGGGCACCAACAGGAGGGTCTTAGGTTTAAGCACCAACAGGGGGGTCTTAGGTTTAGGCACCAACAGGGGGGTCTTAGGTTTAGGCACCAACAGGGGGGTCTTAGGTTTAGGCACCACCAGGGGGGTCTTAGGTTTAGGCACCAACAGTTGGGTCTTAGGTTTAGGCATCAACAGGGGGGTCTAGGGGTTAGGGGTAGGTACAGGGAGGGTTACTTAGGCACCAACAGGGGGGGTCTTAGGTTTAGGCACCAACAGGGGGGTCTTAGGTTTAGGCACTAACAGGGGGGTCTTAGGTTTAGGCACCAACAGGGGGGTCTTAGGTTTAGGCACCAACAGGGGGGTCTAGGGGTTAGGGGTAGGTACAGGGAGGGTTACTTAGGCACCAACAGGGGGGGTCTTAGGTTTAGGCACCAACAGGGGGGTCTTAGGTTTAGGCACCAACAGGGGGGGTCTTAGGTTTAGGCACCAACAGGGGGGTCTTAGGTTTAGGCACAACCAGGGGGGTCTAGGGGTTAGGGATAGGTACAGGGAGGGTTCTGTGTAAGAGTAGGCTTAGGTATAGTTTTAGTCAAATTTTAGTAATAATTACTAATGTTTTACAACACTTATTACGAACGTACTTATATTTATATTATCGTTATAAAGAATATTTTCAGATTTTATTATAAGAACAAACCATAAATGAAGGTTATTCACAATAATATACAATTATAACAATTAAACATATATTATTTTTTTTTAATAAACGTAATTATAAGTTTAACTTTAGAAATAGGGAAGATTAACGTTTTCACAATTTCCGATTTTATAAACATTATTTAATGATTTATAGTTTTGTTAAACTTTATTTGTAAATGAAATATAGCACACTATTTTTATAAACCCTATTAACCACTTGCCGACCGCACACTCATAACGTGCGTCGGCAAAGTGGCAGCTGCAGGACCAGCGACGCAGTACTGCGTCGCCAGCTGCAGCCTAATTAATCAGGAAGCAGCCGCTCGTACGAGCGGCTGCTTCCTGTCAAATCACGGCGGGGGGCTCCGTGAATAGCCTGCGGGCCGCCGATGGCGGCTCGCAGGCTAGATGTAAACACAAGCGGAAATAATCCGCTTTGTTTACATTTGTACGGCGCTGCTGCGCAGCAGCGGCGTAAGGCAGATCGGCGATCCCCGGCCAATCAGCGGCCGGGGATCGCCGCCATGTGACAGGAGACAGCCTGTCACTGGCTGCACAGGACGGATAGCGTCCTGTGCAGCCGGATCTCCAGGAGGGGGCCAGGTAGGAGAGGGAGGGGGAGGATTTCGCCGCGGAGGGGGGCTTTGAGGTGCCCCCCCCGCCACCCACAGCAGGCAGGAGAGATCAGACCCCCCCAGCACATCATCCCCATGGGGGGAAAAAAGGGGGGCAATCTGATCTCCCTGCCTGCACCCTGATCTGTGCTGGGGGCTGCAGAGCCCACCCAGCACAGATCACTCAAACCAGCGCTGGTCCTTAAGGGGGGGTAAAGGGTGGGTCCTCAAGTGGTTAATGATTAATTATTATTTAGAGTTTACACCCCGCGCCCTTTTTGTCCAGGCGCCCTTTTTGTACGTACGCAAATAGTAAAACATCCAGAAATCACAGCTCCTGTGTTTTTGTTCTTACAGGTGCAATTTAACAATTATTACCATTATCATTAAGAAATGTTTTTTTCCCTCTGTAGTCAGCCAAGCAAACATTTTTTTTCTCATGTGAAAGTAGTTGAAGGTCATATTACATTCCCTACTTACAAATATATAAACACCAGTCTCAAACTATAAAGTCTTGTTTTCCGAAAATGTACACACTGTACACTGTGAGCCTTGGAAATCTATTAATAAACTCATTAGGATCTACTGATCCAGAATGCTCTACCCTCTTCTGCCAAGAATACTTATTAATAGAATTCAAGTCACTGTCCTGCACTAACTTACTGGAATCTTCCAGACCACTCTTCTAAACTTAGTGTTTCAGCTCCATCTAGTGGTAGAAAATAGGCATAAAAGCAATGTTAACTTAAAATTCATTCATGCAGTTCCAAATTATTATTATTTATATAGTGCCAACATCTTACGCAGCACTGTACTTAGTATATTGTCTTGTCACTTAACTGTCCTCCGAAGGAGCATGTCTATGTATGTATGTGTCTAGGGCCAATTTAGGGGGACGCCAATTGACTTATCTGTATGTTTTTGGGATGTGGGAGGAAACCAGAGTGCCCCGAGGAAACCCACGCAGACACGGGGAGAACATACAAACTCCTTGCAGATGTTGCCCTGACTGGAATTTGAACCCGGAATCCAGCGTTGCAAGGCAAGAGAACTAACCACTATGCCACCGTGCTGCCTATCATCACGGATCTTTCTAACCTGTTCAATGGCCAGTCAAAATCACCTGTGTCACCCACCACAGACACACATCCATGCATGTACACATGGACACACAATCACAATGTGCTACTTATACAGGGCAATCACTCATTTAAGTATAAGAACTTTTTCAACAAGATATACATCAGTAGAGATACTTTTCTCAGTCCAAGCACTTAGAAATGTTGATAGGGTTGCTGCTAGGCTCTGGGGATATCTGTTTCACCCCTATGCACTAAATAAGGGGTAGCAGTAGCTTAACTACCTAAAGACCGCCTCACGCCAATGGGCATGGACGCGGCGGCAGCCCCAGGACCACCTAACGCCAATTGGCGTCAGGTCCTGGAGCCGGCTAATGAAGGAGATTGAAGGAGGAGGGGCACCTGATGAGTCAATCTCCGCTCGGCAGACTGTTAGACGGCGTAATCACCATCTATTTACATGTACAGCACTGCGATCGGCAGCAACGCTGTACTGGGGACAGCCGTTTGACATGGCTGTCCCCTCCTGAGGCTGCACAGTGATCGGCTGTCATAGGCTGAAGCCTATGACAGCTGATCACCCTGATTGGCTGGCGGAGGGAGCAGGGGAAAAGAATTTTAAAAAAAGCTATTTTTATTTGTAAAAAAAAAGGAAATAAATATTTATATAAAAAAATAAACAAATGTGGAGCGATCCGACCCCACCAACAGAGAGCTCTGTTGGTGGGGGGGAAATGGGGGGGGGGATTACTCGTGTGCTGTGTTGTGCGGTCCTGCAGCTTGGCCTTAAAGCTGCAGTGGCCAATTAGGGAAAAAATAGGCTGGTCTTTAGGGGGGTTTAACACTGCAGTGGTTAAAATGGGTGCAACCACATCAGACTGTGGACTGAGCCGAACACTGGGCATGAAATGAATGTTTGGGATCCTAAGTTGAATTCACACTTCCTTTATCCATTCATTACTGGACCCCAAGCATCATTGCTCTGCATATCGCAGTGTCACACACAGATATTATCAAAAAATAGGCAAAAATCAGTGACATTGTGCCGTTACCAAAGACAGATAGAGAATACCAACAACAGGCAGATATGGCTGGAGAGGAGGAGGCTTTTCCTGAAGGAGGAGGCAGTGTTACCAGCCGGGAGCTGCTGAGATTTCAGAGGCAAGGGGATGGAGAGGGGCGGAGAGGGGAGTGGAGTTTTCACAGGCTGAGGGGAGGAGAAACAGAGCAGCTTGCCTGTGTGTAATGAAGACAAGCAGAACATGGCTGCTCTCATTGTATCACAGGAATAAATAATCATATACTGTTGAAGCTGTTTGCAGCTAGATTTACTGTGTAAACCTTACAAACTTTTGCTATAGTTAGTTTTTCATCTCGGATACACTTTAACTTTAATTATGATGCAATATTACGATTATGCTAAATTTGTGCGCATCACTAATATTAAGATGTATAGTACTGACCTCTGTATATATGTGACAGCTGCCCGTCATTTGTGAACCCTTTTACCATATATACATGCTCCTCTGCAGTATAGATATTTTTAGAACCCACTGTAATTGCTTTAGTAGGTCCTGTAGTTGTTAGGAAAAGAGGCGGCCGGCGCTCTCTTCATCATGTCGTCACTGTGATTGGCCATTCTCAGTCAATACTTCTGCATGGAAAGAACAAAGACTTTTGCCATTTGTGTTCACTCCCCAAAATGTTTTGTGACAATAAATCGCAGGAACAGACGGACAGTGTTATGCAAATAGTTCCAATTTCATTACATCTGCATGGTAGTCAGAATTATTTGCATCTCTTTGATCATCTTTGATCACAGAAACATTTTTGTTGTATTAAAAGTACATACATATTCCGGGCCGGATTTGTACTCTTCAACGCCCAAGGACACTGTCAGAAGCCGCCTATCTTCAGTATAGCTAGCCAGATGACCCCCCTTCCCTCTAGTATAAGAAGCCAGATGACCACTCCCCTTCTATATAGATAGCCTGATGACCCCCGCCCTCCAGTATAGGTATCCTGATCACCCCCCCCCCCCCTTTCCTGCTAGTATAAGAAGCTAGATGACACCTCCCACCCCGTATAGATAACCTGATGACCCCCCCTCTCTCCAGTATAAGTAGCCAGATGACCCTTCCTTCCCCCTAGTATAGCCTGCTGCCCACCCAACCTTAATTCTGTGGTGCCCTAGGCCATGATCTACTGTATGTGGCCATGGCTTAAATCTGGCCCTGTACATGTTTACTTTAGTGTACATAATATAAAAGGACCTAATGTGTATACAGTAGCAAGAAATAGTATGTGAACCCTTTGGAATTATATGGATTTCTGCACAAATTGGTCATAAAATGTGATCTGATCTTTATCTAAGTCACAACAATAGACAATCACAGTCTGCTTAAACTAATACCACACAAATAATTAAATGTTTCCATGTTTTTATTAAACACCCCATGTAAACATTCACAGTGCAGGTGAAAAAAGAATGTGAACCCTTAGACTAATGACATCTTCAAGAGCTAATTTGAGGTGTCAGCCAGCTGGAATCCAATCAATGAGATGAGATTGGAGGTGTTGGTTACAGCTGCCCTGCCCTATAGAAAAACAGGTCAGTTTTGGGTTTGCTTTTTCCAAGAAGCATTGCCTGATGTGAATGATGCCTCACACAAAAGAGCTCTCAGAAGACCTACAATTAAGAATTGTTGACCTGCATAAAGCTGGAAAGGGTTATAAAAGTATCTCCAAATGCCTTGCATGTGAACCCTTGGATTTAATAACTGGTTGAACCTCCTTTAGCAGCAATAGCTTCAACCAAACATTTCCTGTAGTTGCAGATCAGATGTGCATGACGGTCAGGAGTAATTCTTGAGCTCGTCTCTTTACAGAACTGTTTCAGTTCAGTAATATTCTTGGGATGTCTGGCGTAAATCGCTTTCTTGAGGGGTCATGTCATTGCATCTCAATCGGGTTAAGGACAGGACTCTGACTGGGTCACTCCAGAAGGCATATTTTCGTCTGTTTAAGCCATTCTGTTGTTGATTTAATTCTATGCTTTGGGTTGTTGTCCTATTGCAACACCCATCTTCTGCTGAGCTTCAGCTGATGGACAGATGGCTTTAAGTTCTCCTGCAAAATGTCTTGAAAAACGTTGGAATTAATTTTTCCTTCGATTATAGCAATATGTCCAGGCCCTGACGCAGGAAAGCAGCCCCAAACCATGATGCCCCCACCATCATACTTCACAGTTGGGATGAGGTTTTGATATTGGTGTGCTGTGCCTCTTTTTCCCCACACATAGTGTTGTGTGTTCCTTCTAAACAACTCAACTTTGGCTTCATCTGTCCACAGAATATTTTGTCAGTACTGTTGGGGAACACCCAAGTGCTCTTTTGCAAACTTTAAACGTGCAGCAATGTTTTTTGGGGGGACATTCTCCCTTTAACTTCATTCTTGTTTTACACCAGAGACTTTTGTAAGTCTTTAGAAGACTCTTTAGGATTCTTCTTCACCTCATTGAGCATTCTGCACTGTGCTCTTGCAGTCATCTTTACAGGACCGGCCACTCCTAGGTGCTTCCACAAGTGACCGGTTGAGACTTCAAAGAGTCATCAATACTGCTGGGAGGATCATTGGGTCACCTCTGCCACCCCTGGACCTCCTACACACCAACCGTTTGCGGGGTAGAGTGTATAGGATACTGAACAACCCCTCACACCCCGGCTGGCGCTATTTCAACAGCCTCCTCTCTGGCGGCTGTCTCAGGACAATTTTCACCAGAACCACAAAGCACAAGAACTCTTTCTTCCCCAAGTCGGTCCTTCTCTTGAACTCACCCGCCCATATGTGAGTCCCTAAGGACATGGTCCAGCCCCTGTGCCCCGCTTTGTGCAAGATTATCACCACTATGTTTATGTTCATCTGCAGTGTATTGATACTTGCTTGCCTGAATGTCTGTTTACTGCTCCTTTTGTCATTTGCCATATAACCACAAGCAATTCCAGGTGTGACTTGGTCGCACTTGGCGAATAAAGTTATTCTGATTCTGATTCTGACTCTGAGTGACAGCAGTGCTGAAATTTCTCCATTTATAGACAATTTTTCTAACTATGGACTAATGAACTGCAAGGCTTTTGGAGATACTTTTATATCCCTTTACAGCTTTATGCAAGTCAACATTCTGATCTGCAACTACAGAAAATGTTTGGTTGAAGTTATTGCTGCCAAAGGACGTTCAACCAGTTATTAAATCCAAGGGTTCACATACAAGGCATTTGGAGATACTTTTATAACCCTTTCCAGCTTTATGCAGGTCAACAATTCTTAATCGTAGGTCATCTGAGAGCTCTTTTGTGCGAGGCATCATTCACATCAGGCAATGCTTCTTGGAAAAGCAAAGCCAAAACGGGTGTGTGTTTTTTATAGGGCAGGGCAGCTGTAACCAACACCTCCAATCTCATCTCACTGATTGGACTCCAGCTGGCTAACACCTCACTCCAATTAGCTCTTGGAGATGTCATTAGTCTAGTGATCTTCAGTCTATTGTTGTGACTTAGGTGAAGATCACATCACATTTTATGACCAATTTGTGCAGAAATCCATATAATTCCTAGAGGTTCACATAATTTTTCTTGCTACTGTATGTAGGTAGTATATAGGTAGTATAGTGTGTAGTATATAACATACAGTTTAAGTAGGTATAACATTTGTATAAGCCATGTAGCATGTAGTATAAACTATATATTTGTGTGTGTTTACATAGGATATAGCATATGCTTTCATAGGTATAGTTTGTATGTGATGCAGTAAATAATATATATAAAGATACCTATTCGTAGAGCATAATATAAAGAGCCTGATGCACAAAAGGGCGATAGTTTTGCTGTGTGCAGGAAGCGCACGTCAATGTTGCCAGTCCTAATGCCAGCAGAGCACCACCTTTTAGGCCTCATTCCCATAATATGTGCTGCCATGCCAGCAGCGTGTATAGTGTGCGACAAGCAAGAACGGTAGAAGTGCATAGACAACACTTCTACCTGTTTGCATTTGGTGAAGAATCAATCTAGCATCGACTCACTGGATGGAGAAGATTTCTATTCCATACCTGGGGAAAACTCTTGGTTGCCCTGAAGAGGTATTAATTAAACTGGAATAGAAGAGATTGGGTATGAATAACCCAAAGACAATCTGAACAGTGTCTTGGGCCCAAAGGATGGGGATGATACCATTTGCTGCAAGAAAACATAAGGTTGCCACAAGAGAGAGATTTTTTAAAGTGATACCCCGTGTTTGGATGTTTCATGTCTCTTTCAGGTGATTTCATGGGTAATGGAGAGATTGACTTTTTTTTAATCACTAAATATGGTCTTCCTGGACAATGGAGAGCCACAGGTATAAAAATACACTTTAAACAACTTTATAGAAGATCTGGAAATGTCACTGATTTCAGTTGTTTACTGCTCACCAGAGCATTGAATACATTTACAAAAAAGAATTAAGAACCAGCATTATGTGCAAACTTTATTCAAAGACAATAAGATTTCCTATTAAAAGCTTTCTGACAAACATATCATGGAATGTTGGTGCATTAGAACAGTATATCATTTACAAAAAGAAAAAGCTAAAGGGCAGACAAAATGTATCTCCAAAGTTTACTCCCAGACCTGCAGTAAAATAAAATTCCTTCCATAAACTAAAGGTCATTGATGCTTTCCATTTTATAGCTATATTAAAGGGACAATGTAGTCGATCCCAGTATATGAAGTGTTTACTAAAAGTATTGTTGTTGTAAAGTTTTCTCCATCCTAATAAATAATATAATTCCTAATTTAGTCAGAAAGCCTTGTTGAAATTCAAGCATAACATTGCTGCATCTGCAACTCTGCCTAGCCTCACTGGTATCTCCTTCCTCAATACTTCCCTTTTATTGCGTTATGCTGTCTGCATTGGTGTAACAATAGCTTATACTACATACTTCTGATCATGTGACGTGCATCAGGAGCTGGGTAAATAGCATAGAGCAAGTGGCTGCCAGGAATAAAATGAATATACAACTCTGCTGTGCTAACACTGCAAGGTTGGGAATGGGGGGAAGTTGAGGTTTGTGTGCCTGGCTATGCTGGGACAGGTGGTTTTAAGTGTGTGTGACTGGCTACATGGGGGAACATGGAATGCCATGACAATTTGATTGGGGCCCTGGTAGGTTGTTGCTGTCTGATCTGCTGTGTGTTTAGGGCTGCTTCTGGAGTAAATGAGTGTCTGTACACTAGAGCACACAGCATTACAAATAAGATGGTAGAGGATGAGGTGGTTGTTGCCAGAGAGGCTGGGCAGAGCTCCAAATATGACTATGCTGTGGTGGAACAGACGAAGAAAAAGAATACTTTTAGAAGAGGCTTATCTGCCAGGATATAGTAGTGGATCCATATACTTGGATTCACAAACAAGGGAGGACTGGGACCTTTTGGCCTGGGGGGAAACACAACCTAGAGGCCCTTTCACGGTAGTCCCAGCCCCAATTCATATCTTTCTCGAGCCCAAATGTATATAGTGCACTGCTCATACACTAATTGATTTTCCACAGCAGATTTGATCACTGTGATCAAACCTGCTGGAAACTAATGCATCATCATTGCTGCTCAATCATATTTTAAATCAATTTTCCAGTGAAATCAAATATTTTGCTTGAAAAGGGGTGGTGGCCTTATGTCCCCCATTGAACTGAGCGACAGCCAGAGTGCCCAGGTTCACTGCTGGGGGCAGGGCTTAACAGCAGGGGCGTTGCTAGGATCCTGTAAGATCTTTGGCACTCCTGGGCACCAAGGGAGAGTAAGCGTGCGGCACACGTAGCGCGCCAAAAATAGGCGTGGTCATGCAGCGAGAAAGTGGGAGTGGTCATGAGTGCGGTCAAATGTACATGAACCTAGCAATGGTGTAACTTAAATATGATAAATACGCAGTATTTAAAATAGGTAGACTTTTCTCACCTGGCTTCTGTCATCCTCAGCTGGCCTGGGCGCTGTGCTTGGCTGGCATTTATGCTGTGCTGGGTTTGCGGTGATGCTGTGCTTGCTGGGCTACCTGGCCTGGCTGTGATGCTGTGCTAGCCTGGCTGGCAGGTATGCTGCGGCCTGGCTGGTGGTTATGCTGCAATGATGCAGGCCAAGCTGGCAGTGATGCTGGGCTCAGGGCTGGCTTGCTGGCATGCTGTGAAGGATCCATGTGTGCCCACCGGCAGTAGGGCCAGATTTGTACCACTATCACCAGCCACCCCATGACAACAGCAGGGTTAGGATAGAAATATAACGTAAATTAAAGTGTTGCGCCAAAGGTAACAGCAGCTAAATCTGAATAGGAAAATCCCACTTCCTAAAATAAATAGTCACTAATGAATCAGATAGCGCTAATAGAAATTAATAGAAATAAATAAAAATTGGTAAGAATTGATGAAAATTGGACCTCCCAAGCAGAGAAGAGGACATAAACTGGTTATAGTAAAAATATATAAAACATTTAATATGCAATTTTATGAGTACTCAATGTAGTAGAATTAAGGAGTTAAAAATATATAGAGTTAAAAATATATATAAAATGCTGGCATCAATTTGATAGCAATGGATTATATATGCATATCCATATATGGAGACACACACTGGTGGAATTAAAACTCTCATATGTAGAGACAAGCTGGTCAGATCTATATTCTGATGAGATGATTATTCATCTTGATTGAACAATGGTATTGGCTCCTGAATTGAATTTGTTAGTGAGGAGAAATAGTACTTAATTGGGGAACTTCCGATGTGGTCTCCCCATTAAATAAAGATCAACAACTGATGTAGTTCCAGTAAGCTGTTTATAGATCCTGCTCTTTAGAAGCACATATGCATAGAGTCTTCACTAAGCTTAGCTGTGGTAGGTAATTCAAAGAACACTGGCCGTGCAAGTGGTTAGCGTACTCACGGGTCCAGTAATGTGCAGTGGATGAGACGCTCTGATGACCCAAAGCCTGAGGGGGAGCCGCTCGATCTCACTGGCCCCGGCCGGCAGCACAGTGGACCCGTGAGTACGCTAACCACTTGCACGGCCAGTGTTCTTTGAATTACCTACCACAGCTAAGCTTAGTGAAGACTCTATGCATATGTGCTTCTAAAGAGCAGGATCTATAAACAGCTTACTGGAACTACATCAGTTGTTGAACTTTATTTAATGGGGAGACCACATCGGAAGTTCCCCAATTAAGTACTATTTCTCCTCACTAACAAATTCAATTCAGGAGCCAATACCATTGTTCAATCAAGATGAATAATCATTTCATCAGAATATAGATCTGACCAGCTTGTCTCTACATATGAGAGTTTTAATTCCACCAGTGTGTGTCTCCATATACGGATATGCATATATAATCCATTGCTATCAAATTGATGCCAGCATTTTATATATATTTTTAACTCTATATATTTTTAACTCCTTAATTCTACTACATTGAGTACTCATAAAATTGCATATTAAATGTTTTATATATTTTTACTATAACCAGTTTATGTCCTCTTCTCTGCTGGGGAGGTCCAATTTTCATCAATTCTTACCAATTTTTATTTATTTCTATTAATTTCTATTAGCGCTATCTGATTCATTAGGGTTAGGATAGAGTCAACAGAAGGGGGGAAGGTTAGAGAAACTGATAGATCAGGGTTAGGCATTTACAAAAAAAAAAAAGGAGTTAAAGTTAGGTAAAAGAAACATAAAGGCGGTTAGAAAAGATTAAAGGCTAGGCTTTTGGGCAACTTAAGGTGATGCTAGGAATTTGAGAGCAGAATTATAGAAAAGCGGATGAAATGAAGTATCAGGTTAGGGTTACTGATTACAAAGATTAAATTGACCAAAGTCAGTCAGTGACATGACTATGTACTCTGTAAAGTCTGCAGAAGGTGTCAGTGCTATATAAATACATCGTAATAATATGGTAGGGCATTAGACTAGGACTATGGTAGGATTAGATTGTGAGCACCTCTGCGGACAGTCAGTGAAATGACTAAGTATTCTGTAAAGTGCTACAGAAAATGTCAGTGCTATATAAATACATAATAATAATATGGTAGGATGTTAGACTATAGCTATGGTAGCATTAGATTGTGAGCTCTTCTGCGAACAGTCAGTGACATGACTATGTACTCTGTAAAATGCTGCAGAAGGTATCAGTGCTATATAAATACATAATAATAATAATATGGTAGGGCATTAGACTAGGACTATGGTAGGATTAGATTGTGAGCATCTCTGCGGACAGTCAATGACATGACTAAGTATTCTGTAAAGTGATGTCACTGTTGTATAAATACATAATAATAATATGGTAGGACATTAGACTATGACTATGCTAGGATTAGAGTGTGAGCTCCTCTGAGGACAGTCAGTGACATGACTATGTACTCTGTAATGTGTTGCAGAAGATGTCACTGCTATATAAATATATAATAATAATATGGTAGGACATTAGGCTATGACTATGGTAGGATTAGATTGTCAGTTCCTCTGAGGGCAGTCAGTGACATGACTATGTACCCTGTAATGTGCTGCAGAAGATGTCAGTGCTATATAAATACATAATAATAAGGTAGGACATTAGGCTATGACTATGGTAGGATTAGATTGTGAGCTCCTCTGAGGACAGTCAGTGACATGACTATGTACTCTGTAATGTGCTGCAGAAGATGTCAGTGCTATATAAATACATCATAATAATAAGGTAGGACATTAAGCTATGACTATGGTAGGATTAGATTGTGAGCTCCTCTGAAGACAAGCAGTCACATGACTATGTATAAGAGGGGGAGGGAGAGCGTGCTGTAGAGATGTAAAGGGGGGATATGAAAACACAGGGGGGAGGGAAAGAGAACAGGAGATGGAAGGGGGGGGGGGGGGTTATGAAAACAGAGGTGGGTGGAGAGACAGAGCAGGAGATGAAAGGGGGAGAAAAAAAAGCAGAATGACAACTTTACCTCCAGCCTTCATTGCACATCCTTGCAGTTATAGAAAACTCCTGCACACAGGATTCAGAAGTGCTGTGTATTCACAGCAGTCTGCCTGTGCAATGCTGCCTGACTCCAGCACAAGCTGCACTCTGTCGTCTTTGCTGCCAGGAATTCTCTGCGAGGCTGCTGCAGCTGCTCTTCACATTCTCTCCCTGTCAGGCCACAGTGTTAAATATCGCGCCAGGGAGAGAGAGCAGGTCAGCACACAAGCCAATAGACTCCAACTCTTAAGGAGCCTTCCGATCATGTGGTATGAGAGGCTCTGCTTCTTCATTGGCTGCCCGGCCCCATGTGATCCTGGCCGACTGGAAGCATCCGCCCCCTACACTTCTGCAGCCATCGCAACAGCAGGGACGCTGCAGATCCACTTATATTGTAAATACCACCTGCGGACACTCCAGACCATTTACCGAGGGAGTGCCCGTATGTAAGCCCCGAGCGACGCCACTGCTTAACAATATATCTAGCGGCCATGGAGCACCGACCGGACCGGCAGCTGTGAAGACTAATGCTGCCCCACCGGCCCTCCATGTGTGAGCAGGCGGCGGCCCGGGGGGCATACGCCCCCCATCCCCCCAGGCCACTCCGCGCTTGTTCTGAAAACAATCCTAAAATCTATTAAAGAAAGAAACAACTCAGCTTTGTAATTGCACTATAACATTGCAATATTTTTCAGAAAGCTTTTATTACAATTTCTTATCTGTCTATGTTCACCAGTGGTTCACCAGTGGGCCAGTAAAAAAGGGCACATATGGCTAATGGACAAAAAGGGCGCCGCTATATACTGCAATGCAAAATATCGGCTATTGGGCACCCGACAGGAAAAAAGGGCGCCCGAGAAATAGTGGTTGCAGGGATCGTGTTAACAAAAGTTTTCGTTTACAGAATAAGGTTTATTACAAATATCGTTTACAAGTTTGTTTTAACTTTGTGGTTTACTTATTTTTTCATTTTAAAATTTTGCTTATAGGAGCTTTTACTTATTTTTCCGTTTTTAAATTTTGCTTTCAGGGCTGTAACAAGTAAATTTTCGTTTACACTTATTTTATTATTTAAAATATTTAAAATTCGTTTTCATACGTATAATGTTTTCAACCTTGTTCTATTGGAAATACATCGCTTTTGGTATTAACTTTGTTTACACTTATAATGCATTGATTATAGTTTTCTAATATATCGCTTTTAATATTACCGTTGTTTTAAGATTTTTAATGCGTACGTGATTGTAAGGCTATCTATTTTATTATATATATATATATATATATATATATATATATATATATATATATATATATATATATTCACACCTTTTTCTATTTATAATATGATTAATGTGTACGTGATTTTAATGCTATTTATTCTATTACAAATATATAAATTATTCTATTCATGTTATTTATAGTGAAGTATTTTAAGGATTAAATATATTATTGTTTATATGTGTGTAAGGGTGTTTGTGCAGTGGGGAAGGTTAGGATTAGGCACGACCAGGGGGATGGTTAGGGTTAGGCATGACTAGGGGGATGGTTATGGTTAGACACCACCAGGGAGGTCTTAGGATTAGGCACCAGCAGGGGGTCTTAGGGTTAGGCACCACCAGGGGGATCTTAGGGTTAGGCACCACCAGGGGGGTGGTTAGGGTTAGGCACCACCAGGGGGGTGGTTAGGGTTAGGCACCACTAGGGGGGTGGTTAGGGTTAGGCACCACCAGGGGGGTCTTAGGGTTAGGCACCACCAGGGGGGGTTAGGGTTAGGCACCACGAGGGGGGTCTAGGGGTTAGGGATAGGTACAGGGAGGGTTCTGTGTGAGAGTAGGGATAGGTATAGTTACAGTACAATATACACCACCAGGGGGTGGTTAGGGTTAGGCACCACCAGGGGGGTATAGGGGTTAGTGATAGGTACAGGGAGGGTTCTGTGTGAGAGTAGGGATAGGTATAGTTACAGTACAATATACACCACCAGGGGGTGGATAGGGTTAGGCACCACCAGGGGGGTCTAGGGGTTAGGGATAGGTACAGGGAGGGTTCCGTGTGAGAGTAGGGATAGGTATAGTTACAGTACAATATTTGTAATATACACAATTTATTAAATTATGTATATTTACACAAAGGGGGGGGGGGGGGGTTCTAGGGGTTAGGGATAGGGATAGGGAGAGCCTACAGTTAGGTATAATTGCAGTAAAATACCTGTAAAATCTACCATTGTATTATGGTGCTTAATACAAGTGTAAATATCTGTTTTTGTTATAGACGCTATTTGACGTTTCATTTCCGAATTCGTTTGTTGTTATAGACGGTATTTTGCCGTTTCCTTTCCGTTTATTGAACTGATTTAGCACTATATTTTCGTTTATAAGCTATAAACGAAAAATATTGTTTTACAATACAACTTGTAATTTCGGCTATATCCCGCGCCCCTTTTTCCAGGCACCCTTTTTTGATACACGTGTTCACCAGATCCTAAAACAAGTGTAAATTTAAACAGGAAATGCTAAGTGGGAATATGTGTCTGATATGGTGACATGATTAGTCTCTGTGTTGAAAAATTTGAAAATGGTGCCTCTAAATTTCCCATGCTCCCCTGGCTGTCACCTCCCTTTAATAGATCCACACTGCCACAGATCAGCAGAGAGGTTGTGATGGGGCTTTCCTCTTCCAGTGTCAGGTCCCTGATGCACTCCAGATAAAGCCAATAGGTCTCCTCTGCCTCATCTTGGTCTTCTGTACATTGCATGAAGTCATGCGACATGCAGGGAAACTAAGACCAAAAGGAAGGCAGAGGAATCCCAGCAGCTGAAGAAGGGGTGCAAGAGATAAGCCCCATCACTACCCTTGTATTGATCTGTGGGTCTGTCAAAGGGAGGACACAGCCAGGGAAGCATGGGACAAGGGCCCGAATAGAGAGGAGAAGGAAGGAGTCTGCGTTCCCACTGTTATCCCAGAGGTTGAATCCCTATAGTTACAGTACCTCACTGTGAGTGATGGTAGTGTAGAAAATGGGTAACTGTAGTGCAGATAGTGGGTGACCATTATGCAGGAAGTGGGTGATGGAGGCAATAGCCAGGGGAGCATGGGACGGGTTCTGGTGGAGGAGGAAAGGAAGAAGTTCAGGCTCCCCACCCTGTTGTGGATCAGATAACCAATCATTGTGGTCGGAGGGGGAAGTAAAATAGCAAGGAAGGCCCCATGCTAGTTTTCAGAGGGACACCCCATGATCTGTAGCTACCTGCTAAAACTCATTAAAAGCCACACTGATCCATGAACAGGAAGCTAAGCAGTGCTATGGTTCTGTTTCCAAGTTGAGATACTGTATGCTCTAAGATGAGATTTGCTTGGAAGGCAGGTTACCTTTCCCCAATTCAAGCCAAATAATAAAAAATAATAACTATCATCTCTTAATAGAACATTATTCCAGAAGTAATTTGGCTTAATCATGTGACTTTAAACTAACGGTAGATGGGCAGTATGATGGATATAACTTCTTAGGCTACACAAAGGACCGGCAGACTAGTCTGTGTTACACTGAACTCTGCTCAGGAACCAACGAGCACAGAACCTTTTTATTTTATCCCTATGACACAGCAAAAACAGGAACACACATACAAGTAACACTGCCATCTAGTGGCCATGCAGTATACTAGTCATACAGTAGTTGTTGCATATACAATACATTCCTTGTATGCTAACACCCCCACTCAACAACTACTAACTATGTCAGTCCCATTTCTGATCTAAGATCCTCAAATCTATTTTTAGGAAGTGGTTTTGTCAAAGCATCGGCAATCATTTTTTCTGATTCACAGTACATAAGTACAATCAATTTTTGATCAACTAGGTCATGAATGTAATGATGTCTGACGTCGATGTGCTTGGTTCTTGCACTAATCTTCTCACTTGTTGCAAGCTTCATGCAAGCCTGATTGTCCTCAAATAAGACAGTAGGTTCTGATGTTGCCTCTCCAAGATCCTTGAGTAATTGCTGTAACCACACAACTTCTTGACTGGCATACGCTGCCGATATGTATTCAGCTTCTGTAGAAGACAGTGCCACTGACGTTTGTTTCTTACTGGACCAAGATATAGGACTGTTTCCCAATTTTAATAAGTAACCACTGGTGGACTTGCGTGTGTAATGGTCACCTGCCCAATCAGAGTCCACATATCCCATGAGGTTTAAGTCACCACTCGCTGACAGTTTCAAACTTAAGCCTTTTGTCTGTTTCAGATATCTCATAACTCTTTTAATTGCATTCCAGTCTCTTTCACGTGGTTTATCAACTCGTCTGCAAAGAAGAGACATGGCAGCTGCAATGTCTGGACGTGTAGTAGTTGCAATGTAGAGAAGTGCCCCCACTGCTTGTCTGTACTGTTCATTAGATGTGAGAAGATCATCTTCTCCTTCTAACTTTGGATAGGCTGTATCCATAGGTGTGCTTGTTCCTTTGGCCTCTGTCATGTTGAATTGCTGAAGAATAGACTCAATTTTTGCACTCTGGTTTAACAGTAAGCTTCCATCTTTCTCACGCTGGATGTCAATTCCAAGATAATATGTCACTTCTCCTAGGTCTTTTGTTTCAAAATGCTTGTTGAGTATTCCTGTTAATTTTCCAATTTCATTGTTGTTTTTGTGAGCAATGATCAGGTCATCAACATAAACTAATAGATACATCCATTCAGCATCTATTTGTTTGGCGTATAGGCACGGATCAGCCTTGCTTCTTGTAAATCCTTCACTTAATAGAACTTGATTAATTTTTGAGTTCCACGCTCGTGCTGATTGTTTGAGGCCATAAAGAGATTTTTGCAACTTGCAGACAAGGTGCTCTTGTCCCTTTTTCACATATCCTTCTGACTGACACATGTAAATTTCTTCTTCAATATCACCATTAAGAAAAGCTGTCTTTATATCGTGATGTTTCACAATCATTTTTCGCATGGCAGCCACTGTCATGAGTGTTCTGAAAGTACTTTGTCTAGCGACTGGCGCAAAAGTAGCATCATAGTCCTCACCGAACTTCTGTGAGTATCCTTTAGCAACCAACCTTGCCTTGTACCGACAGATTTTTCCTTCAGAATTACATTTGGTTTTAAAAACCCATTTACATCCTATGGCATGTTTACCTTGAGGTAGCTCTGAAAGAGTCCATGTCTGTAGATCTTTGAGTGATGCCATCTCTTCATCAGCAGCTTTATTCCACATTTGCTTCTCATGCATTGACAGTTCCTGCATCTCTTTCCATGAACCAGGTTCAGTTTGGACGGCTCTTTGGGCGACATAAGATAGACGTTCAGCTGGAACACCTTTATTGGTTCTGGTTGATCTTCTGATCGAAGGCGTCTCTGGTTCAGTTTCTGATTTTTCTGTAAGAATTTCTATTTCTGTGTCATTTTCTTTATTTTCTTGAGTGACAGATGTTGATTCTTCCTCAGTTTGGATAGTTTGAGTCGGCTGTTCAAACTTTACACATACAGAGCTTTCATCAATAATCACACTTCTGCTGACTGTTATCTTATTTGTGTCTTGATGTAAAATTCTGTATCCTTTTTGTGATTCACTGTACCCCACAAGTATTCCTTCTTCTGCACACGCATCCCATTTTGTACGTTTTTCTTTTGGAATGTGTACATAGGCTTTGCTTCCAAAAATTTTGATATGTCTTAAATCTGGTTTCTTTTTGTTCCACAGTTCATATGGAGTTTTTGTTGTTGTTTTTCCTGGCAAACGATTTTGAAGGTAACATGCCGTCATGATAGCTTCTCCCCAGTATGTGGTTGGCATATCAGCATCAAAGAGCATGCTCCTCCCACTCTCACACAGCGTGCGGTTCATTCTCTCTGCAACTCCATTTTGCTCTGGGTTATATGAAACAGTCGTCTGGAACAAGATTCCATGTTTCCTCAGAATGGCTTGCGTTTTACCACTTGTATATTCTGAGCCATTATCTGTCCGTAGTACTTTGGGCATCCTGCCAAATGTATTACTTACTTGAGCGAGATACTCTTCTAATTTCCCTGGCACTTCTTCCTTATTGTGAAGTAGGAACACTGTAGTGTATCTGGAGTAATCATCAATGAAAGTCAGGAAGTACTTTTTCTTTCCTGGAGTTAAAGTTTTCATTGGACCACAAAGATCTGAATGAATCAAGTCCAGAGTTTTCTGAGCTTTGCTGCTGGTCTGCTTGGGAAAAGGTTTCCTTGTCATTTTTCCTTTAACCTCCTTGGCGGTAACCCCGTGTGTGACACGGGGTAAGCCGCCGGAGGGTGCCGCTCAGGCCCTGCTGGGCCGATTTTAATAATTTTTTTTTTTGCTGGACGCAGCTAGCACTTTGCTAGCTGCGCCAGCACTCTGATCGCCGCCGGCCCCTTTGCGATCGCCGCTATCTGCTGCGGCGCGGGCCCCCCCCCCCCTCCAGACCCCAGCGCTGCCTGGCCAATCAGTGCCAGGCAGCGCCGAGGGGTGGCCCGGGACTCCCAATGACGTCCCGACGTCAGTGACGTCGGTGACGTCATCCCGCCCCGTCGCCATGGCGACGGGGGAAGCCCTCCAGGAAATCCCATTCTATGAACGGGATTTCCTGATCGGAGATCGCCGAAGGCGATCGAAGCGGGCGGGGGGGTGCCGCTCAGCAGCGGCTATCATGTAGCGAGCCCTCGGCTCGCTACATGATTAAAAAAATTTTTTTTTAAAAAAAACCTGCTGCGCTCCCTCCTGGCGGTATTTTTCATACCGCCAAGGAGGTTAATACAGCTGGTGCAGATCACCCTTTGATCACATGGATTGATCTGAATACCACTTGCATAGTTATTCTCACCTATTTTCTTTATTGTATCAGGACTTCTGTGCCCGAGGCGTCTGTGCCACGTGTGGATGCAGTCTGAATGCTTATCCTCTTTGGCTGTTTTAACCATTTCACTGCAGTTCAGCCGATATAGTTCATCTGTGATTTTAGCCTTTGCAAGCAAGCAATCCCCTTTTGTGATGACACAACTGTCACCCTGAAATGTGACTACATTGCCTTGGTCAGTGAGCTTCTTTACTGACAAAAGATTGCTGTCAAGGTCTGGCACATACAGAACATTTCTCATATGGATCTTTCTAGTGACATGTGGAGAGATAGGACAGTATAGAAAGCCATCTCCTATTCCCACTGAATTTGTGAATTGTCCATTAGCTGTAGTTATCCTTTCTGTTTTGCTTTCATCAAGCTGAGTGAAGAAATGTCTGTCATTTGTCATGTGACTAGTAGCACCTGAGTCCACACACCATGCTTGCACTGAGGTGACACCATTTTTGGATCCAAATGCAAACTCCTTTGTTTCTATGACATTCTTAGCTTGTTGCAATCCACTCTGTTTTTGCATTCTAGCTTTCCAGATTCTACAATCTGCCTTTAGGTGTCCTGGCTTTTTGCACACAAAGCATTCCCGTTTTTCTAGCTGCACATTACTTTTGTACTTTACCTTTAAAGCAGTCTCTGAACATACACTTGCATGACTCATACTTTCTACTTTACGCTTGTATTCATCCACAAGCTTGCCTTTTACATATTCCAGTGTTAGTTCATCATCTGGACGTGCATCTAGTGCTCTGACAAGTGTCTCATAACTTTCAGGAAGTCCACTTAACAATAATGCTGCCACATGAAAGTCCTTTATATCTTCACCAATCCCTCTCAGTCTCTCCACCATTTCTAAGGTCTGTCTTATATAGTCCTGCATTTCCTGGTCTTTCTGTAGCTTGGTCTGATAAAGCTTTCTGATTAAATACAGTTTATTGCCGAGATTGACTCTTTCATGCACTTTCTGTAGTCCTTCCCACATTTCTTTAGCAGTCTTACAGTTACATATATGTATGATTTGATCATCATCTATGCATAGAGAGATTGTGCTCTGAGATTTCTGATCTCTGTCTATCCACTCCTCCGTGGGCTGGTCAGGTCTGGGTTCATCTATACATTTCCACGTACCTTCTCTTATAAGCAGCATTTTCATCTTGAATTTCCAGGACTGGTAGTTCTGATTTGATAGATTTGCAATGGAGAACTTTGCTGAGGGGATGCTGGCAGCCATTTCTGCTGTTTGTCTTTCTGGTGCTGTCTCCTGCACTCAATTGCTGTAGCTTGCTGTATCTTGTTATATCCTGGGCTTCTGCAGCATGTGCTGGATTTCTGTAGCATGACCTGGGCCCATAACCTGATGGATATAACTTCTTAGGCTACACAAAGGACAGGCAGACTAGTCTGTGTTACACTGAACTCTGCTCAGGAACCAACGAGCACAGAACCTTTATATTTTATCCCTATGACACAGCAAGAACAGGAACACACATACAAGTAACACTGCCATCTAGTGGCCATGCAGTATACTAGTCATACAGTAGTTGCATATACAATACATTCCTTGTATGCTAACACAGTAATGTTCTTATTGGACTGTAGTGACTTATTAGTTATCTTGTTTTTCAATCCTGCCATGCATTTCAGTGCCATTTCATGTTCCCATAATGGTGAGCACACACACATAATAACTACATATACAAAGCACCATAATTCTCTCCCTAGTGACATATTGCAGGTAAGGGCTATTTGAACCCTCTGTTGGAAGTTGCTCAGTGTCAGTAGTGTATCAGCTAACTAGTGGCTAAGCAAAAACTGCACTGATTACTAACAATTTTTTTAGCACTATTCACAATGCAGTTACACACATACACAAATACAGCTTGGCATTGAATGCAATCCAGCATGATCGATGAGCCAATTTTTTTCTGCAAAAGTAATTTAGTTCATCTGCAAAAATGTAGAGCTGGTTAATACGTTCTAGTAGTTTAGGAATAATAATGGCAGTGCATAATTATTTAAAAAGTGGGGAAATTAATTCCACCAAGACTTTTATTCAGGCATGCAGCCTAGGTGCAATCTGTATAGTATCTGCCCGCCTCTGGATTAACTGGTATATATTTTGTGGGGAGTCCTCTCCAGGTTAGAGGTCCATCATTCCTCCGCTGCCTGATCCAATGAAGAAATAATCCCGGCAGGACTCGACCCTTTAAAGTGCATATCAATGTTTTATTGCATTATAGTGGCAGCTGTACAACAGCAATGCAACAGCATGACGTTTCGGGCAAAAGCCCTTTATCAAATGCTGAAGCTCACAAACTTTTCACAAGCTTATATGAACATTCAAAATAACACACTCCCCTCTAAGGGGTGGGCACACTACTTAAAGTTACAGGTCCCTCATTGGAAGAAAGAGCAGCAACACTATTGGAGAAAATTACAAAAAACATCTGAGGCTGAAATCCTCGTTTAACCCCCCTGGTGTCTGAGTCCCCAGCCTGTCCATCCAACAAGCCTCCCTTCTTAAAAGGGCATTCCTCTGATCTATCCCTTCACGATTCTGCACTACCTCTAATACCTGCCATCTTAACTGTGTTACTCTATAGCGTGATTCTATAAAGTGGCGCGCCAATGGGGATTCTTTTTTCGTCTGTAGATCTCCTTTTTTCTCCTTGGGGGGATTTTGTATGTTACTTTTATGCTCATTGAGCCTTGTTTTTATCTCTCGTGTGGTCTGGCCCACATAGGCCAGGCCACATGGGCATTTAATGAGTACATCAGAGCCTTTTATAATACTGTTACAATGTTGACATCCCAGACAAGGATATGTCCCTGTTTTTCCTGGGCCTAAAAAGCTTTGTTTTTTACCATCAGTGCGGCCTATGTCTGTTCGCACTAGATGGTCCTTTATTGACTTACCGCGTCTAAAAACAAATCTCGGTTACCGAGATTTGTTTATAGACGCGGTAAATCAATAAAGGACCATCTAGTGCGAACAGACATAGGCCGCACTGATGGTAAAAAACAAAGCTTTTTAGGCCCAGGAAAAACAGGGACATATCCTTGTCTGGGATGTCAACATTGTAACAGTATTATAAAAGGCTCTGATGTACATCATCCCAGTTCAGGGATATCCATTCCTCTCAAACATTACGCCACATGCGATACCAAGGGGGTAGTGTACCTCATTAAATGCCCATGTGGCCTGGCCTATGTGGGCCAGACCACACGAGAGATAAAAACAAGGCTCAATGAGCATAAAAGTAACATACAAAATCCCCCCAAGGAGAAAAAAGGAGATCTACAGACGAAAAAAGAATCCCCATTGGCGCGCCACTTTATAGAATCACGCCATAGAGTAACACAGTTAAGATGGCAGGTATTAGAGGTAGTGCAGAATCGTGAAGGGATAGATCAGAGGAATGCCCTTTTAAGAAGGGAGGCTTGTTGGATGGACAGGCTGGGGACTCAGACACCAGGGGGGTTAAACGAGGATTTCAGCCTCAGATGTTTTTTGTAATTTTCTCCAATAGTGTTGCTGCTCTTTCTTCCAATGAGGGACCTGTAACTTTAAGTAGTGTGCCCACCCCTTAGAGGGGAGTGTGTTATTTTGAATGTTCATATAAGCTTGTGAAAAGTTTGTGAGCTTCAGCATTTGATAAAGGGCTTTTGCCCGAAACGTCATGCTGTTGCATTGCTGTTGTACAGCTGCCACTATAATGCAATAAAACATTGATATGCACTTTAAAGGGTCGAGTCCTGCCGGGATTATTTCTTCATTGGATCTTGCAGCCTAGGTGACCAGGAAGGGAAGCGTAGTGAGTATTTGCCTCTGACACAGGAAACCTGGGTTCAAAGCTCGGCTCTTCCTGTCCAGTAAGCCAGCACCTATTCAGTAGGAGACCTTAGGCAAGACTTCCTAACTACTGCCTACTGAGCAAGCCCCAGTGGCTGCAGCTCTAGTGCTTTGAGTCCAATAGGAGAAAAGCGCTGTACAAATATAGACATTAATATAGTATCCATCCCCCCTTTTTTTGCAATATGCCAGGCTACATGCCCTTCAAAATGGAGGTGGAGTGTTGTAATTTGTACACTTCCAAGTTAAAAGAATGTTAGGGCCATGAGAAGCTGTGGAGGGGTTGGTTCACTGTGTTCTTAGAATCAAGGTGGGTGTGTGGCTTTAATCCTAGCAATTTTCTGTACTGACCTGAAGGGACTGCATATTTTCACAAAAATAATTTTACTTCAACGAAAAAATAGCATATGCCAAAAAATATACAAATTTATTTCCCCAGTGAATACTCTGATCCCAGTCAAGGAGGTGTCTAAAGTAGTTTAGGACTGCACACCAATCGGCGTTAGGCGGTCCTGAGGCTGCCGCCGTGTCCACGCTAATTGACGTGGAGCGATCCTAGAAAGGTTAAAAGGGTGGTGGGCTTAGTGGAAGTAATGCATTTGATAAGAGGGTATTGTCTGTTCCTCTCTTTTGATGCAGAGAAGGCCTTTGTTCACGCTGATTGGAGATATTTAAAATTGGTTCTCCAAAAGTTTGGCATCGTAGGCAAGTTCCTTAACGGGGTGAGAGACCTGTACACTAAGCTGTGTGCTTCAGTCTGCTATATGGGCCTGGTTTCTGAAAGTTTTTCCATCAAAAATTGGTATCAGACAGGGTGTCCCCTCTTCCCCTTTCTCTTTGCTCTGTGTATTGAGCCTTTTGGCTATACTGGTGAGTGGTTTACCAGATGATTCAGGCATCAAGGTTGGCAGGGAGGAATTTAAAGTAGCTCTATCTGCCAATGTTTTTACCCTGGCTAGGGGTAAGCCTCTGGTCAGCTATCAGTATCTGACCAGAGACAAGCTCAGAAGAGGTTTTATGGGCTTCAAATTTGCTCCAATACCACCAGGCTTCTGGGTTAGCTCAATTAGCTCCTGGCAGACAGATGGGTTGACTTCAAAGCAGAGCTGATCTCCCCCTTCTCCATCAGCTCACTCCTGTGGACTAAGCACTCCATGCTGAACAAGGAGTTCCCCCTTTCTGTGCTTAGCTAATCCCTGCACATATAGAGAGGCCTGGCCAGGAGCCTAGGTCTTCTCAGATGCAATTCCGTGAAGGGGTCGAGCCCTGGGTGTGAAGTTGTGAGCTGGAGACACTTGGTATACCGGTGTAGCTTGACTTTTTACATGAAGGCATCTCTCTCTCCTGGGAACAAGTTAAGGAAAAGTTTGACCCTTCCATCCTCCCAATACTTACATTTCTTGCAACTAAGGCACTTTTTTTTTTTTTACCAGCAGGGTGAAACTGGGGCTGGACCTCAAACCAAGCCTCTTTGTGTCAGAGTTTAATTTATACTCGCACAGACCAGGCCATATCTCTGTAATGTACTCAGAGCTTTGGTATTGCAAACGTGGTCCTTACTCTACTGCTATGTCAAAATGGGAGGATCGGATGATCACTGATTTGTCCCAGGAGGATTGAGATTCTTTGTACCTAGGCCTGGCTAAATCCTGCTTCAATTGTACCATCCGAGAAAGGGGCTATATAATTTTGTACGACTGGTACACCCCTTCCCTTCTGCATAAACAAGGGTTGTTGGCATCAGATCACTGCTTTGGAGATTGTGGCTAAATAGCCAACCAGTTCAAGACCTTTGGTCAGTATGTTTTTGACTGGCCTCCTCAGTTCTGCAGGTTAGTATTTCCCCCAGAGTCCTGGGTTGCCCATAAGAAGCTTCGCTCACAAAGCATCAGAACACCTTTCTTAATCAGTGTTGCAATGTGGCCAAAGCCCTCATAGCCATGGAATGGAAATCTCCATCCTCATAAACTCATTAACTTCAAGAGATTTACTTATTTGAGCAGATTACTTTTTCCTTAGCTTACCGTATGGATAGGTTTTACAAAATCTGGTCCCCTTGGTTTGGAGTAGTATTCGTCAGGGCAAGTGATTACGTGATTTATTTTTACCTTACCTTTTCATCCCCTAGCAAATCTGCTATGTTATTGGCTTTTTATACAGTTGTATGGAATTGCTGTATTTTTCTACTTGGTTCGATAAAAAACTTTTCTTGAAAAAAAAAATATACATATTTATTTTGCATGCTGTGAACCATATTTAAATGAGTTTCCCAGCTATTGTTATGCTTAGGGGTCTTTTCCAAGTTTTGTAGACTACCCCTAACACACGTCAGCTAACCCTCTGATAAACTATCACTAAATTGTTGCTGTTATGATTTAGGGAACCCGCAATTGATGCCCATGTACGTTAAATCCAAGATGGCGGCAGGAATCCTGTGACTAATATTTGTTAACGTCATTCACCAAATATTCCTAATTCCCAACTGCTGAAACTTAGCAGTAATTTTTTGGCAGGTAGGCAAATTATTGGACAGGCAGACAGGGGGGATTGCTCTTTAATCAACAGTTTGTGAAGACCCCAGAGAATTTCAGAGACTAAGGGCCTATTTCCACTAAACGCAGATTGGATGCAGAAAAACTGACTCCAATGAAAGCCTATGGGCCTGTTTCCACTAAACGTGATTTTTCTGATGCAGATTTTCCCATAGGCATTCATTGGAGTCAGTTTTTCTGCATCCATTCTGCATCAATTCTGCACCCAATCTGTGTGTAGTGGAAATAGGCCCTTAGCCTCTTGTTTTGACCTGAATTATGGCATTGGATATGTATTAAAAAAAATCTGTCTTGTTGTGTATTTTGTAAAAAAATTTCAGATTGAGACACAAATCAAAAATCACTTTACCCCAGTAGGACTTACAGCTGCCAGGTGAAGGTGTAAGAGTGGGCACAGCTCTAAAGCATCATACTCAAGCCATTGCCGGAAAGCAATACAATCTATATAGCAGCAAGATGTGGAAGTGATCACATCAAAAATGTATCAAGTCTAAATCTGAGTTTATCCCTAATAGATGGAATGAATTTATCTTTCAAATGCACATAGCAACCTTCCTAAGTAACAGATTATTGAAATCCCCACATCTTGAGGGCACCCTGAGGGGAAAAATAACCTCAGTGACCTGCACAGGCTTTTACAATTCTTATTACCGATGTCATGGAAATGCTCTAAGATGCACACTTTTGACAGTTCCGGTAGTTTTCCCTATATATTTGAGCTTACATGGATTCTCCAACATACAAACAACTTCTCTTTCTGATTAATAGTTAATAAAATTGCAGATAGCAAATACTGTACTCCCTGAACTATCAAGAAATTAAGCAGACTTATCAACAAAGGGACACATTTTGCATCCTTGACACTGAAACTGTTTATGTTCCCCCTTATTGCTACAATATTCACTTCTTCTACCTAGACAATCACATAAATAAGATACTCCCATAGCTGTTAATAAAGACCTAGGGCCAGTATTATAAGCAATGTTGGTGGATGCCTGCAAAACAGGCCAGTGTTGTATTTAAACAGAACAGAAAAGGATCCTTTGGCTACAATTCACTAAGCATTACCGCATTTGGTAATGCACAAAACAGATGATTTTACCAAACAGGTTGTCAAAGTTTAATTCACTAAACCTTTTACCGTACTGAAAAGTAAAATTACTGAGCAGTGAGGTAAATTACCGACTTGTGCGGTAAATACCTCAAGAAATGACAGTAAATGTCAATTCACAAAGATTAAAGCCTTCAGTAAATGTTACAAAAGTGTTCAGCTTACCTCCAGCTTTAAGCTGTCGTTAGCTATCTCTGTACGGTGTAGTGTAATGACAGCAGCAGAGAGCCATTAGGAGGAGGCTCCCTGTCCCTCGGCTCCAATATCCTGGCCAACGGGCAGGGGCGTAACAATAGACCCTGCAAGGGATGCCTCCGCAGGGGGCCCAGAAGCCACAGGGGGCCCAAGGGGGAAAAGTTTGAGAGACTGACAGCAAAGGGCACCAAGAAAAAAAACGTATTCTGCTCTCGCACCATTGTTATATTGACTGCATGTGTCCACCACACAGATAAGGACTCATACACACTCTGGAATTTGTACACTGTCCCTGCTCCCTAGGGTTCGTAAAAAACATCTGTCTCTCACTGCTGCAAAGATCTGATGAATGCATGTACAACCTTACAAAGAACGAGTCACATTTTGAAAAAAAGTTGTAGACTTTGCCTTTTTCACTCTGAAAGGATTCCTAGATTCTTATCACACAGGCTAATGACATCATCTATGACTGTGTGGTTCGGCTCCTGCTCAGCATTAGAAAAGGGGAGGCTGCAGTGCATCACTCGATCAGCGGAAAGGACAATTGGCTGTAGCTTACCTTCCCTGCAGGATCTTTACGCTAGCAGGTGCAGAAAGAGAGCAACCAAAATTGCCTCTGAACCCTCTCAACCAGCTCACTCCATATTCCAGCGCATGCCTTCAGGAGTAAGATTCCGGTCAATTGCTACCAAAACCTCTAGACACAGGAACAGTTTTTTTCCTCAAGCGGTAGCCATACTTAATGCTGAACCACGTTAGAGCTGCTAGGACTTGAAAGTAATCAGCACAGAACTGAAAATGAACAATTCTCACATTGCTTACTGCCACTATACTTATAATGTCCTTGACTTGTAATATACACACTGTCTGTCCTTGTATTGTTTTTGTTTGTGTTTGTTAGGCAACTGCCAAGACAAATTCCTTGTAGGTGCAAACTTACTTGGTGAAAATAAATTGATTCTGATTCTGATGACCTTATGGCCTCTAATTACTTTTACAACACAGCAGAGTGGAGATTGATGTCTTACTGTTGCTGCTTCATTGAGAGCTTGTCTCATACTGATTCCAAGATCCCGTAATAAGAGCATCAATCAGTGACATTCTGAATGTTTTGCCAAAGTTTCAGTGAATACTATATGTTATGTTCAGCATGTCATTGTTGTTCCTCCGTATAGCATGTGCTCTCATGTAGTAAAATAATACTGTGTGTGTATGTATGTACTGGGAGCAGAGCTGCAACAAGGGACTTGTCAGCTGCAAGGAGCTGGAGGAAGCCCCGGGTAAGTAGATCTGGGGTAGCATAGATTGCCTGACATTTCCTTTAAGTCTAAGTGTTTTTTCTGCATGGGGAAAACACATTGGTCCTCAGTTTTCCTGTGCAGAAAGCAAGGGGGGTCCCATCTAAAGTTTCGCGGGGGGGGGGGGGGCATCCATAGTTTCGCAGGGGGCCCAGTGATGTCTAGTTACGCCCCTGCCAGCGTGGCTTAACTAAATAAACAAACATGGAATTCCGTGGCTGTCAGGAGAGAGTGGACTTCAGAGGTGACTGCACTGTAAATAAACGAAAGGGGATTCGCAGCGCTCTCAGGAAACTGGACTAGGTGACAGCACAGTAGGAGACTCATCAGCCCCACTTATACACAGACACGGCATGCCCCCGCCAGCCTGCGCTGCAGACACAGTCCATCAGGCACATCTCCTTTCAGAGCAATTAAGGCAGCGAGGAAGACCAGCACATTACCGCACTCAGACTGTCGGGAAATTACCGCATGCAGTAAAAATTTTTGTGAAATTAGAAAAAAGTGAAAGTTACTGCATGCGGTGATTTCCCAAACAGGGATTTTATACCGAACACGCCTTTGTGAATTGTAACCAATGTCTACCATACTGCAATATTATTCTCAAATATTTTCCTATTTCTCACATTTATTTTTTTGTTAATTTCACTTCCAACTTATGACAAAAATTTCACCAAAGATCCATAACCCTCATAGGGTGTCACAACTCCTTGTATTAGGTCATCCCTATTAAAACATTGGACTTGTTTCAGAGCCACTTGTAATAGCCGATCCACATGCACAGAAATTCATATAAACATCTCAAGTTGCTAATAAAAATAATAATGGTTGGAACAATGCTGTTGACTATATGGTATTCCTCTGATTAGGGCGAGGGAATGATAGCCAATAGCATGGCGGAGGCTGTTTCCTGTTGCTGACTCTTCATATCCAGTACATTAGAAGATAAGGGTAGCGAGTATATTGCTAAAAAAACCCAGAAATATTTCCATTTACATTTTTTAGGTGTTTTTCTCCTCAGACGTGTGATATTTGCCCATCTTGCTAGGTTATACCCGGTACCCTATTTTAATACATTTTACAAGCATACAGGGCATGAAGCTTATCTCAGTAACCTTAGCGTGTCAGCCAGTCATCTCTATGTGATACAGCTGTCAAAAAATTGTGGGTCATCAGTACCCTACTGCTTTGCCTATCAGAATTACACAAAAAAGAAAATATTTCCATGTAAGTTTTTGTGGTTTTCTTTTTAGCAGGCATACAGGGCCTAAAGTTTATCTCATGCTACTAGCAACCTGAGTGTGACAGTCATCTGTGTGAGCCAGCTGCAAAATAAAGGCAAGGTTATCCTGCACACCTTACAGTATGACCATCTAATGTCAGTGGAATGCCAATGCTGCAGTGAGTGGATGACGCCACTTGTAGATCACATCCATAAAGTATATGCCGGCACCCCCTTGGTAAAACAGTATAGCTTTTATTGTGATGGGTCAAAAGTGTCTCTTTTTCAAAGCAAAGTGTTCTTGACAAAATCTGGCAGGCTGCCAACTTAAAGAGGAACTTCAGCCTAAACAAACATACTGTCATTAAGTAACATTAGTTATGTTAATTAAAATAGATGGGTAATATAATCTCTTACCCACCCTGTTTTAAAAGAACAGGCAAATGTTTGATTTCATGAGGGCAGCCATCTTTTTGGTTGAAAGGAGGTAACAGGGAGCATGAGACACAGTTCCAACTGTCCTGTGTGCTGATCACCCCTCCCAGTTGCTACGCAACGTGAATAACAACATGGGAAATCCCATCATGCTTTGCACAGCATCAGAACAAAAAAGCCCAGGCAGTTTTCTTTGATGGGTGGAGCTTAGCTAAAAATGCAGCTAAAATGATGCTTTGGTAAGAAAAACAAAATTTTGATTCTGTGAAACTGTTAAAGAAACACCAAGCCTTTTCAGTTCTGCTGAATAGATTTTTAGTCCGGAGGTTCACTTTAAAGTTCCAGTTATTCAGGAGCAAGGACAGGGTGGATTCTCTGCTACGTACCGGCTCTACGACCGTGTAATCAGTCCAAGTAGCTGCTGCTGCTGCTGCTGGTCTCAACACGTTGGCACATTTGATTCATTATCACAATTAGAGATGGCCCGAACGGTTCGCTGGCGAACAGGAATCGGCGAACTTCCAGGGTTCACAATCGCGGAGAACCACAAACTTGTCCGTAAGTTTAATTTGCCCCCATAGTGCATCATTAGGGTCAACTTTGACCCTCTACATCACAGTCAGCAGGCACATTGTGGTCAATCAGGCTACACTCCCTCCTGGAGCCCCACCTCCCTTATAAAAGGCAGCCAGCGTCAGGCATTGGACTCACTCATGTGCCTGCAGTAATTAGAGAAGGGAGAGCTGCTGCTGCTGCAGAAAGAGCTATAGGGAAAGCTTAGTTAGGCTCTTGTAGGCTTGTTAGCTTGCTCCTTGCTGATTCTTATTGCTAAAAAAGCACCCCTCAACAGCTCTTTTGAGAGCTAATCTTGTTCTTGTGATTTTTTTTTTGTGTCTGTGTGTGTCCCATGTGTTGCATAGACAGCCTTGGTAATTCCTACTGTGCCACTGCCAGGCCTAGCACATTCAGTGACTACCTGTGTGTGTGACAGGCAGCTGCACATTTGTAATCCCAATCACTGCACTTGTTCACTGTTCAGTGCACCTACCTACCTATACCTACATGAGCGCACGCATATTTAATACCACCAGTCATTGCACCTGTTCACGGTACCTGTGTGTGTGTGCGAGACAGGCAGCTGCACATTTGTAATCCCAATCACTGCACCTGTTCACTGTTCAGTGCACCTACCTACCTTTACCTACATGAGCGCACACATTGTTAATACCACCAGTCATTACACCTGTTCACGGTACCTGTGTGTGTGACAGGCAGCTGCACATTTGTAATCCCAATCACTGCACTTGTTCACTGTTCAGTGCACCTACCTACTTATACCTACGTGAGCGCACGCATAGTTAGTACCACCAGTCATTGCACCTGTTCACGGTACCTGTGTGTGTGTGTGACAGGCAGCTGCACATTTGTAATCCGAATCACTGCACCTGTTCACTGTTCAGTGCACCTACCTACCTATACCTACGCGAGCGCACGCATTGTTAATACCACCAGTCATTGCACCTGTTCATAGTACCTGTGTGTGTGTGTG
This sequence comes from Hyperolius riggenbachi, assembly GCF_040937935.1. Classification (NCBI taxonomy): domain Eukaryota; kingdom Metazoa; phylum Chordata; class Amphibia; order Anura; family Hyperoliidae; genus Hyperolius; species Hyperolius riggenbachi. Next base: position 271,715,759 of record NC_090647.1, on the reverse strand, counting down.
TGACAGGCAGCTGCACATTTGTAATACCAATCACTGCAGTGCATACCTTTAACCTGTTCAGTGCACCTATGTGACCACAAGCAGTGTAATATACCACCAGTCACTGCACCTGTTCACGGTACCTGTGTGACAGCTGCACATTTGTAATACCAATCCCTGCATACCTGTTCACTGCACCTGTGTGACCGCACGCTGTTTAGTATAACAGTCCGTGCATACCTGTTAACTGCACCTGTGTGACAGCTGCACATTGTATTGTAATACCAGTCACTGCATACCTTTCACTGCACCTGTGTGACTGCACATTGTATTAGTCAAGTCAGTGCATACTTTTCACTTCATCCCTCCCGATATGGATAAAACAACAGACAGAGGCAGACCCAGAGGCAGGCCATCCGGCAGGTCTGTTCGAGATCGTGCTGACGTGATTTTGTGCGGGCCTGGCCCAAAGTACAGTGCTCAGAAGAAGGCACGTCCTATCAACTCCCAAGATTGTCAAGACGTGGTTGATTATTTAACACAGAACACCTTATCTTCCACAGCCACCAGCACTACTACAAGTACCACATCCGCTACATTTGACGCTTCACAGGAGTTATTTGGTGGGGAAATCACTGATTCACAGCCATTATTGTTACAACAAGATGAAGGCGCTAAGCAAGTTACACTACCTCGATTCAGTCCAAAAAAAAGTTGCGATCACAATCCTGACCTCTCAGCGTGGCATAGGATTTCCCTGTAAAAAATTCCAAATATAGTGCAATATTGCTTCTAATGAACCACCCAGTGATTCACTTCATATGATAGTGTGAAAGCAGCCTCCACCAGTATACAGAGGAAACACGGGGGAATATTTTCACACCCTTAGTGAGTCTCACTCACCAGATTGCTTCTTGTGTTTCAAGCATATAAACCCTCCATCCTGGGCAATCACAATTCAGGACCTTTGAATATATAAAGCGGGACTCGCATAGCATAAAAACTTTTTTCATTTATTACTAAAACTGCATAAAAATATGCGTACCGGATTCCAAAGCATAAGCGCTTGTATGTGTGTGTCAGCACCGTCGCGGTCGGATCTCCGCTGCACACCACAGTCCCCGCTTAGCTTCCTCCTTCCGTCCCACGTGACTCCTTAGCTCCGCCCTACGCGTTTCGTCATTTGACTCATCAGGGGCATTTTTGTCAAGTGCTGTGGAGCGCAGTCCTATCTTGCCTGTTGGTGCATTGGTCAAGTTACACTACCTCATATGTCTGAGTTAGGCAACACTATGGACATAACGTGTGAGAAGGAGGATGATGAAGTACCTGCTGTTGGTGCAGTTTTGGAGGTGTTTGATACCAGTGAAGCTGGGGAGGATGATTATGATGATACAGATGCCACGTGGGTTCCCAATAGAGGAGATGAGCAGGGGGACAGTTCAGAGTCCCCCTCAGAGAGGCGTAGGAGGAGACGAGTTGCTGTAAGAAGCAGGGGAACTCGTCATCAGAAACAGCTGTTGGCAGTGTCCGGCGCCATGTATCGCCACCTATGGACAACCAACGTCAGCTGCTGACGCCACCATAGTGCCCACACCCCAGGGTGGCTCAGCGGTGTGGACATTTTTTAGTGTGTATGCCAAAGATCAGAGCAATGCCATCTGTACTCTCTGCCACCAAAATTTGAGCCGTGGAAAGGCCAACACCCACATAGGGACAACTGCCTTACGAAGGCACATGCAGAAAAGGCACAAACTGCAATGGGAAGACCACCTGAGCAAAAGCAGCACACAAAAGCAAAGCCACTCTCCTTCTCCTCTTCCTCCTTCAGGTGCATCATCTTCTTCAGCCGCTTTCTCCCTTGCACCTTCACAATCACAGCCATCCTCCTCCACTCCGCCTCTTATCTTGAGCGGCTCCTGCTCCTCTGCCCACAGCAGTAGCCAGGTGTCCGTGAGGGAAATCTTTGAGCGGAAGAATCCAATGTCTGCCAGTCACCCCTTTGCCCAGCGTCTGACAGCTGGCTTGGCGGAACTGTTATCCCGCCAGCTGTTACCATACCAGCTGGTGGACTCTGAGGCCTTCCGAAAATTTGTGGCCATTGGGACACCGCAGTGGAAGATACCAGGCTGCAATTATTTCTCTAAAAAGGTGTTACCCAAACTGTAATGGGAAATAGAAAGGTAAGTGGTGTCATCTCTGGCACACAGCATTGGGTCAAGGGTCCATCTGACCATGGATGCCTGGTCTGCCAAGCATGGTCAGGGCAGGTACATTACTTACACAGCCCATTGGCTCAACCTGGTGACTGATGGCAAGCAGGGAGTACGTGGCTGTGCAGCGGACCAACTTGTGACACCTCCATGGCTTGCAGGCAGGCCTGCTGCCACCTCCTCTCCTTCTCCTCCTACTCCTCCTGCTACATCCTCTTCGCTGTCCTCTTACTCCTCCTTGGCTGAGTGGCGCCGCAACTCTACTGTTGCTCCGATCTCCTCTCCAGCTACACAGCCCCAGCTCCCCAGGGCCTATGCTGCATGCCAAGTACGACGGTGTCACGCCATCTTAGACATGTCTTGCCTCAAAGCGAAGAGTCACACTGGAGCAGCTCTCCTGGCTGCTCTTAAAAAACAGGTGGATCAGTGGCTGGCCCCGCACCAACTGGAGATCGGCAACATGGTGTGTGACAACAGCAGCAATCTCATTTCGGCTTTGAATTTGGGAAAGTTCCCACATGTACCCTGCATGACATGTGCTCAATCTCGTAATCCAGAAATTTGTGTCTAACTACCCAGGCTTACAGGACGTCCTAAGGCAGGCCAGGAAGTTGTGTGGGCATTTCAGGCGGTCTTACACGGCCATGGCACGCTTGGCCGATATTCAGCGGAGAAACAACTTCCCGGTGAGGCGCTTGATCTGCGATAGCCCGACTCACTGGAATTCGACCCTCCTGATGTTCGACCGCCTGCTAAAACAGGAGAATTGTCTCTTGCTATTCTTGGATGTGCTGCAGCACCCATGACATCATTGGTGATTACCAGTCTTTTACCTTGAGTAGATTGCATTCTTTTATCCTTTGAGGATCGACAATTGATGTGTGTGTATACTGTATGCCTCTGAGGAAGCAGTCTTTGATGGTGAAACATGTGTCAGGCAGTCTTTTTGTGAATTGGAAATTCCAAAACTATGCTCGCATGTTTGTACGCAATCTGGAAGAAACTTTAAAGGAAGAATAAAAGACTATTTGTTCATTTAAAGCCCTATTTTCAGCTGGAAACCCAGTCACTGTTGTTCTGTCATACAGCTACCTCAGCCCGACCATATGGGCTTGAAAACCGCCACGGCCTGCACTCTGGCCATGGTGCGCACCAGTCCAGCACAGCCGTCACTACACAAACAGCTGTGTGCGGTGCGTTACACAGTGAGTTTGGTCTGTCAGTGTGAAGCAGTTTGAATATAATTGGGAGTACCGTGCTTTTTACAAAAGGGAAAAAGAGAAAAAAACCTATTAATCCTTTTTGGGGTCATCCACTTCACCCCTCCACAAACTTGAAGTATATAGAAAGGATTTTGAAAAAATTCATACAGGATCTTCAAGATACAAAAATATCAAAAAACTTTATTGACACAAAATTCAAGAAAAAATTCCATTAAAATTCTCCATGAGAAATTCCTTGCAGGTGCTTCCAATACAGAATAAAAAGCACAGACATGTACTTTATTCATAAACTTAATGCAATATAAAAAGAGGCAACGACATGCTCGTTTCGGGCCCAAAAAGACCCTTCATCAGGCCGAGTTGCAGAAAGTGCTGTCTGTCAATCCTGTATGCAGTGCACGGTTAGGACACCAAGAAGGCAAGGAGACATCTGAGCCAACCAGATGTATATTATACAACCCCAATGGCTGTCTTGATACAAACGAGATCTGACATGCTGCAAACATGATTTTTTCAAAATCCTTTCTATATACTTCAAGTGTGAAGCAGTACACTAATTACACTCTCTGACTGATGTACATGCAAGATGTTTTAAAGCACTTTAGGCCTCCAATTTAGCATGCAATGTGATTTCTGAACTTAAAACGCTGCTGTGCGTCAAATTTTTGGGGACTTTTGGCATGTATCCCACTCCGCCATGCCCCCCCTCCAGGTGTTAGACCCCTTGAAACATCTTTTCCATCACTTTTGTGGCCAGCATAAATATTTCTAGTTTTCAACGTTCGCCTACCCATTGAAGTCTTTTGCGGTTCGCAAAAGTTCGCATGTTCGCGAGCTTCCGCAAACCGAAAATCGGAGGTTCGGGCCATCTCTAATCACAATAAAAGCTTTACTGATTCACCAAAGAGGTTTATAAAAAAGAAACTTGCTGACAATGAAATGTGGTGCTGCTCGAGCTGGCGGCTCTGGGAGGGGTAGTTGTACCACAGAGTCCTTCAATGTAGGCCAGCCACAGCAATAACTTGAAGGAAGCACCACAACACAAAGAAGTCAGAGATAAGTACAGAACAACAACTTCTTGCAGCATGTATTAGGCAGACAAAGCACAGCCATTCTGCCACGTTATGTAGACAGAATTGTGGAAGGAGTCTCTTTGTCTTTCAGATTCCATTATAAGATCCCCACAAGTGTAACTAGTGGGAGAGAAGCATGCGCAGGGGTTCCCCACCTTCTTATCCTCACTTCACTACAGGGAACCCCTCGCCAGAGTAGGTGTCGTTATTTATTCCGGGTAGGGGCAATTACTGTGGCTGCAATGTTATGAGGGGGTGGCAGATGGGTCACCTGGCTGTTGAAGTCACCATAGGGGAAAGGGAAAAAGCTGTCAATGTGTAGGGGTGGACCATCAAAGATGTTATGGGTGGACCCATAATTTATAACCAAACCCTGATCCATCTACAGTATAAAATCTTAACAAAAAGATATTAACTGCCTATGGGTTAATGGACAACTCAAGCAAGAGGGATATAGAGGCTGTCATATTTATTTTCTTTTAAACAATAACAGTTGCCTTGCAGTCCTGCTGAACTCTTTGTCTGCAGTAACGTCTGTTAGCCCAGGGGAAATTTGAGTGGACACACCCATCCATAGTGACATCGAGTGGGGGGCTTGAAGCTAGAATAGGTATGCTAGTGCCCATACTCAGAACAGGAATTCCTTCCCTGCACCCCTGAGGCTGGGTAGAAACAAGCAGCATAAGTGGAGGCTGTTCAGCATGCAGGACCTGGAGTGAAGACTGGGCATGTCATTTGCTTCAGCATCTAGCAAAAAAAGATGGAGAGAGAGAGAGAGAGAGAGAGAGAGAGAGAGAGAGAGAGAGACAACATACAGGTGGTCAGATTATAAATTGGACTGAAGTCCTGTGTGATCTCATTGTAGCCATCCTGCCAGCATGGCTATTCAGTGCCTGTACACAGTGTATTCTCTGTGTAATAATATTGCTGGGAGTTGTAGTTCTATGAAATTCAGTTAAACAGTTTATTGCAAAGTATGTTTGCAGTTTCCCTCCTATATCTAGGTGGAGAATTCCTCTCACTAACACGAGGGCGGTTTTTATACTGTGGAGATTTGTAGCCAATAAGAGAAAGTCTTAGCTCAGAAAACAGAGAGAGCCTGCTTCACAAAGCTTTTTTGTTAAATTATCTCCCCTTACTTATTAGCTCACAATTTATCTCTCCTTAAATAACTTAACTCATGATTTAGCTCTCCTTAACTGACTTAACTCATTGTTTAGCTCTCCTCATCTAACTTAACTCATGATTTAGCTCTCGACTGACTCAACTCATGGTTTAGCTTTCCTTAACTGACTTAATTCATTGTATAACTCTCCTTAACTGACTTAAATCATGGTTTAGCTCTCCTTATCTATTTATCTCATGAATTATCTCTCCTTATTTGTTTATCTCCTGCGTTAACACTCATTACAGTTAAGGTGAAAAATAAGTAACCTCTGTGAATCAACCCCAGAATTTGCTAGAAACTGGGACAGTGAGCCTGGGCTAATAGATCTGAAGGATTACACAGTCTTCCACACAGAGAACTGAACTGTCTGGGGAGAGAAAGGGAAAAAAGCCTGATGGAGAACTGCAGAGCTGAGATGTCTGTGAGGTGGAAAGCCTTTGTCCACAGTGTCCTGTGACTGGATCCTTTCTGAAGGAATATGACAGACTATTGAACATGGCTGCTTCATTCTGCCTCATCTGAAGGAATAGTAAGCAAGCTACTTTATTACTACAGTGACCGTCTGTTAATAAATCCAGTTTATTGGTATGTTTATTTGCCTGCATAGCAACTCCCTACAGATTCACAGAGCTAGCTTTGAGTGAGTGATTTCTGTTGGATTGTGACTTTCACATGGTCAGGCCTCCCAGGGTCTTATGCAAAGCAGTTCCAGTTAGGACTAGAGACAAAAACTGTCATATTGGCCTAACAATCTGCTTGGATGTGTCTAGGCCTATCAGAAGAGGATCATTCATATGTATCTAATAATCCAGTTTGTGTCATCTTCCTGCTGCTGCTGCTCTCTCTCTTGAGTGAAGCTTCTTGTGGATTACAAATACTGTTTTATATATGAGCTCCAACTGCCGGCCTACAACTTAGATTAACCACTTTAGGATCCTTGGTACGCATATCCACGCCCCTTTAAACTTCACGTGCGGATCAGGGGTTTAGATATGCGTACTGCTGCCTTACCATCGCGTTCACGATCCCCGCGCTGTTTTCCGCCGATCCACCGTCGCAGCCCCCTCCATCTGTGATCAGGATGTGAGAATCTTTTGATTCTCAATCCAGATCACCTTTCCCGTGTCTTCGGAGAGCTTGTTAACGTCCCATAAGCTCTCAGACCCGACACTTCCGTGTTCGGCTGTGTTCTATTAATAGAAACACAGTCTCAATAGCACCATCTTGTGACCAAAAAGTAAAATACACCTATTTATGCCACTATACTGTTTTCCATAGAAAGTTTATTATTATTATTTTGTATTATTATTACTTTTAACCCCTGCCCCACAGTTACAGAAATAAAACACTTGTTAAAATTTTTTTAAAAAAATTACAGTTAATTTTTTTACATAAATAGTTACCTTAGGGACTTTTGTAATACGGATGTTATGAGAGTATATTTTTTCAAAAAAAAGTTCTTGTAATAAGTGAAAAAGTATTAAAAATCCCTAAATGGAAAAATGCTCCTTCATTTCCAGTTAAATATTATCACCATACATTGTACTAGGGACACAATTTAAACGTTGTAATAAACCGGACAAATGGGCAAATAAGATGTGTGGGTTTTATGTACCAAAGCACATTTTATTTTAAAACTATAATGGCTGAAAACTGAGAAATAATCAATTTTTTTCTTTTTTTCCTTATTATTCGCTTTACAATGCATATAAAATAAAATAATTCAGAGAAAAAACTACCACACAAAGAAAGCATAATTTGTGGCGAAAAAAACGATATATAGATCATTTCAGTGTGATACGTAACAATAAAGTTATCGCTGAATGAATAGGAGGAGCGCTGAAATGTGAACGTTGTTTTGGTTTTCAAGGGGAAAAACATGTGATCCTGAAGTGGTTAACATTGGCCAATGTTATGGGAAATTAGCTTAAATGTTTATCTGAGTTTGATTATAACAGACCGTGTATACATTTGTCATTTAAAGTGCACTTAATGATTTACTGTGATTTTTGGGATTTGACATCTCTGGATTTTCTGGTGCTACTTTGGGCCAAACCCTCTCCAGAGACTTTGGAGATTTCATTCTCTATTGTATTCCTTTGCAAGCAATTGTTGGTATTCCATTATTGCCATAACTGTGAGTTAAGATGCTATGACTTATCTGTTAGAACATATTGCTAGAAGGTAAATTGTTAATTTTATCTTCATTACTGGGTCTCCGGATCCAATAAAATTGCTTAGCATTATACTGCTGGTTCATGTGTATCACTTGAGATTGTGGGTGTCACCCGAGTTCGACAATAGCAGGACCCATCAAATACAGCTACACCTAGGGGTGCACTATATCATCTTTTGCAAGAAAACAGCCAGAGCTGTTCTTCTGACACCCAACTACACTCACCTAAAGGATTATTAGGAACACCTGTTCAATTTCTCTTTAATGCAATTATCTAATCAACCAATCACGTGGCAGTTGCTTCAATGCATTTAGGGGTGTGGTCCTGGTCAAGGCAATCTCCTGAACTCCAAACTGAATGTCAGAATGTGAAAGAAAGGTCATTTAAGCAATTTTGAGAGTGGGATGGTTGGTGGTGCCAGAGTATTTCACAATGTGCTCAGTTACTGGGATTTTCACGCACAACCATTTCTAGGGTTTACAAAGAATGGTGTAAAAAGGGAAAAACATCCAGTATGCGGCAGTCCTGTGGGCGAAAATGCCTTGTTGATGCTAGAGGTCAGAGGAGAATGGGCCGACTGATTATAGCTGATAGAAGAGCAACGTTGACTGAAATAACCACTCATTACAACCGAGGTATGCAGCAAAGCATTTGTGAAGCCACAACACGCACAACCTTGAGGCAGATGGGCTACAACAGCAGAAGACCCCACAGGGTATCACTCACCTCCACTACAAATAGGAAAAAGAGGCTGCAAATTGCACAAGCTCACCAAAATTGGACAGTTGGAGACTGGAAAAATGTTGCCTGGTCTGATAAGTCTAGATAGAGTCAGAATTTGGCAAAAACAGAATGAGAACATGGATCCATCATGCCTTGTTCATGCTGAGATATACGGCCCTGCAGCAAGGCCTTAAAGCTGCAGTGGCCTATTAAGTGAAAAATGGCCTGGTCTTTAGGGGGGTTTAACACTGTGGTCCACAAGTGGTTAATACTATTGTCCTAACATATGCATGTGTGTGTGTATGACTTCACACATCATATTTACCTACCACACAGTGAACTCAATCCCTTTCTTCTCTTTGGCATTCCATTCGTCCACCTTGATGAATGAAATTCTCTGTCCTCCATTTTAAAAATGGCGCCAACCTCATGACAGCTTCTGGGTCTGCACTTTGTGAACCTATGATATTGTCCTCTTGTATGCAGACCCAGGGGGATGAGCATGAGGAGGCGGACAGCACTAGAGATGGCCCGAACGGTTTGCCGCCGAACGGTTCACGGCGAACTTCCGGGGGTTTGCGATCGCTGAGAACCGCAAACTTTTCCGGAAGTTCGGTTCGCCCCCATAATGCACCATTAGGGTCAACTTTGATCCTCTACATCAGTGTTTCTCAACATTTTATTGGTATGTACCCCTTTTAAAACCATATACTCACGAAGTACCCCCTGGCATAGTAAACATTATCACAAGTACCCCTTGACAAATATATATTTAACCGTAGTACATGATAATTGGTTCTAAACAATTTCCAAGCTTTTACTATTGCTTATAATTAGCTAAAATACTAACTTGGCTTTGTTTAAATAAGATTTATCATTTTCTAAAACTCTAAATTTGTTATTCTTGGTTAAATATATCAAGCCCGAGTACCCCCTAGAACCCTCAGAAGTACCCCCTGGGGTACGCGTACCACACGTTGAGAAACTATGCTCTACATCACAGTCAGCAGGCACATTGTAGCCAATCAGGCTACACTCCCTACTGGAGCTCCACCCCCCCTTAAAATAGGCAGGCATCGCGGCTTGTGTGCCTGCAGTAAATAGAGAAGGGACAGCTGCTGCTGCTGCAGACTCTCATAGGGAAAGATTAGTTAGGCTCTTGTAGGCTTCTTAGCTTGCTCCTTGCTGATTCTTATTGCTAAAATAGCACCCCCCAACAGCTCTTTTGAGAGCTAATCTTGTTCTTGTGATCTATTTTTTTTCTGTGTGTCCCACTGACACTTGTGTTGCATAGACAGCCTTGATAATTCATACTGTGTGTGTGCCACTGCAGTGACTACCTGTGTGTGTGACATGTGCACATTGTAATATCCAGTATGGCATATACCTAGCTACCTGTTGTTCACAGTGCACCCACCTACCTACGTGAGCTGAGCGCACACAGTGTCGCTGTGCCTGTCCACTACCTGTCTGTGTGTGACAGGTGCACATTGTAATACCCATCACTGCATATACCAACCTACCTGTTGTTCACAGTGCAACCACCTGCCTACGTGAGTTGAGCGCACGCAGTGTCACTGTGCCTGTCCGCTACCTGTCTAGGTGTGACAGGTGCACATTGTAATACCCATCACTGCATATACCTACCTGTTATTCACTTCAGTGCACCCACCTACCTACGGGAGCGCACACAGAGTCACTGTGCCTGTCCGCTACCTGTCTGTGTGTGACAGGTGCACATTGTAATACCCATCACTGCATATACCTACCTGTTGTGTTCAGTGCACCCACCTCATCACTGCATATACCTACCTGTTGTGTTCAGTGCACCCACCTACCCACGTGAGTGCACGCAGTGTGATGTACCACTCCATGCATACCTGTTAACTGTACCTGTGTGATTGCACATTGTATTAGTCAAGTCAGTGCATACCTTTCACTTCATCCCCCCGATATGGACACAACGGACAAAACAGGTAGAGGCAGAGGTAGAGGCAGACCCAGAGGAAGGCCACCCGGCAGGTCTGGGCGAGGTCGTGTTGATGTGATTTCGTGTGGCCCTGGCCCAAAGTATAGTGCTAAGAAGAAGGCACATCCCATCAACTCCAAAGATTGTCAGGACGTGGTTGACTATTTAACACAGAACACCTTATCTTCCGCAGCCACCAGCGCTACTCCAGGCACCACATTCGCTGCATTTGACAGGAGTTAATTAGTGGGGAATTAACTGATTCACAGCCATTATTGTTACAACCAGATGAAGGCGCTAAGCAAGTTACACCACCTCATATGTCTGAGTTAGGCGGCGACACTATGGACGTAACATGTGGGAATAACGTGTGGGTAAGGAGGAGGATGATGAAGTACCTGCTATTGGTGCATTTTTGGAGGTGTCTGAGACAAGCGAAACTGGGCAGGATGATTATGATGATTATGATGATACGGATCCCACATGGGTTCCTAAGAGACAATATGACCAAGGGGACAGTTCAGAGGGGGAGTCAGAGAGGAGTAGGGGGAGACAAGTTCCTGAAAGAAGCAGGGGGAACTCGTTGTCAGGAACAGCTGGTGGCAGTGTCCGGCGCCATGTATCGCCACCTATGTACAGCCAGAAAACATGCCCCTCAACATCAGCTGCTGATGCCACCATAGTGCCATCACCCCGGGAGCTCAGCGGTTTGGAAATGTTTTAATGTGTCTACCTCAGATCGGATCGAATCGAAAATTGAGCCGTGGAAAGTCCAACACTCACGTAGGGACAAGTGGAGAAAGCACATGGAGAAAAGGCACAAACTGCAATGGGAAGAGCACCTGAGCACAGGGCCGTTTCTACGGCCGTGCGGCCCGTGCGGGCACCCTGAGCGCTGCTGGGAGGGGGGAGCCGCAACCAATCGCGGCGAGAGAGCAGCGATTGGAACCAGGGAGGTGAGTAGTTTTCTATAGCGCTTCCCTGCTGCATTACTCTGCAGTCCGAGGGGAGATCGCACTAAGGGCGGCCCGGGGAGTGGAAGGGAGGGAGAGGTCGGGCTGCCCTCCTCGCGGCTGCGGCTCCCCTCTCCATCATGAGGGCACCTACCTAACCCATACTGGGGCAGCTACCTACCTAACCTATCCTGGGGGGCACCTACCTATCTAACCTATCCTGGGGGGCACCTACCTATCTAACCTATCCTGGGGGGCACCTACCTAATCTAACCTATCCTAGGGGGCACCTACCTAATCTAACCTATACTGGGGGGCAGCTACCTAATCTAACCTATACTGGGGCAGCTATCTATCTAACCTATCCTGGGGGGCACCTACCTATCTAACCTATCCTGGGGGGCACATACCTATCTAACCTATCCTGGGGGGCACCTACCTAATTTAACCTATACTGGGGGCACCTACCTAATCTAACCTATACTGGGGGGCAGCTACCTAATCTAACCTATACTGGGGCACTATCTAACCTATCCTGGGGGGAACCTACCTATCAAACCTATCCTGGGGGCACATACCAATCTAACCTATCCTGGGGGGCACCTACCTAATCTAACCTATACTGGGGGGAACCAACCTATCAAACCTATCCTGGGGGCACATACCTATCTAGCTAACTAATCTAACCTATACTGGGGCAGCTACCTATCTAATCTATCCGGGGGGGCACCTACCTATCCTGGAGGGCACCTACCTATCTAACCTATCCTGGGGGACACCTACCTATCTAACCTATACTGAGGGGCAGCTACCTAATCTAACCTATACTGGGGGGCACCTACCTAATCTAACCTATACTGGGGGCAGCTACCTAATCTAACCTATACTGGGGGGCAGCTACCTAATCTAACCTATACTAGGGGGCAGCTACCTAATCTAACCTATACTGGGGGGCAGCTATCTAACCTATACTGGGGGCAGCTACCTATCTAACCTATACTGGGGGGCACCTACCTATCTAACCTATACTGGGGGGCACCTATCTATCTAACCTATACTGGGGGGCAGCTACCTATCTAACCTATAGTGGGAGCATTAACTTATCTAACCTGTATTGGGGGCACCTACCTACCTAGCTAGCCTATACAGGTGAAAACTATACTGGCTACCTATATTGGAGGCACCTACCTAACTAACCTATACTGGGGGCAACTATTCTGGCTACCTATATTAGAGGCACCCACCTAGCTAACCTGTAGTGGGGGCACCTACTACCTATCTAATTTATACCGAGGACGCCTGCCTATCTAACCTATACTGGGGGAAACTATACTGGCTACCTATACTGGAGGCAGCTACCTGGCTAACCTATACCGGAGGCAACTATACTGGCTCACCTATGCCTGGCTACCTATACTGGGGGACCTATAGCTGGCTACCTATACTGGGGTACCTTTTCTGGGGGAATCTATACTGAGTGCAACTATACCTGGCTAACCTATACTGCGGGCAACCATACCTTGCTGCGGGGGAGGGGGGAGGGGGGGGAGGGGCCCAATTTTTACACCCTCGCCCTGGGTGCATTTTAGCCAAGAAACTGCACTGCCTGAGCAGTTCCTGCTCCTCTGCCCACAGCAGCCAGGTGTCCGTGAAGGAAATCTTTGAGCGTAAGAAGCCAATTTTTGACAGTCAACCCCTTGCCCAGCGTCTGACAGCTGGCGTGGCGGAACTGTTAGCTCGCCAGCTGTTACCATACAAGCTGGTGGACTCTGAGGCCTTCCGTAAATTTGTGGCCATTGGGACACCGCAGTGGAAGATACCAGGAGTCAGGACGCAATTATTTCTCTAAAAAGGTGATACCCAAACTGTACCGTGAAGTTGAGAGGTAGGGGTTTTATCTCTGGCACACAGCGTTGGGTCAAGGGTCCACCTGACCAGTGATGCTCATCCGGATCCGGGTACCCGGATAAACCCGGGTACCCGACCATTTTTACGCTATCCGGGTCGAACCCAGATCCAGATACCTGGGCCAATATCTGGATAGCTCTATGCAGGTATCTGGCCGCATAATCCGGATACCCGCGGATATCCGACGGATATCCGGAACTGGGTACTGTAATAAGGGAGAGGATGTAATTGAGCCAATCAGAGGGCTCCCAGCCAATCAGAGGGCTCCCAGCAGAAGCCCTAGCAACCAATCACAGAGGGGAACTCTGGCCAGCCCCACCTGACCTCATTGAGCCAATCAGAGGCCTCCCAGCCTAAGCCCTGGCACCCAATCACAGAAGGGAACCCTGGCCAGCCCCCCTGTGTAATAAGGAGGGCTGGCATGATGAGACAGATCGTCCTTGCTTGTGTGGCTGGCTGGCTGGTCACTGACAGACTTGCTCCAGTGCTGTTGGCTTAGCAAGTGCTGCCTGTATACAGTGATAAACCTAAAGCTTTGAGTGCTAAACACCTTCACTACACTATTGTTCTATTGGTTTTTTTAGCTAGCTAGTGTAATTGTTTTATTTAATTCACTCAGTTAGGTCCTGTCTGTGTCTGAGTGTGCTGTGCAGGCCAGCAAGACAGTATAGGTTAGGGAATAGGATTACTGTGTTATTGTATTGTATTATATAGTTAGTTAGTACTGCAGTTAGTTGTTAGAGAGAGTAGTACTGTGTTAGCTTACTACAGATTACTGCAGTGCTGCTGTGCTGAGCATTGTCAGTGTGACAGTTAGTGTGCACTGTCTGTCCTCTACTCTGCGGTCTGTCACTCCGTGCTGATTTAATTTAAAGTCCAACCCCGATTTCATTAAAGTAACCCTAATTGGACAGCAAGTTTGCCATGTGCAATGTGTGCAAGCTACAGATGAGTAGAGGTTGTGACCCCTACAAGTATGGCACCTCCAGCGTCATCACCCATCGGGCCAAAAAACATATTGTTGAGCATGAGGAGTTCAAGAGGCTGAAGCAAGCTGGTGCTGGCTCCCACCGCCACGGTGCCACAGGCCACTGCTGCTAATACCACCACCTATATTCAACCCAAAACACAATTGCGGTGTCATTTTTTGGAGGTGTCTGGGCTAAAAACTGTCATGATCCAGTTGTGCGATTGGACTTTGGACACAATGTGGGCTGCACGACCGCTGTCTGGAACCTAGTCCTGATGTTAATTGACAGCTTTTTTTTTTTTTTTGCATTTTATGTCCACCAAATAATAAATTAGTGTTTCCCTTTAAAAAAAAACATGATGCTACATGCATCATTTACCCTAAAAGCCCTTTTTAAAGCTATTTAAAGGGCACTTCCGTTTTTTCTATCCAGATACCCTCCGCTCTGTAAAGCACTACACTGGCTCCCCATCAGCTTTAGGATCAATTTCAAAATCCTGTGCTTTGCCTACAAATCAGTGCACAAGACCTGCCCAACCTACATCTCTGATTTGGTCCACAGGCACATACCAGCCCGCCCCCTCCGATCCTCCAATGACCTGCGCCTAGTCGCACCACGCATAACTCAGTCACACGCACAATTGCAGGACTTCACCAGGGCCGCCCCTACTCTCTGGAACTCTCTCCCACCAGCCGTCAGACTCGCCCCCACCTTTAATTCCTTCAAACAAGCTCTCAAGACTCACCTCTTCACGCTCGCATACCCCCCTACACCAGTACCATAATATGTTCTGTTAGACCCCCTCTCAAAAGACGCACCTATTGTCTCCACCCCACCCTTTAGATTGTAAGCCTCCGGCAGGGCCCTCCTTCCTAACGTATCCAGCTTGATTATGCAATCTTACTCGCAACCACCCCTCTTGTAGACTCGAACAGTCTCTATTTTGACCTATGACACTGTATTGTTATCAAATCATTTGAATGATCTTGTTTTGTTGTGAGTTTCCGTATGTTCTACCTGTATGTTAACCCATTTATCTATTGTGCAGCGCTGCATAAGATGTTGGCGCTTTATAAATACAATAAATAATAATAATACCCGAATAGGTTGGGTACCCGCGGGTAATTTGTTTGGATACCTGAATTCACTCGGGTATCCGCAAGGTCGGATCCGGGTACCCGATTCGGATCCAGATATCTGGGTACTCTGTTCCGGATCCGGGCAGGTATTAAAAAGTACTACCCGAGCAACCATGCACCTGACCATGGATGCCTGGTCTGCCAAGCACAGTCAGGGCAGGTACATAACTTACACAGCCCATTGGGTCAACCTGATGACCGATGGCACGCAGGAAGTACGTGGCTGTGCAGCGGACCAACTTGTGACACTTCCACGGCTTGCAGGCAGGCCTCCTGCCACATCCTCTCTTCCTGCTACATCCTCTTCACTGTCATCCTCCTCCTCCTCCTCCTTGGCTGAATGGCAATTCAACTCTACTGGTGCTGCGATCTCTTCTCCAGCTACACAGCCCCAGCTCCCCAGGGCCTATGCTGCATGCCAGGTACGATGGTGTCACGCCATGTTAGACATGTCTTGCCTCAAAGCGGAGAGTCACAATGGACCAGCTCTCCTGGCTGCTCTTAACAAACGGGTGGATCAGTGGCTGATCCCGCACCAGCTGAAGATCGGCAACGTGGTGTGTGACAACGGGAGCAATCTCATTTCCGCGTTGAATTTGGGAAAGCTGACACATGTACCCTGCATGGCACATGTGCTGAATCTAGTCATTCAAAGATTTGTGTCAAGTACCCAGGCTTAGAGGACGTCCTGAAGCAGGCCAGGAAGTTGTGTGGGTATTTCAGGCGGTCTTACACGGCCATGGCACGCTTTGCGGACATTCAGCGGAGAAACAACTTGCCGGTGAGACGCTTGATATGTGATAGCCTGACTCGCTGGAATTCGAACCTGGTCATGTTCTCTCCCCTGCTAGAACAGGAGAAAGCCGTCACCCAGTACCTGTACAATTACAGTAAAAGGACACAATCTGGGGAGATGGGGATGTTCTGGCCCAACAACTGGACACTGATGACCAACCTGGTGAGTCGCAGTGAAGGCACCATCAGCGACTTGATCCCGTACGCTTACTTCCTGGAGCGTGCCATGCGAAGAGTGGTGAATCAAGCTGTGGAGGAGCGTGAACAGGAACAGTTTGTGATGAAACGCGGAAAAGCCGCTGTCTCTCAAGGCGAGGCGGCTGTTTCCGCGTCCAGCATGGCGTCACAACGCGGAAAAAACGCTGCATGCCGCTTAGGCAGAGCGGCGGAATCCGCATCGGAGGCGGCTTCCGCACTCAGTTCACTGGATACATTGCAAGACAGTACTGGTGTGGCTGGGACTGATAGTCCACCAAGATTCAGACTTACACGCGCGCGAGCACAGAGGCAGAGTTTAAATAGCAGTTAGAAGGGTGTCGGCTGACCAGCTGGGTCAGCTGACAAATTCCACTGCTCTCATTGGACCAGCAATTAGGGAGGTCCTGGAAAGGTCCTAGAGTATATATACTGCTGGTTGTTCACTTGCTCTTTGTCTGGCGTGCGATCACATATGTGGAAGCACCCAGATCCATAGTCAGATCCGCAAGTGTGCCGGGACCAGCTGGAGCTGTAATCCTACACTTAGTTAGATTTTGTTGATAGCTTAAAGTACTAGTTTGATTGTGATTATTTGTTATGACTTTTGCCTGCCTTGACTACCCTTCTGAACTCTGATCTTGTACCTTGATATTTCTGATACCCTGTTGCCGAACCCCGGCTCGTTTCTAGACTCCGTCTCAGCCTCCTGATTCTGTACCTCGATATTTCTGATACCCCGTTACTGAACCCTGCCTGTACTTAGACTCCGCCTTTGCCTCCTGATCTTGTACTTTATCTGTCCGTGTGTGTACGACCTGGCTTGTCCGAACTCGAGAACCGACCTTACCGTTAGAGGCGGTTCCTCGCTCTGTTAGCGACCTTTCCTCCTGAGGGTCACTTCCAGACATCCTTCCTACTGTCAGTCTGACTCCTCCCATCTTGGAGAGCTCAGGTCTGCAGAAGGAATCTGTGCAGTACTCCTTGCTGCACTGAGGCCTAGTCCTCAAAGTGTTACTGTTACACCAAACACTACACTCTACTCAGGTGAACAGAGGTTAGCTAGTATGACGGTGAGACTGCAGATCACTTATAATCTGGTATATATCTGTATTCCCAGTGATACTGCAGATCACCGGTAATCAGATCCTCTCTGTGCTTCACCGATCGTTACAGAACGCCAGACCAAATACAAAATGGACGCAAACACTGATTGTCTGGGTGTACTTGCCACTTCGGTGGACAACATCAATCAAGTACTGGGCGCCCACATAACTCTTATTGATGCCCTATCAGGGTCTGTACAAACCCTCCAGACATCAGTGGATCATGTGCGATCCTCTCCTAGCTCTGACATACGGATGCCTGTACCTGAAAGCTTTTCCGGCCACAGATCTGACTTCCGGAATTTTAGGAGTAGAGTATTGTCCTATTTTGAGTTGAGACCCCAATCTTCGGGTACTAAAACCCAGAGGGTCACGTTTATAAAGACTTTGTTGTCTGGCGACTCCCAGTCTTGGGCATATAGCCTGCCCGCCGGAGACAAAGCTCTTACCTCTGTAGAGGAATTCTTTAAAGCTATGGCAGTAATTTACGACGATTCGGACCTTGCTTCGACTTCTGAGCGGAAGCTCAAGCTTTTGCGTCAAGGCGAAGGTCCGGTCGAAGATTACGCGGCCGAGTTTAGGAGGTGGTCAGTTACGGCCAGGTGGGACACTTATGCTCTATTAGATCGTTTCTTGTCAGGGCTGTCCGATGAGGTCTCTGATTTGATGTTAAGCCAGCCCGAGCCCAGAACAGTCGATGAGGCCATCTCAGCGACCATCCGAATCGACCGCAGGCTGCGCTACCAAAAACAGTCCAGGGGTAGTTCCCGTGTCAGAGGGGTATCTTACACTACGGTCCCAGTAACTCCACCTCCTACTATTTCACCTTCTCCCGTCTTGCCTCCATCCGAGCCGATACAGATTGCTCGGTCAAAGTTGACCCAGGTAGAGCGAAGACGGAGAATGACCGAACAGCTGTGTCTGTACTGTGCTGAAGGGGGGCATATAGTACAGAACTGCCCTAACAAGCCGGGAAGATGCTACCGTTTAGGAGTGGTAGGGGGTAGCACCCTAGGTGCCCGGCTCATAAACGAAAAACGTTTGCTCCTTCCATGTATGATTACATGGGGGGACAAATCTGAAGCCACAGAAGCCTTTGTTGATTCTGGCTCCGCGGCTAACTTTATGAGTTCAGAGTTCGCAGAAAAGTTGGGCATTCCGCTCACCCCAGTAAAACCACCTATCCAGGTTACTGCTGTGGACGACTCCCCGCTGCAAAGGGACCGTCCGCTGTCTCAGACACCAGAGGTGGAAGTCACTATTGGGGTTCTGCATAACGAAAGTCTAAGTTTCTTTGTATTACACATGACCACCTCCACAATTGTTTTAGGAATGCCCTGGCTGCAGCTCCATTCGCCACAGATTAATTGGGCTACAGGACAATTAACTAGTTGGTCAGACTTCTGTTCCCAACAGTGTCTAGGGAAGGTGACTTTAGGTCAGACCAAGTTGCATGTGGAGGGGGTTCCCGAGCAATACTCCGAGTTCTCGGATGTATTCTGTCCCAAGGCTGCTGACAAGTTACCTCCTCATCGCCCTTTCGATTGCCCCATCGATCTCCGTGCCGGTTGTATGCCCCCTAGGGGTCACCTGTATAATTTGTCTGGACCAGAGAAAATAGCGATGCAGGAGTACATTCGTGACAATTTAGCCAAAGGGTTCATTCGCCCCTCCCGGTCGCCTGCAGGGGCCGGATTCTTTTTTGTTAAGAAAAAAGACGGAGGGCTGCGACCATGCATCGACTACCGTGGCCTGAATAAAATCACGGTGAAGAATCGTTATCCGTTACCATTGATAGACGATTTATTTACGCAAGTCACCAACGCTAAGATCTTTTCAAAATTAGATCTGAGGGGTGCATACAACCTGGTCCGCATTAGAAAGGGTGATGAATGGAAGACGGCCTTCAACACTCCCGACGGGCATTACGAGTACTTAGTGATGCCCTTCGGGTTGTGCAATGCGCCAGCCGTCTTTCAAGAATTAATTAACGAGGTATTCAGGGAGGTGTTAGTTAGGTTAGTACTAGTATACCTTGACGATATACTAATCTATTCCAACAACCTCCCCGAGCACAGGGTCCACGTTAAATTCGTGTTGGACAAATTGAGGCAAAATATGCTGTATGCCAAGTTGGAGAAATGTATTTTCGAGGTGACCACTGTCACATTTTTAGGGTATGTGATCTCCACCTCAGGCCTGTCAATGGATCCTGCCAAGGTCACAGCTGTCCTGGAATGGCCACAGCCAGTGGGGTTGAAGCCCCTGCAAAGATTTTTAGGTTTTGCGAATTACTATAGGAGGTTCATAAAGGGGTACTCCACGATGATTGCCCCTCTTACCAGTCTCACAAAAAAGGGGGCAGATACCAACCACTGGTCTCCTGAGGCTGTGGCAGCTTTTTCTCACTTGAAAAAATTGTTTTGCTCTGCACCCATATTGAGACACGTAGACACCTCTTACCCATTCATTGTGGAGGTTGATGCCTCAGAAGTTGGAGTAGGGGCTGTGCTGTCTCAACGCTCTGGGCTGCAGGGAAGGTTGCACCCGTGTGCCTATTTCTCTCGGAGGTTTTGACCGGCAGAGAAAAACTACGACATAGGCAACCGGGAACTTCTGGCCATTAAATTGGCATTTGAAGAATGGCGCCACTGGTTAGAAGGGGCAGAACACACGATCACGGTGTATACTGATCACAAGAATCTGGAATACATCGAGGGGGCTAAGAGACTAAGTCCCCGACAGGCCCGTTGGTCGTTATTTTTTACGAGGTTCAGATTTATTATCACATACACTCCAGGCAGCAAAAACATCAAGGCAGATGCCCTGTCCAGATGTTTCGAATTAGAGACAGCACAGCCCCCCGCTCCTGAGTCCATCATCCCGCAGAGGCTGGTGTTAGCAGCCACAGAGACCTGGGAGGATTGGACAAAGGTTTTGGGTCCCTTTCAGCAGGATGTCCCTGAGGGAAAACCGGAGGGGGTCTTGTTTATCCCACTGTTTTTTCGTCTACAGGTCTTACAAATGTTTCACGCCCATAAGAGTGCTGGTCACCCTGGTGCTGCCAGAACGCAGGATCTGATTGCCAGGTGTGCTTGGTGGCCTTCTATGGCATCAGACTGCAAGGAATATGTCAGGGAATGTGCGGTATGTGCCAAAAGTAAACCCTCCCGGCAGGCACCTGTCGGTACCTTACAGCCTTTACCCGCCCCGAGTGAACCATGGACCCACTTGTCCATGGATTTTGTGGGTGAGCTCCCCAGGTCTGAAGGCATGTCGGTCATTTGGGTGGTAGTCGACCGCTTCAGCAAAATGGCCCATTTCGTGCCTTTGAAAGGACTCCCCTCGGCCCAAGAATTGGCTGACCTATTCATCGTCCACATTTTCCGGCTGCACGGCATTCCGGAGAACATTGTGTCCGATCGGGGAGTCCAATTTATCTCTAAATTCTGGAGGGCATTTTGCCACCAAATGGGCATGAAGCTGTCTTTCTCGTCAGGCTACCACCCACAGACGAATGGGCAGACTGAACGAATTAATCAGTCTTTAGAACAGTTTTTAAGATGTTACGTTGCGGAGGCACAGAATGACTGGGTGAAGTTTCTGGCTTTTGCAGAATTTGCGCAGAATAATTTAAAGAGTTCTTCCTCTGGTTTTTCCCCGTTCCAGATTGTGACAGGGAGGTCGCCCAAGTTCTCCCCTTTGCCAGTTGCCTCTTCTCCGTTCCCAGCACTGGAGGATTGGCAGAGGTCACTCAGGGACAATTGGGGAATTGTTAGAGATAATTTGCAGAAAGCGTTCCAAAGTCAAAAGGGTCAAGCGGACAAGAGACGTTCCATGGAATGGAAGTTTCAGCCAGGGGATTTAGTCTGGGTGTCCACACGTCACTTAACCCTGAAGCAGCCTTCTGCCAAACTGGGCCCCAGGTTTGTGGGTCCGTTTTCTGTGACCAAAAAGATCAACAACGTCACTTATACCGTTGATCTCCCCGCCAGCATGCGTGGGGTGAGATCATTTCACGTATCCCTGCTCAAACCTGCAGTCCATGTGGGCCCTACTCCTCCTCCTCCTGTCCTGGTGGATAGTCATCCTGAGTTCGAAATAGAGAAAATTTTGGACTCTCGCATTGTCCAGAACTCGGTACAGTATCTGGTACACTGGAAGGGATATGGCATTGAGGAGAGACAGTGGGTACCGGGGACTCGCATGCATGCGGATGAGTTAAGGAAAGAGTTTCATGCCTTACACCCCGAGAAGCCTGGTAGGAGTTGTCCGGAGTCCACTCCTCGAGGGGGGGGGGGTACTGTGATGAAACGCGGAAAAGCCGCTGTCTCTCAAGGCGAGGTGGCTGTTTCCGCGTCCAGCATGGCGTCACAACGCGGAAAAAACGCTGCATGCCGCTTAGGCAGAGCGGCGGAATCCGCATCGGAGGCGGCTTCCGCACTCAGTTCACTGGATACATTGCAAGACAGTACTGGTGTGGCTGGGACTGATAGTCCACCAAGATTCAGACTTACACGCGCGCGAGCACAGAGGCAGAGTTTAAATAGCAGTTAGAAGGGTGTCGGCTGACCAGCTGGGTCAGCTGACAAATTCCACTGCTCTCATTGGACCAGCAATTAGGGAGGTCCTGGAAAGGTCCTAGAGTATATATACTGCTGGTTGTTCACTTGCTCTTTGTCTGGCGTGCGATCACATATGTGGAAGCACCCAGATCCATAGTCAGATCCGCAAGTGTGCCGGGACCAGCTGGAGCTGTAATCCTACACTTAGTTAGATTTTGTTGATAGCTTAAAGTACTAGTTTGATTGTGATTATTTGTTATGACTTTTGCCTGCCTTGACTACCCTTCTGAACTCTGATCTTGTACCTTGATATTTCTGATACCCTGTTGCCGAACCCCGGCTCGTTTCTAGACTCCGTCTCAGCCTCCTGATTCTGTACCTCGATATTTCTGATACCCCGTTACTGAACCCTGCCTGTACTTAGACTCCGCCTTTGCCTCCTGATCTTGTACTTTATCTGTCCGTGTGTGTACGACCTGGCTTGTCCGAACTCGAGAACCGACCTTACCGTTAGAGGCGGTTCCTCACTCTGTTAGCGACCTTTCCTCCTGAGGGTCACTTCCAGACATCCTTCCTACTGTCAGTCTGACTCCTCCCATCTTGGAGAGCTCAGGTCTGCAGAAGGAATCTGTGCAGTACTCCTTGCTGCACTGAGGCCTAGTCCTCAAAGTGTTACTGTTACACCAAACACTACACTCTACTCAGGTGAACAGAGGTTAGCTAGTATATCGGATTATCGGTGAGACTGCAGATCACTTATAATCTGGTATATATCTGTATTCCCAGTGATACTGCAGATCACCGGTAATCAGATCCTCTCTGTGCTTCACCGATCGTTACACAGTTACGGCAGGAACAGTTGTGGGAGCAATTTTCATCAGAATCAGATGTTTCCTCAACACCTTTGGCAGCACAGAGGGGGGTGGAGGAGGAAGAGTCGTGTGGGGAAGAGGACTCAGACTCGGATGATGAGGAAGCTGTTTCTTTGGAGGAGGAGGTGGCAGCAGAAGAACAACCGCAGGCATTGCAGGGGCTTGTGCTGCTCGACATTCCCGTGGTATTGTTCGTGGCTGGGGGGAGGAGGAGGACTTACCTGACATCACTGAGGAAGAGCAAGAGGAGATGGATAGTACGTCTGGATCCAACTTTGTGCAGATGGAGTCTTTCATGCTGTCCAGCCTGTTGAGGGACCTCCGTATAAAAAAAAAAACTCAAGGGGAATGAGCTGTACTGGGTGGCCACGCTACTAGACCCTCGGTATAGGCACAAAGTGGCGGACATGTTATCAACTCACCAGAAGGCAGAAAGAATGCAGCACATGCAGAACAAGCTGGCAACTATGCTTTACAATGCGTTTAAGGGTGGTGTCACAGCACAACGCAATAAAGGTACCACTGCCAGTAATCCTTCTCCCATGTCCATGCAGGCAAGGACAGGACGCTCCAGCGATCTCATGGTGAAGTCGGACATGCGGACATTCTTTAGTCCAACGTCTCGCCTTAGCCCTTCCGGATCCACCCTCCACCAACGCCTGGACTGGCAGGTAGCCGACTACCTGGCCTTAAGTGTGGATGTAGACACCGTGAGCAGCGATCAACCATTGGACTTCTGGGTGCGCAAGCTTGACTTGTGGCCAGAGCTGTCCCAATTTGCCATCCAACTTCTGTCTTGCCCTGCCTCAAGCGTCCTGTCAGAAAGGACCTTCAGCACAGCTGGAGGCATCGTCACTGAGAAGAGAAGTCGCCTAAGTCACAAAATTGTTCAGTACCTCACCTTTATCAAAATGAATGAGGCATGGATCCCGGAGGGCTACTGCCCGACTGAAGACTAAGTCAGACCCCACACACAGCATCTCTGCCTGCACGCCGTGTGACTGGCTGCCTGCCCCAAGACTAAGTCGCTCCCCACACAGCATCTCTGCTCGCAGGCCGCTTGACTGCCTTCTCCGCCACCACCAACAGGGTCCACCA
This sequence comes from Hyperolius riggenbachi, assembly GCF_040937935.1. Classification (NCBI taxonomy): domain Eukaryota; kingdom Metazoa; phylum Chordata; class Amphibia; order Anura; family Hyperoliidae; genus Hyperolius; species Hyperolius riggenbachi. The sequence goes on along the minus strand of NC_090647.1, from coordinate 271,691,632 downwards.
GGACTCCAGGCGGATCCCTGAATGCCGCTATAATAATTTTTCTGGTGCGTGTACATGCCTGCCTAATTTTTCTGGCTGCACTGCAGCTGCAACAACAACACAAAAGGCATGTACATGTGTCAATTCCCCTTCATGATCGTTACCTTGCCACAGTGAAGGGGCTCGCATCACAATGAAGCAATGACCGCCGGTTATATGAGTGTGTTGGGGTTGGGGGGCACACCTGACCCAAGAAAAAAGATAATAAGGTCGTTGCTTCATTGTGGACAGACCAAATTCGAGACCCCTTGAAATATCTTTTCCATCACTTTTGTGGCCAGCATATATTTTTCTAGTTTTCAAAGTTCGCCTCCCTATTGAAGTCTATTGCGGTTCGCGAAAGTTCGCGCGAACCGAACTTTCGTGGAAGTTCGCGAACCGAAAATCGGAGGTTCGGGCCATCTCTAGACAACACATGTGCCTTTGGCTTCTGAAATGTTAAGTACAACTAGCTCTAGTCAGAACTGGAATGGATCATTGCCAGAAGAAATCAGTGGGCTTCTGAAAAAAACTGATGGCAAGGTAAGAATGTAATCTTTATTTGCAGGTACATTATGTGTAAATTTTGCAATTTTTAATTCAGTTTAGGTATCCTTTAAGGGGATGCACTATTCATCATAGTATCAAAAAATAATAATTAAATAATGAGTATTTAATTATTCTTAATGTTAATTTACATCTTGCTGATCCTAAGATTTTGTACTGATTAGCCAAAATTCATTTCTGATTGAGAAACACGTTGATCAGAAGTCAATTTTTCGCAATTATTTTATTGGTTATTAAACATGACATTAAACTCTCGATTAGTCACCGTGTAGATGAGCAAACAACTTATCTATTCAATGAGACAGGAATATGAAATGTATCTGGAAGGTCAGGAATAGACTGAAGTTCACTCAGTTTTTTTTTTTGCAAACCATTCTGCAGTCTTAAAGATGGCCATAAGATGTCACCCCTTTAACAGAGGTGTGGAATAAGCCTGTGTACAGTATGCAGCATACAGCAGATATGTTTGTCTTTTATCAAAAATGCATATGTATACTGGATAAATTATTTTCACTGCTTTTACAAAGCACTCATCTGCATTTTTAGACCTTTTTTAGATTTTGAGACCTGTAAAGTATAGGATGCCTTGTGCTGCACCTGTAAAGTATAGGGTACCTTGTGCTGTCCCTGTAAAGTATAGGATGCCTTGTGCTGCCGCTGTAAAGTATAGTATGCCTTGTGCTGCCGTTGTAAAGTATAGTATGCCTTGTGCTGCCCTTGTAAATTATAGGATGCCTTGTGCTGCCCCTGTAAAGTATAGGATGCCTTGCGCTGCCCCTGTACAGTATGCCTTGTGCTGCCCCTGTAAAGTATAGGATGCCTTGTGCTGCCGCTGTAAAGTATAGTATGCCTTGTGCTGCCCTTGTAAATTATAGGATGCCTTGTGCTGCCCCTGTAAAGTATAGGATGCCTTGCGCTGCCCCTGTACAGTATGCCTTGTGCTGCCCCTGTAAAGTATAGGATGCCTTGTGTTGCCCCTGTAAAGTATAGGATGCCTTGCGCTGCCCCTGTAAAGTATAGGATGCCTTGCACTGCCCCTGTAAAGTATAGGATGCCTTGGGCTGCACCTGTAAAGTATAGGATGCCTTGGGCTGCACCTGTAAAGTATAGGATGCCTTGTGCTGCAGCTGTAAAGTTTAGGATGCCTTGTGCTGCGCCTGATAAGTTTAGGATGCCTTGTGCTGCACCTGTGAAGTATAGGATGCCTCGTGCTGCACCTGTAAAGTATAGGATGCCTTGTGCTGCACCTGTGAAGTATAGGATGCCTTGCGCTGCGCCTGTGAAATATAGGATGCCTTGTGCTGCACCTGTAAAGTATAGGATGCCTTGTGCTGCTGCAGCTGTAAAGTATAGGATGCCTTGTGCTTCCCCTTTAAAGTATAGGATGCCTTGTGCTTCCCCTGTAAAGTATAGGATGCCTTGAGCTACACCTGTAACGTATAGGATGCCTTGTGCTGCGCCTGTAAAGTATAGGATGCCTTGCGCTGCGCCTGTGAAGTATAGGATGCCTTGTGCTGCAGCTGTAAAGTATAGGATATAGCAAAGAAATGAACAGCGCTACTTAAAAACAGATGAGTGCTTACCTGCAAAAGAGTGCAAGCCCCACTTATGGGATAAAATACACACTGAGCATACACATGACCTGTCTACCACTTGGAGGATGTTAGTTTCCTATAAAAGCTTGCATGCAACTTGTTAAGTACTTGTCCCTCCCACTGTCGAAGAAGTCTTTCCTCCATGGGAGGGGACCTAACACTAACTAAATCCTACCTATGCATATGCATAGCCTGGGCGCGCTACCAAGTAAAATTGAAAACTGCGCAAAAAAGTGGGATCAGCGCATCATGAATGGCCTCTGCTCAGAGATGCGCTGAGCCCCCCCAGAAACTACAAACGCACCTTGAACCCAAACAGAGGCTCTGCATATACACCAAAGGCAAAACTGTTAAGTGGGAGCAGCTGACCAGAAATAAATTAAAACATAGCAAAGAAATGAACAGCGCTACTTAAAAACAGATGAGTGCTTACCTGCAAAAGAGTGCAAGCCCCACTTATGGGATAAAATACACACTGAGCATACACATGACCTGTCTACCACTTGGAGGATGTTAGTTTCCTATAACAGCTTGCATGCAACTTGTTAAGTACTTGTCCCTCCCACTGTCGAAGAAGTCTTTCCTCCATGGGAGGGGACCTAACACTAACTAAATCCTACCTATGCATATGCATAGCCTGGGCGCGCTACCAAGTAAAATTGAAAATTGCGCAAAAAAGTGGGATCAGCGCATCACCAGGCCGCCTCTGAATGGCCTCTGCTCAGAGATGCGCTGAGCCCCCCCAGAAACTACAAACGCACCTTGAACCCAAACAGAGGCTCTGCATATACACCAAAGGCAAAACTGTTAAGTGGGAGCAGCTGACCAGAAATAAATTAAAACATAGCAAAGAAATGAACAGCGCTACTTAAAAACAGATGAGTGCTTACCTGCAAAAGAGTGCAAGCCCCACTTATGGGATAAAATACACACTGAGCATACACATGACCTGTCTACCACTTGGAGGATGTTAGTTTCCTATAACAGCTTGCATGCAACTTGTTAAGTACTTGTCCCTCCCACTGTCGAAGAAGTCTTTCCTCCATGGGAGGGGACCTAACACTAACTAAATCCTACCTATGCATATGCATAGCCTGGGCGCGCTACCAAGTAAAATTGAAAATTGCGCAAAAAAGTGGGATCAGCGCATCACCAGGCCGCCTCTGAATGGCCTCTGCTCAGAGATGCGCTGAGCCCCCCCAGAAACTACAAACGCACCTTGAACCCAAACAGAGGCTCTGCATATACACCAAAGGCAAAACTGTTAAGTGGGAGCAGCTGACCAGAAATAAATTAAAACATAGCAAAGAAATGAACAGCGCTACTTAAAAACAGATGAGTGCTTACCTGCAAAAGAGTGCAAGCCCCACTTATGGGATAAAATACACACTGGGCATACACATGACCTGTCTACCACTTGGAGGATGTTAGTTTCCTATAACAGCTTGCATGCAACTTGTTAAGTACTTGTCCCTCCCACTGTCGAAGAAGTCTTTCCTCCATGGGAGGGGACCTAACACTAACTAAATCCTACCTATGCATATGCATAGCCTGGGCGCGCTACCAAGTAAAATTGAAAATTGCACAAAAAAGTGGGATCAGCGCATCACCAGGCCGCCTCTGAATGGCCTCTGCTCAGAGATGCGCTGAGCCCCCCCAGAAACTACAAACGCACCTTGAACCCAAACAGAGGCTCTGCATATACACCAAGGGCAAAACTGTTAAGTGGGAGCAGCTGACCAGAAATAAATTAAAACATAGCAAAGAAATGAACAGCGCTACTTAAAAAGGTGCGTTTGTAGTTTCGGGGGGGGGGGCTCAGCGCATCTCTGAGCAGAGGCCATTCAGAGGCGGCCTGGTGATGCACTGATGCCACTTTTTTGCGCAATTTTCAATTTTACTTGGTAGCGCGCCCAGGCTATGCATATGCATAGGTAGGATTTAGTTAGTGTTAGGTCCCCTCCCATGGAGGAAAGACTTCTTCGACAGTGGGAGGGACAAGTACTTAACAAGTTGCATGCAAGCTGTTATAGGAAACTAACATCCTCCAAGTGGTAGACAGGTCATGTGTATGCTCAGTGTGTATTTTATCCCATAAGTGGTGCTTGCACTCTTTTGCAGGTAAGCACTCATCTGTTTTTAAGTAGCGCTGTTCTTTTCTTTGCTATGTTTTAATTTATTTCTGGTCAGCTGCTCCCACTTAACAGTTTTGCCTTTGGTGTATATGCAGAGCCTCTGTTTGGGTTCAAGGTGCGTTTGTAGTTTCTGGGGGGGCTCAGCGCATCTCTGAGCAGAGGCCATTCAGAGGCGGCCTGGTGATGCGCTGATCCCACTTTTTTGTGTAAAGTATAGGATGCCTTGTGCTTCTCCTGTAAAGTATAGGATGCCTTGCGCTGCACCTGTAACGTATAGGATGCCTTGCGCTGCACCTGTAACGTATAGGATGCCTTGCGCTGTGCCTGTAAAGTATAGGATGCCTTGCGCTGCACCTGTAAAGTATAGGATGCCTCGTCTTGCCCTTGTAAAGTATAGGATGCCTCGTACTGCACCTGTAAAGTATAGGATGCCTTGTGCTTCCCCTGTAAAGTATAGGATGCCTTGTGCTTCCCCTGTAAAGTATAGGATGCCTTGTGCTGCCCTTGTAAAGTATAGGATGCCTCGTGCTGCACATGTAAAGTTTTGGATGCCTCGTACTGCACCTGTAAAGTGAAGGATGCCTTGTGCTTCCCCTGTAAAGTATAGGATGCCTTGTGCTGCACCTGTAACGTATAGGATGCCTTGTGCTGCAGCTGTAAAGTATAGGATGCCTTGCACTGCGCCTGTAAAGTATAGGATGCCTTTTGCTGCCCCAATGAAGTATAGGATGCCTTGTGCTGTGCTTGTTAAGTAAAGGATGCCTTGCGCTGCACCTGTAAAGTATAGGATGCCTTGTGCTGCCCTTGTAAAGTATAGGATGCCTCATGCTGCACATGTAAAGTATAGGATGCCTTGTGCTGCACCTGTAAAGTATAGGATGC